>NC_135236.1:384803961-385138961 GCF_051348905.1 Ranitomeya variabilis
TCGTCTGAGGATGGAATGCAGACGAGAAAGACAAATCAATGCCCATCTTGGCACAAAACGTCCGCCAAAATCTAGACACAAACTGGGATCCCCTGTCAGAAATGATATTCTCCGGAATCCCATGCAAACGGACCACGTTCTGAAAAAATAAAGGGACCAACTCAGAGGAGGAGGGCAACTTAGGCAAGGGCACCAAATGAACCATCTTAGAAAAGCGGTCACACACAACCCAGATAACGGACATTTTCTGTGAAACCGGAAGATCAGAAATAAAATCCATGGAAATGTGCGTCCAAGGCCTCTTCGGGATGGGCAAGGATAACAACAACCCACTGGCCCGAGAACAGCAAGGCTTAGCTCGAGCACACACTTCACAAGACTGCACAAAGGTACGCACATCCCTAGACAAGGAAGGCCACCAAAAAGACCTGGCCACCAAGTCTCTAGTACCAAATATTCCAGGATGACCAGCCAACACAGAAGAATGGACCTCGGAGATGACTCTACTGGTCCAATCATCCGGAACAAACAGTCTTTCTGGTGGACAACGATCCGGTTTATCCACCTGAAACTCCTGCAATGCACGTCGCAAGTCTGGGGATACGGCGGACAATATTACCCCATCCCTAAGGATACCAGTAGGCCCAGAGTCTCCAGGAGAGTCAGGCACAAAACTCCTGGAAAGAGCATCTGCCTTCACATTCTTTGAACCTGGCAGGTATGAAACCACGAAATTGAAACGAGAAAAAAAACAACGACCAACGAGCCTGTCTAGGATTCAAACGCCTGGCAGACTCAAGGTAAATGAGATTCTTGTGATCAGTCAAGACCACCACACGATGTTTAGCACCCTCAAGCCAATGACGCCACTCCTCAAATGCCCACTTCATGGCCAAAAGCTCCCGATTACCCACATCATAATTGCGCTCGGCGGGCGAGAATTTTCTAGAGAAGAATGCACATGGCTTCATCACCGAGCCATTAGAACTTCTCTGTGACAAAACCGCCCCCGCTCCAATCTCGGAAGCATCAACCTCAACCTGAAAAGGAAGTGAAACATCTGGTTGACACAACACAGGAGCAGAAGAAAACCGGCGCTTAAGTTCCCGAAAGGCCTCCACGGCCGCAGGAGACCAATCAGCAACATCAGCACCCTTTTTAGTCAAATCAGTCAAAGGTTTGACAATACTGGAAAAATTAGCAATGAACCGACGATAAAAATTAGCAAACCCCAAGAACTTCTGAAGGCTCTTAACAGATGTAGGTTGTGTCCAGTCACAAATAGCCTGAACCTTGACGGGATCCATCTCAATAGTAGAAGGAGAAAAAATGTACCCCAAAAAAGAAATCTTCTGGACTCCGAAGAGACACTTTGAACCCTTCACAAACAGAGAATTGGCCCGCAGAACCTGAAACACCTTCCTGACCTGTAAAACATGAGACTCCCAGTCATCAGAAAACACCAAAATATCATCCAAATACACAATCATAAACTTATCCAGATATTCACGGAAAATATTGTGCATAAAGGACTGAAAGACTGACGGAGCATTGGAGAGTCCAAAAGGCATTACCAAATACTCAAAATGGCCCTCAGGCGTATTAAATGCGGTTTTCCACTCATCACCCTGTTTTATCCGCACCAGATTATACGCACTGCGAAGATCTATCTTAGTGAACCACCTAGCCCCCTTAATGCGAGCAAACAAGTCAGTCAATAATGGCAATGGATACTGATATTTGACTGTAATCTTATTCAGAAGGCGATAATCTATACAAGGCCTCAGGGAACCATCTTTTTTTGCCACGAAAAAGAAACCTGCTCCCAGAGGGGACGAAGATGGACGAATATGTCCCTTTTCCAAGGACTCCTTAATATAATTCCGCATAGCAGTATGCTCTGGCAGTGACAGATTAAATAAACGACCCTTAGGGAACTTACTGCCAGGAATCAATTCTATAGCACAGTCACACTCTCTATGAGGAGGGAGCGAATTGAGCTTAGGCTCCTCAAAAACATCCCTATAGTCAGACAAAAACGCAGGGATCTCAGAAGGAGTAGATGAAGCGATTGAAATCAGAGGTGCATCATCATGAACCCCCTGACATCCCCAGCTTAACACAGACATAGTTTTCCAGTCCAGGACAGGATTATGAGTTTGTAACCATGGCAGACCAAGCACTAGTACATCATGTAAATTATACAGTACAAGGAAGCGAATCACCTCCTGATGAACGGGAGTCATGCGCATGGTCACTTGTGTCCAATACTGCGGTTTATTCATAGCCAATGGTGTAGAGTCAATTCCCTTCAGAGGAATAGGAACTTCCAGAGGCTCCAGACTAAAACCGCAGCGTTTAGCAAATGACCAATCCATAAGACTCAGGGCAGCGCCCGAATCCACATAGGCATCGACGGAAATGGAAGACAGTGAAAAAATCAGAGTCACAGACAAAATGAACTTAGGCTGCAGAGTACCAATGGCAAAAGATTTATCAACCCTTTTTGTGCGTTTAGAGCATGCTGATATAACATGAGCTGAATCACCACAATAAAAACACAATCCATTTTTCCGCCTATAATTTTGCCGTTCACTTCTGGACTGAATTCTATCACATTGCATAGTCTCAGGTGCCTGTTCAGAAGACACCGCCAACTGGTGCACGGGTTTGCTCTCCCGTAAACGCCGATCAATCTGAATGGCCATAGCCATAGACTCATTCAGACCTGTAGGCGTAGGGAACCCCACCATAATATCCTTAATGGCCTCAGAAAGACCATTTCTGAAGTTTGCAGCCAGGGCGCACTCATTCCACTGAGTAAGCACCGACCATTTCCGAAATTTTTGACAATATATTTCCGCTTCATCATGCCCCTGAGAGAGGTCTAATAAAGCCTTTTCAGCCTGAATCTCTAGGTTAGGTTCCTCATAGAGCAATCCCAATGCCAGAAAAAACGCATCCACACTGAGCAATGCAGGATCCCCTGGTGCCAATGCAAATGCCCAATTCTGAGGGTCGCCCCGCAGGAAAGATATTACAATCTTGACCTGTTGAGCAGGGTCTCCAGAGGAGCGAGATTTTAAAGAAAGAAACAATTTACAATTGTTCCTGAAATTCAGGAAGGTAGATCTATCTCCAGAAAAGAACTCTGGAATAGGAATTCTAGGTTCAGACATGGGAGTGTGAACAACAAAATCCTGTATGTTTTGAACTTTTGCCGCGAGATTACTCAGGCTGGAAGCCAAACTCTGGACATCCATGTTAAACAGCTAAGATCAGAGCCATTCAAGGGTTAAGAGGAGGTAAGAAGCAGCTAGACAGCAATTAAGGGCTAGGCAGCAAAACTCTAAAGGGAAGAAAAAAAAAAAAAATTTCCCTTAAACACTTCGTTTTCTCCTGCTTCAGCCCAAACAATTAACACTTTGTGGGCCGGCTATACTGTCATGAATCCCGAATGGCTAGGGATAGCACAGGACTAGCAAAGTACAAATAGATAACGGACGAGCTCTAGGGTGATGGAACCTGGGCTGACCGCTGCCCTACGCCTGACAAACGCAACTAGAGATAGCCAGGGAGCGTGCCTACGTTGGTTCTAGACGCCACGCACCAGCCTAAGAGCTAACTAGTACTGCAGAGAAAATAAAGACCTCACTTGCCTCCAGAGGAATGAACCCCAAAAGATATAGTTGCCCCCTCACATGTATTGACGGTGAAATGAGAGGAAGGCACACACATAGAGATGATATATATAGTTTTAGCAAATTGAGGCCCGCTGTAAACTAGAAAGCAGAACGATACAAAAGGGGACTGAGCGGTCAGCAAAAAACCCTAATAAAAAAAAAAATCCTGAGATTACAAGAACCCATGTGCCAACTCATGGCACATGGGGAGAACCTCAGTCCACTAGAGCTACCAGCTAGCATAGAGACATAATAAGCAAGCTGGACAAAAAAACCAAACAACTGAAAATCAGCACTTAGCTTATCCTGAAAGATCTGGGAGCAGGTAGGCAGGAACCAAACAGAGCACATCTGAATACATTGATAGCCGGCAAGGGAATGACAGAAAGGCCAGGTAAAATAGGAAACACCCAGCCTCTGATGGACAGGTGGAAACCAAAGGCCGCAACCCACCAAAGTCACCCAGTACCAGCAGTAACCACCAGAGGGAGCCCACAAACAGAATCCACAACAGGAGATGTCTTGGGCATGTTTTGAACCCATAGTTCCGGGGTACCTTGCAGACATTGAATGAAACATGAATTCCTCTGTATCAAAGTATCAGAGGCGTAGCTAGGGGTTTGGTTCAGGGGAGAGGACAAACCTACTGAGTGGGCTCCTAACCAGTTAACCCTGATTACAACTATGGTGAGACACCCTCATAATGGGATTAAGAGAACCTCAGCCGATAACCGCACAGTTACTAAAAAAACGCTATCCAAAGATCAACACTGATATTACTACCATATGGTGACCATATAGTGGTAGATACCAGTGCTACAGACATATAAGAGATTACAGTGCAGTTATAGATGGTGACTTTCAGCTGTCTTTTTTTTCTGGTGAAGTCACTTTTCCCATGTTTTCCATCTGGCCCAGACCGACATGGCAACTTCTTCCAACCAGGACTCGGCTGCAGAGACTACAACAAAGACACATATGACTTTTCATATTTCCAGCAACGTCCCATCTATCCCTAACCTGCACAAACTGCTTATCCTGCTGATACCTCAATGCTGAGTATATGTGTCCCTTTAACTGCACATACTGTGCGGTAATGTGTGCCTTCTAAATTTCCTTCTACTGGAGCATTCGATTCCTCTTTCATTGCAGTCATTAAGTATGATGTCAACAAAGTGTCCACAAACACTGTAAGATGCCCCCATGGTGAATTCCTCCACAGTACCCTCCACATGCACAGTATGATGACCCTACTGTACCCCACTCCTTAAAGGGAACCTGTCACCCCGTTTTTTCAATATGAGCTAAAAATAGCGTTCAATAGGGCCTGAGCTTTGCTTTACAATAGTGCCTTTATTATCCTCTGATTCCCCAACTTTGCTGCCAAAATACCTTTGTAAACTCGCCGTTTTCGGCTGTCAATCACCCCGGTCCGGTCCTACGGGCGTTGGCTAATCTCCATTTCTCACCACCTCCGGGTTTTCACTAAGAAACTTCTTCCCGCCGCTGGCGTTGTATTTCGCGCCTGCGCATTACAGTGTAATCTCGAACCTGCACATTATGCTTTTCCCAACTGTGGGCATAGCATACAGCACATCATTGCGCATGCACAGGTTTACACTGTAACCTCTGTGCCCCGGAAGTCAGCATATGCACATTGTGCATATGCTGACTTCCGGGGCACAGAGGTTACAGTGAAAACCAGCGCATGTGCAATGATGTATTGTATACTTTGCCAACAGTTGGGCAATACATACTGCGCATGCGCTAGTGCCTAATGCACTGCGCAACTGCCAAAAATGAGCGCGATCTGTGATATTCACAGATCGTGTTACATCTGACACGCCGAGGAGCGGGGGGAGAGACAGCGATTTGGCAACGCCCATCGGACCAGATCGGGGTGATTGATAGCCAAAAATGGCGAGTTTACAAAGGTATTTTGGCAGCAAAGGTGGGGAATCAGAGGATAATAAAGGCACTATTGTAAAGCACAGCTCAGGCCTTATTGAACGCTATTTTTAGCTCATATTGAAAAAACGGGGTGACAGGTTCCCTTTAATTCCCCATGAAAAGTATGCTGACTTCAACATAGTATGATCCCCCAACTGTAACCCCCAAACAGCTCACATGGTCCTCCATATAGCATGCTGCACTCTTATAGTCCTCCATACAGTATACTGCAGTTCTTCACATAGTATACTGCATTCCCCACAGTTCTCATGTAGAATACTGCACATCCCATAGTCCTCCTTATAGTATACAGCAATCCCCATAGTACTCAATATAGTATAACGCACTCCGCATAGTCTTCCATATAGTGTAATGCACTCACTATTGTCCTCCATATAGTATAATTCACTGCATGTAGTCCACCATATAGTATAATGCACTCCCTATAGTTGGCCATATAGTATAATGCATCCCATATTCCTCCATATAGTGTAATGCACACCCCATAGTCCTTCAAAAAGAATAATGCACTCCCCATAGTCTTCCATATAGTATAATGCACTCCCCATAGTCCTCTACACAGAATAATGCACTCCCCACAATCCTCCATATATTATAATGCTCTCCCCTATATGCACTCCTCTAAAGGAGTGGTTGTTTTGGTCATTTTTGCATTTTGTCATTGCTCTCACCCCTAGAGGTACTGTACAGTAGCATAAAGGTACCTTCACACTGAACAATTTAACAATGATTACGATAGCGATCCGTGACGTTGCAGCGTCCTGGATAGCGATATCATTGTGTTTGACATGCAGCAGCGATCAGGATCCTGCTGTGACATCGTTGGTCGGAGCTAGAAGGACAGCACCTTATTTCGTTGCTGGATCACCCGCTGACATCGCTGAATAGGTGTGTGTGACGCCGATTCAGCAATGTCTTAACCAGGGTAAACATCAGGTTACTAAGTGCAGGGCTGCGCTTAGTAACCCGATGTTTACCCTGGTTACCAGTGTAAATGTAAAAAAAAAAAAACACTACATACTTACATTCCGGTGTCTGTCGGGTCCCCTGGGGTCCGCTTCCCTGCACTGTGTCAGCGCCGGCCGGCCGTAAAGCAGAGCACAGTGGTGATGTCATCGCTCTGCTTTAGGGCCGGCGCTTAGGCTACGTTCACATTTGCGGTCGGCGCCGCAGCGTCGCCGTATGCGTCATGCGCCCCTATATTTAACATGGGGGCGCATGGACATGCGTCGCACTTGCGTTTTGCGCCGCATGCGTCCCTGCGGCGCCCGCGTCCGGGCGCAGAGGACGCAGCAAGTTGCATTTTTTTTGCTGCGTCCAAAATCAATGAAAAAAAGGATGCATGCGGCTCAAAACGCAGCGTTGTGCATGCGTTTTGCTGCGTTTTTGTTTGCATTGTGCGTTGCGGCGCCGACGCTGTGGCGCACAACGCAAATGTGAACGTAGCCTAACACAGTGCAGGGAAGCGGACGCCGGGGGACCCGACAGACACCGGAATGTGAGTATGTAGTGTTTGTTTTTTTTACATTTACACTGGTAACCAGGGTAAACATCGGGTTACTAAGCGCGGCCCTGCGCTTAGTAACCCGATGTTTACCCTGGTTACCTGGGGAATTCGGCATCGTTGGTCGCTGGAGAGCTGTCTGTGTGTCAGCTCTCCAGCGATCACACAACGGCGAAACAGCGACGCTGCAGCGATCGGCATCGTTGTCTATATCGCTGCAGCGTCGCTTAATGTGACGGTACCTTAAGGCGGTGTCTACAACTCACAGAAATTGCTCAGGTAGTGTGGCTAATCCAGGATGGCACAACCACACGAGCTGTGGCAAGAAGGGTAGCTTTCTCCTGTTATTTTTGTGGGGAAAATGTGATTTTTTTAAATTTCACAGCTCAATGTTAAAAACTTCTGTGAAGCACTTGGGGGTTCATGGTGCTCACCACACAACTAGATCATTTCCCTGAGTGGTCTAGTTTCCAAAATGGTGTCACTTGTGGGGGGTTTCCACTGTTTAGACACATCAGAGGCTCTCCAAACACGATATGGCATCCACCAATTGTTTCAGCAAAATTTACATTAAAAAATCAAATGGCTGTCCTTCCCTTCCGAGCTCTGCCATGCTCCCAAACAGTGGTTTTCTCCCTTACATGGGGTATTTGCATGATCAGGAGAAATTGCACAAGAAATTGTGGGGTCCATATTTTTCTGTTACCCTTGTCAAAAAAAATTACAAAAAAATTGTAAAATTTGGATCCGATGTAAATTATTTGTGAAAAAAGTTAAATGTTAATTTTTTTCCATATTATAAAAATTCCTGTGAAACACGTGAAGGATTAATAATCTTGTGGAATATGGTTTTGAGCATCTTGAGGAGTGCAGTTTTTAGAATAGTGTCACTTTAGGACATTTTCTATTATATAAACCCTTCAAGATCACTTCAAATGTGATGTGGTCCCTAGAAAAATGGTTTTGTAAATTTTGTTGGAAAAATGAGAAATCACTGGTCAACTTTTAACCCTTATAAGTTCCTAACAAAAAAAAATTTGTTTAAAAAATTGTGCTGATCTAAAGTAGACATGTGGGAAACATTATTTATTAACTACCGTATATGTTCGAGTATAAGCCGAGATTTTTAGGCTGAAAGTGCCCCTCTTGGCTTATACTGGAGTCATTCCCAGGGGGTCGGTGGGGGAGGGGGAGCGGCGGCTGTCACATCATACTCACCTGCTCCCAGCGTGGTCCCTGGCAGCTTCTCCGATGCGATGGTCTTCGGGCGCCGGCTGCTCTTCCTGTTCAGCGGTCACGTGGTACCGCTCATTAAAGTAATGAATATGGACGCGACTTCTCTCCCATAGGGGTGAAGCGCATATTTATTACTTTAATGAGCGGTACCAGTGACCGCTGGACACGGGAACAAGCTGCCAGCCCGGGACGACGGAGAAGCAGGGACCGCGCAGGGAGGGTGAGTATAACAGGGGAGGGTGAGCATTGCAATATTCACCTGTCCCCGTTCCATCGCAGGGCTCCGTCTTCTACTTCCTCTGGCTGTGACGTTCAGGTCAGAGGGCACGATGACGTGATTAGTGCGCACCCTCTGTCTGAACAGTCAGAGAGCCGGAAGATGGAGCAGCACATGGCAGTGGAACAGGGACAGGTGAATATCGCAAGTGCCGGGGTCCTGAGTGACAAGAGGTGAGGTGAGTACGTCATTTTTTTTTTCATCGCAGCAGCAGAATATGGGGCATAATCTATGAAGCATCTAATGGGGCAATCAACCTTTCTGCAGCTGCATATGGGGCATTATCTATGGAGCATCTTATGGGGCCATCAACCTTGTGCAGCATTATATGGGGCATAATTTATGGAACATCTTATGGGGCCATCAACCTTTGTGCAGCATTATATGGGGCATAATCTATGGAGCATCCTATGGGGCCATCAACCTTTGTGCTGTGTTATATGGGTCATAATCTATGGAGCATCTTATGGGGCCTTCAACCTTTGTGCAGCATTATATGGGGCCTAATATTCCATGGAGCATCTTAAGGGGCCATCATTAACCTTTTCTGCAGCATTATATGGGGCATATTTTAATATGGAGCATCTTATGGGGCCCATCATGGACTTTATGGAGCATCATATGAGGCATATTTTGTATGGAGCATCTTATGGGGCCCATCATGAACTGTATGGAGCATTATTCCCAGATGTTCTTACGCAGTCTCTTGAAGGTGGTGCTGGCATTGGCAGTTATATTGTTGACCTCAGCGTCTATGGTCACTACTTGGGAGAGTGTGTTGCCCAGGTAGGTGAAATTGTCAACTAGTTTAAGGTTGTTCTCCTTCAAAGAAATGTGTTGCTGCTGGTATGGTTTCCCTGGAATAGGTTGGTACATAACTTTGGTCTTTCTATAAATAACGAGATCGAAGTTGTCGCAAGCTTGTGAAAAAAAGTCAATTTCACGCTGCATCTGTTGCTCTGTGATGGCGTTTAGTGCATAGTCATCAGCAAACAAGAAGTCACGGACAACAGTCTTATGCACCTTTGTAGCAGCCTTCAGGCATCTGGGGTTGGGTTGCTTGTGGTTATTCCTGTACCTGATATGGATTTCATCTTCACAGTTGCTAAAGGAATCTCTCAACATGGCAGAAAATAGAATTTATCTTCATAATTCAGGACCTTCACCATCATACTATCATGGAGCTGTTGGATGATTGTGATGAACTTGCTCGGGCAGCCAAACTTTTCCATGATTTTCCACAGTCTGCCTCTGCTGACTATGTGAAAAGCCTTGGTCAGGTCGACAAAGAGCTTGAAAAGGCTGCTACGTTGCTCATGGCACTTTTTCTGGAGTTGACAAGCCCCCATATGACCATGTTGATGGCCCAATGTGGCTTTTGAGATATGGAGATGAAAATGTTAAGAAAAGAAATTGCTGCACCTTAAAAGGGAATCTTTCAAGTGATTTTTTTCATAGCAAACTAATAGTATCTTGAAAAGGACTTGGGGTCCTCTTAAAGAATATGTAATGCTTACTGTTGTACCTTCTCCTGTCTTGGTGTTGTAAGCTTCGGACAATTCAGAGTCATGCACCGGCAAGTCAAGCGTACGTAAGTCAAAAGTGCATATGCATCTCTACCCTGCCCATAATCCCATCCACACCTCTGTGTCGGTGTCAGTCTTAGTAAATTTCACTGTAGGAATAAGTGAAAGCCCACTTGGGCAGACTTAGGGAGGCATCTCTCATATGCAAGATTTTTACTGTCACTGCTGCAGTGGGGATTATGGCCGTGGCTAGGGGTGCATATTTACTTTTGATTTTCATACAGTTGACTCTGAATTATCTAGAGATTACAGCAAGAAAATGCCCTAATTCAGAAAACTATAAGTACGTATGCTATAAAATATCACCAGACAGATTCCCTTTAAGGCCAAAACTAGCTGCTTCCTTAAGGGGTTAATAAAGGGTAAGTGCAGAGTATTTAAATACAGTAGATATTTTTAATGAAATTGTTGCAATTTTTAGCAATTTAACTCCACAAAATAAAGATGGCAACATACCAAATTAATCCAAATTTAAAACAGTAATTTAAAAAATTACGTTTTACTATATTACCGAGAACCTGATACATTAGCTTTTACTGTGGTGTCTAGTTTTACAAAACTGATGAAAAGATGTAAAGTTTCACCGCATTGTGACTCCCAAACTAGCATCTCAGCAAGTAAACTGTCATTGTCTTTTTGGTAAAACATGCTGACAGCACGACTGTGGGTTGTCAGTCTCTGAAAAGGTCATTCTAAAATGACAACCAATATGTTGGCACTTCTCATTGTCACTTTTCAGAAAGTGCCACAACTGAACAGAAAAATTGCAATATTTAGGTAGTGAACCAAACATACAGTAATTACTATGCGTGACGCTGGTAGCTGAGCTTAGGAGAGAGGATTGGCGCACACTGGCTGCAAATATAAAAACATTTTGGAAGTTTAGCATATCTTTTGGAAATACATGTTATTCTGATTTTCTTGGGTAAGATCAACTGTTCATACAATCGTTCTGTTCCCTTACAGCATGCCTGTTGTTGGCTGTGCATCCCCTACTCACACAGGGCAAAATGCTGCTGACAATGTTGCTTTTTATGCCTGCAGAAACAATTAAAAGCAGCCATCAAAGGAGCAGTTTTCTTTTTTACTTGTTCATTGGCTGACTGGCGACATGTTTACATACCCTCACAATCTGTAGCAAGACCTCTTATGAATGCTTGCTCCCTGTCTATGGGCCATGATCATGTGAATGGACCTTTAGACACCTAACCCTAATCTGGACAGTCCTTAAAGAGGTACCGTTGTTTTCATTTTTGTTTTATAAATCAATAGTGCACATGAACATAAAAATCTTAGTAATAGATCTTATCAGACAAATCTGCTTCTTTCTCCTTCTGTACTGATCTTTTAATATCAGTCATTGAGTAAAATCTGTCAAATCTGTGTTCAGTGAAGACAGATTTTACCTCAGAATTGAGAATTTTAAGAATGACTGATCAGTCCTGGCAGAGAAAGAAGTAGAATATATGATATTTTACAAGCTTCTTATTTTAAACTCTTCACGAGTCACGACCTTGAGATTTACCGTTTTTTTATTTCTGTTTTTTCTTTCTTCCAACAGGCGTAACTTTTTTCATTTTTCCATTTCATATAGCCATATGAGGGCTTCTGGTGAGTTGTACTATTGAATGATAGTATTAATTTTATCTTGCGATGCGCTAGAAAGCGGTAAAAAAAAAATCAAGTGCAGTTAGGCCGGGTTCACACTTGCGTTTGGGTAGAGTGTGTAGGGCTGCGTACTTCCTCCGTTAAGCTCTGCCTACTTCCGCACCTCTTCCCTTAAGCTCCACCTACTGCTGCATGCGTCCTGCGTACCTATCTTTAACATTGGGTATGCAGGGACATGTGTTGTATGCGGATGCGTCCGCATGCATCGTTTTGACGTGCCAGGCGACCGCACAGGAATGCAACATGCAGACTCAAACACTAATGTGAACTTAGCCTTAAATTGTTAAAAAATTGCAACTGCACAATTGGTTTTTTTTTGTGTACCATGTTCACTATGCAGTAAAACTGACAATATGATTCTCCCTGTCAGTACGAGTACACACACCAAACTAGTATAGTTTTTTTTTTATAATTGAAGTGGAAAAATAAATTCATAAATTTGTAATAAAAATTTTTTTTGCCATTTTCCGAGACCCATAATGTTTTCATTTTCCAGGATATGAGACTGTGTGACAGTTTATCTTTTGCACCCTGAGCAGACGTTGTTATTGAAATCATTTTGGGGCAGATACAATGTTTTGATTGCCTCGTTGTATTTTATTGCATTGTTCAGGCAGACAAAAAAATGCAATTCTGGATTTTTATTTATTTTTCATGACGCCGTTTACCAATCAGATTAATGTATTTAATATTTTGATAGATTGGACATTTCTGAAATATATTTCTGAAATTCCAAATATTTGAAGTTTTTACTTTTTTTATTGTTTTATTTTCAAGGGGGTGACTTTAACTTTTTTTATAAGCTTTTTACTGCATTTAATAGTGCTTGAAGTATTGATCATATGATCGCTTGAGCTATACGTAACAATGCATCAGCACTGCTATGCATACAGTGCCTTGCGAAAGTATTCGGCCCCCTGGAACTTTTCAACCTTTTCCCACAAATCATGCTTCAAACATAAAGATACCAAATGTAAATTTTTGGTGAAGAATCAACAACAAGTGGAACACAATTGTGAAGTTGAACGAAATTTATTGGTTATTTTAAATTTTTGTGGAAATTCAAAAACTGAAAAGTGGGGCGTGCAATATTATTCGGCCCCTTTAACTTAATACTTTTTTACGCCATCTTTTGCTGCGATTACAGCTGCAAGTCGCTTGGGGTATGTCTCTATCAGTTTTCTACATCGAGAGACTGAAATTCTTGCCCTGAGATCGTTTGTGAACAGCAGTTTTCAGCTCTTTCCACAGATTCTCGATTGGATTGAGGTCTGGACTTTGACTTGGCCATTCTAACACCTGGATACGTTTATTTGTGAACCATTCCATTGTAGATTGTGCTTTATGTTTGGGATCATTGTCTTGTTGGAAGACAAATCTCCGTCCCAGTCTCAGTCTCAGGTCTTTTGCAGACTCCAACAGGTTTTCTTCAAGAATGGTCCTGTATTTGGCTCCATCCATCTTCCCATCAATTTTAACCATCTTCCCTGTTCCTGCTGAAGAAAAGCAGGCCCAAACCATGATGCTGCCACCACCATGTTTGACAGTGGGGATGGTGTGTTCAGGGTGATGAGCTGTGTTGCCTTTACTCCAAGCATATCATTTGGCATTGTTGCCAAAATGTTTAATTTTGGTTTCATCTGACCAGAGCACCTTCTTTCACATGTTTGGTGTGTCTCCAAGGTGGCTTGTTGCAAACTTTAAACAACACTTTTTATGGATATCTTTGAGAAATGGCTTTTTTTCTTGCCACTCTTCCATAAAGGCCAGATTTGTGCAGGGTACGACTGATTGTTGTCCTATGGACAGACTGTCCCACCTCAGCTGTAGATCTCTGCAGTTCATCCAGAGTGATCATGGGCCTCTTGGCTGCATCTCTGATAAGTTTTCTCCTTGTTTGAGATGAAAGTTTAGAGGGACGACCGGGTCTTGGTAGATTTCAAACACATGTTCAGGTAAAATCTATTGCCGTGCAGGAGGTTCCTCCCGGAGGGCAACAGTTAACAGCCACCAGCCAATCGCTGGCCTATAGCTGACGTCAGCGTTCATATGACGTCACGGCCATATTCCGGAACGACAGTCCGTGCCTCAGATCTATCTAGCAGAGAACACAGCTGGACTTCAGCCAGGTTAGGAGAAACTTTTTTTTTTTTTTTAAAACCTCACCATTGGGTGCATTATACTGCCATGGGGGGACATTATACTACTATTAGGGTGCATTATACTGCTATGAGGGTGCATTATACTACAGTGGGGGTGGATTATACTATTATGGGGGTGCATTATACTACTATGGGGGTTCCTTATACTGCTATGGGAGTGCATTATACTGCTATGGGGGTGCATTATACTGCTATGGGGTGCATTATATTGCTATGGGGATGCATTATACCACTATAGTGGTGCATTATGCTACTATGGGGGTGCATTATCCTACTATAGGGTTGCATTTTACTGCTTTGAGGGTGCATTATATTACTATATATGACTATGGAATGCATTATACTATTATGGATGACTATGGGGTGCATTATACTACTATGGATGACTATGGGGGCAATATGGAGGGACAAGGGAGGCAATATGGAGAGATATGGGGGAAGTATGGAGAGACATGAGGCAGAATGGGAGAACATGTGGGGTCCAGAATGGGAGGACACGTGGGGTCCAAAATGTGGGATATTAATACTGTAGGGGCTAATTAAAGGATATTATTTTTGAGGATACTGTTTTCAGTGTTGGGGAGGACAGGCACTGTTACTGTGCAGGGGGACACAGTTGCTTTTTCTTTATCATCTGGCATAATGTAGAGCTCCTGTGTATAATGTCACCGGTGATCACTGTATTACCTGTGCACTGGCACTGTATACAGAGCTCCTGTGTATAATGTCACTGGTGATCACTGTATTACTTGTACACTGACACTTTATACAGATTTCCTGTGTATAATGTCATTGGTGATCACTGTATTATCTGTGCTGTGACACTATATACCAATCTCCTGTGTAAAATGTCACTGGTGATCACTGTATTACCTGTACACTCTATACTATATACACAGAGCTCCTGTGTATTATGTCACCGGTTATAACTGTGTTACCTGTACACTGACACTGTATACAGAGCTCCTGTGTATAATGTCACTGGTGATCACTGTTTTACCTGTACACTGACAGTATATACAGATCTCCTGTGTATACTCTCACTGGTGATCACTGCATTATCTGTGCAGTGACACTATATACAGTGCTCCTGTGTCTAATGTCACTAGTGATCACTGTATTATCTGTGCAGTGACACTATATATAGAGCTCCTGTGTATAATGTCACTGGTGATGACTGTATTACCTGTATACTCTATACTATATACACAGAGCTCCTGTGTATATTGTCACCGGTTATAACTGTATTACCTGTACACTGACACTGTATACAGAGCTCCTGTGTATAATGTCACTGGTGATCACTGTTTTACCTGTACACCGACAGTATATACAGGTGTCCTGTGTATACTGTCACTGGTAGTCACTGTATTATCTATGCAGTGACACTATATACAGAGCTCCTGTGTATAATGTCATTGGTGATCACTGTATAACCAGTACACTGTACACTATATACAGAGCTCCTGTGTATAATGTCACTGATGACCACTGTATTATCTGTACACTGACACTATATACAGAGCTCCTGTGTGTAATGTCACTGGTGTTCACTTTATTATCTGTACACTGACACTATAAACAGAGCTCCTGTGAGCACCAGTGACATTACTGGTGATCACTGTATTATCTGTACACCGACACTATATACAGAGCTACTGTATATAATGTCACTGATCACTGTTTTACCTGTACACTGACACTCCTGACACTATACACTTTGTACTATATACAAAGCTCCTGTGTGTAATGGCACTTATGGTAAAATTAATATTGTGTTTTTTTTTATTAATGATCAGTATTGTAGTATTCATTCACTATGTGGTTGTATTATGTGGACTGGTCATGGTGTGCAGTTTTTGTCCCTTGCTTGTGGTATTATTCGGTCATTATGTGATAATATGAGGTCCGGCCATATTTGTCCCTTGTATGTGGTAGTATTGTTAATTTTAAAAAATATATGTTACACATTCCCTTAAAGAAACATAAATAAAAATAAACCTAAAAAGAGCTTTGGATATTTTAACAAATATTTAAAAGGCTAGAGTAGGGCCAAGCCAGAAGAGTCTACCTTGTCATGGTGGCAGCTTAAAAAAATCTTTTAGCCAAAACAAAGCTGCTGGCTATGTATGTGATCTGGTGTTAGATGGGAACTGATAATGTATGATTGCTGAGAACGTGGTGCACATGTGAAGTTTTTCTTTGAGTAGGGCAGTGGGACTGTGGAAGGTTCACGGGTTGGAAGCGGAGCTGGGGTGTTGCCTGGGTGGAGTCTTAAGGAGACCCAAAAATGTTGCAGGTATGGCACCCTGAAATTCCTGGTGGCAGCCCTGAATGGCTCCACCCTGTGTGATTCCTGATTTGCTTCATCCTGTGGGCTCCAGATTAAATACCCTTTATAAACCTGCCCTGCTATCCTCCTTCCTTGTGAGATTATTGAGTTCCCAACCTCTAGTCTAGTTATCTGACCTGCTGCTGTTTAATACCATACTGATGTCAGCTGTGTACTGAAGTGCCCGCCAGGGCTGTGGGGATACTC
Source organism: Ranitomeya variabilis (assembly GCF_051348905.1). NCBI lineage: Eukaryota > Metazoa > Chordata > Amphibia > Anura > Dendrobatidae > Ranitomeya > Ranitomeya variabilis. The sequence continues at coordinate 384,820,588 of NC_135236.1, forward strand.
GGTACCGGGCCGATTCTTAAAGGGATGTGTCATGGCAGCAGTGACCCGGTCCGCGGCCCTGGGCATCCAATAAAAGTCAATTGAAATTAAAGGGGAGATAAAGTTTATAGGGGATTTGTTCGTGACACCACCCGTAGTATTCAGTCAATATGGCTGACGCTGCAGTTCAGATCCAGTGGTGCAGTGTTGTGAATTCTGTTCTCGAGCTCCCTCCTGTGGTTGTGAATGGTACTTCGGCGAGTTCTGTTCATGGACTCCCTCTGGTGGCTGTGAGTGGAGCTGCTGGTTCTGAGGTTCCTTCTCCAGCTGATCTCGTTTAGGTTTTGGCTGGCTGCTCTATTTAACTCCACTCAGATCGTTACTTGATGCCAGCTGTCAATGTCCTAGTACTGGTTCAGTTCTCTTGGATCTTTCAGATGACCTGTCTACTTCAGCAAAAGATAAGTCCCTGCTAGCTTATTTGTTATCACTGTGTTTTTGTCCAGCTTTCTATTATGAGTTTATCTTGTTAGCTGGAAGCTCTGGGATGCAGAGTGGCACCACCGCGCCGTGAGTTGGTGCGGTGGTTTCTTTTGCACACTCTGCGTGGTTTTTTGTTAGTTTTTTATGCTGACCGCAAAGATACCTTTTCTATCCTCAGTCTGTTTAGTTAAGTCTGGCCTCCTATGCTGAAACTTGTTTCATTCCTGTGTTTGTGACTTCCATCTTAACTCACAGTCAATATATGTGGGGGCTGCCTATTTCTTTGGGGAATTTCTCTGAGGCAAGGTAGGCTGTATTTTCTATCTTTAGGGGTAGTTAGCTCTTAGGCTGTGAAGAGGCGTCTAGGCAGAGTCAGGAATGCTCCACGGCTATTTCTAGTTGTTGTGATAGGATTAGGGGCTGCGGTCAGCAGAGCTCCCACTTCCCAGAGCTCGTCCTGTATTGCTAGTTTGCTCATCTGGTCATTTCTAGTGCTCCTAACCACCAGTTCAATCATAGCAGTGCAGTTGGTGATGCATCAAAGATGTTTTAGCTCTCCACAGGCAGAGCTGGTCCCAAGGGCAGATATAGGTGTTAATTGTGATGATGGTGGTTGTGATAGTTGTAGTGCAGGGCAAGTGGTGCAGGAATAATTCAGAGGACACAGCTGGGTGCAGTTTTCAATGCTTTACTCACAGTTCTGCAGATTACTGTCTGCAGCTGGGTGCTGTGTCCTCCAGGTCTGTGGTCCAGTGAGGCGCTCCAGGGTCCTGGTCGTCAGAGTGGTATTGCTTTCCTCTCGGGGAGAGTGATGCTTCATTTGGAGGCAAGGAAGGATAACTGCATCCAGGTATCACAAACATGCAACACATTTCACACTCCAGACCACCAGGGGGAGCTTCTGCTCCTATTTATTAGGTCACTCCCCATATAGATATAACTGGTAGTCTGTATGGAAAGTTGGTCAGTTGCTGACTGGGCTCAGCTCAGACAGTTCCAGACCAGAGTCTGAGGAGGATAGAAGGTTAACGGAGCTGTGCATGCCCTCAGAGCTGCAGCTCCCGGAAAGAGACATTGAAAGGCAGAATTGTATTGCAGCGAGCGTGAAGGAAGTGGAAGCAAAGGAGAGGATACCAGAAGGGGACCAGCCCCGCCCAAGCTGTCTCCTTCTGAGGCGCAACATCCCGGTAGCCGGAACACCGAGGGAGTAAGGATCTCTACGCCTTATTTCAGAGACTGGCAGGACAGCTAATTGCAGGTTACCTGTCCGCACCTACACCCTGGAGGCACGGTGACACCTACAGAGCCGGGTTATCTAAGAGACCCTATAAACAGGCTCAAGTCACCAGTCATACGGGTTTTGTCCTATCCTATATGGGGGACAGAGAGAATGAAACACCACATCTGTGAGATCCTTATGTGAAGCCATAGGCAGTAAGGGACTACACCACCGCAGCGCAAGGGAAGGCTACTGATTTCCACCTGGATAAGGGAACTCTGGACTTGCCTCCAAACCGGCCAGACTCTGCCTGCCCTGTGATCTGGTGCCCTGGACTGTGGATGCTGAAGTCTTCAGTAAAGGTAAAGAGACTGCAACCTTGTGTCCTCGTTCTTCTCTGCGCCTCTCACCATACACACCGGGAAGCTCTGGGGACATACTTCACCAGTGGGAAGGTATACCATCTAGCTGCCATAACATCACCCCAGCGGACCCCTTAAAGCAGCGTCAGTCACCCTGACCGAATACCACAGGTGGCGTCACAAGCATAAACTCTATCCCTTTAAAGACCTTTCCCTTTTACACGGACGTCCCAGGGCCATGAACCGGGTCATCCACCGTGATATTCCCCTGTGAACTGCAGGACCCGGTACCGAGTACCCCACGGCCCTTGGGGGGCGATCCACCAGCCAGCCCCCAGACAATTTGGGGTACACTTTTCCAGGACTCCTCTCTTATGTTCCTTTCCTGGCCATCTCACTGCGCTGGTTTCCGTCGCTCTTGCCCTGCGCCTTCACAGTTTCCCAAGCCAGCAGCCTCGGACATTGTCAGGCAACGTCCTCTGTGTCCCCTTGCTCCTATATGGCTGACTTTTTAGCAAATGTGCATGGATGTGGCACCTACAGCTGACACAGACTCCGGCTTGCTAGCTGAGTCTTGTAGTCCTCCACTAGTCTATGCGGGGGCGGTTCCCCCACTGTGACCTGGTCCCTCCACCCAACTATAGTCGGCATGGATAGGGGCCCCACGGGTGGATTTCTCACTACCCATGCCCCTAGGTCCCCTTCTTCCTCTCTCACTTTCTGCAACTTCTCTCTCTCTCTGTATCTTCTGATGCTGGGATGAGCTCCTCACTGCTCAAGTCTCCAGCTCCAACTGTCTCTCACGTCTGCTCTGCTCTTCTCTTCCCCACAGACTGACTAACTTTCTAGACCTTTCCTGACTCCTCCTACTATTTCCATGACATCTCTACTCTCTCCACCCACACCATCTACCTAGTAACCCACTCCAGACTGGGATGAGGCCATCCTCCCACAGGGTACGCCCAGGTGCCCTGACTGGAGTGGTGAGGTGTTGGATGCTGGTGTTAGAGTCCTGGGTAGTGCCCCCTCCTTACCTGAAAGTGGGATACCACACCTCTGGCTGAGGTGCAGTATCTCTGTGGCGACCGGACCTCAGGGGCACCACAGTACCAACTTCTGGCTTTCCTTCTGACTACAAAATCTCCAGCCAGCCTTAGTTCCAGCTACTGCTCCTGTAAGCTTCCTCTCTGCTGCAGCAACGCACTCTGTATCGGTGAGCTGTTACAGTGGTGCACCGAGGTGTTAGAACATGCCCAGCTAGGATATGGTGTGGGGCTGTCCCATATGTGAGGTCTAGTGTTGGTTCATGACAGTGACATACTGTGTGTCACTGATCTAATCTACTCCATCCCCAACCCATCAAATGCCTGAGTCTTACTTTCTCCAGTTTTTATGATTTGTAGACACAGACTATTTAAAGCACATGCTATAATTTAATTATATACATATTAATATATGAACATGATATAGAGAAGGAGAAGATGAGCAGAATGATATATAGGTTTGTGGGAAAAGATTCAGTATAACTTGTATTATGTTTATTGAAATCCCTGGTGTTTGTAGGGATGAGTTCAGTGGGCGGTCCAACTAGTGATTGACAGCAATCTCTGCATGTACAGTCATACAGGGACAACTGCAATCACTAGTAGGACCACCCACTGGACTCATACATGCAAATACCAGGCATTTTAATAAATAAAATGCAAGTTTTACTGAAACTTTTCACACAAAAATGTCTATCAATCTGACCAGCTCCATACCATCCTGCCTACAGATCAGATATAATTTTCAACATGACAGGTTCCCTTTGAATTATAGAGGAAATAATAGCAATTCCTATTAAATAGAATGGAGTTTCTCTACTCCTTGGGGTGGGACCTAAGTAATGAATGGCAATTTGTTAGGTAAAATTATTTAAAAAGTTACAATTAAACTAAAATAACTGTTTCATCGGTTCATACTTTACTACTCACTACTTTATTACAGCCAAACATCAGTATGGTTACATAGGATAAACAACACTGCTGTCTTCTAACACCAATGCCATACTTGTCCACAGGTTGTGTACAGCTCAGCTTCAGCCCCATTCACTTCCATAGAGATGAGCAGCAATACCAGAATCAGCCTATGGACAAATATGGTGATGTTCATGAAAGAAACAGCCATGTTTTATAACTCTGCACAAACCCATTAATGAAAATGTCTAATTAGCGTAGTTTTCAGTTGGGGTGCACAGGTAGCAGTCACACCTGGTCCTTGTTCCTAAAGAGGGACCCATAGACACTTTTCATTAGAAAAAGACCATCATATCTTACATCACATTTTGAAGGTGGGAGCCCTGCTACAAATTTTTGATTGAGGCCCAGGGGTTTCAAGTGATGCCTTCATAATCAGCCACTCATGTGGCAACAAATCCGTGTATAAAAACACACAGGCATTACCAGGAGACTTAGTTGTTGCTCAAATAAAAAACTAGAATAAGAAGCAGATGTGAATTCTGTGACTGTAGCCATGGAATAATTGTTGGTACCAGACAGGTTTGTTTGAGTATTCCAGAAATTCCCTTTCACTCATAATTTTCATCTACAACAATCTGTGGGTTTAAAAAAAAAAAAAACATAACAGAAAAAAAATCCATCGACCCAAATGCTGGATCAAAAATGTCTAGTTAATTAGAGTGGTTAGAGGAAATGTGCCAGCCTGGATAAAGCCGACCGTAACGTAAAACATTCTATGTTATAACAACAATATGCAGAACATTACTGAAGGCAAAGCTTGAAGTATCTGGGCCATAGTAGGCAGAAGATAACTGCAGAGCCTCTCCCACCATTCGCTTCTACTCCTCGCCGATCTCCCCAGCACTACAAAGCTTTCTGCCACCCATTAAAGGTTGGACTCCTCCAAACATATTTCTATTCAGCTTTCCTATATACCTTGTTTCTTCTCCTGGTATTTCTATACATATTGCAATTTCTTCATTTTCTGCATGCCAGTTCTACTTACTTCTTCATGTTATCTTTTCTTCTAGGATTTAGTAGTCCCACAGTAAACTAATGATTAGAGATTGGCAAACCCGAACAGTAAAATTCGGGGTCCGTACCGAACACATAATGTTTGTGCATGGACCCTGAACAGACTTCCCAAGAAGTCCTTATTACTGTTTGGGTTCGGCACCCCAAACATCAGGTGGTTTCCACGCTGTCATGTGTATGACAGTGCGAGAAACGTCCATTGCTGATTGACAATAAGATCATTACCGCCGGTCAGAGAGCTGCGATTCCCACACTGTCAGATAACAGCCTGAGCCAGCAGCTGTGAAGGGTGGTAAAAAGGTTACCTCTGGTCACAGACGTCAGCTGATGAAAGAGTACTTCTCTCATCAGCCTACGCCTGCTTTCGCTGATAACAATGAGAGCAGATGCCGCTGATGGGAGTATTTTTTTTTAAATGACTTGGGGTCTCTTTTATTTTTGATAACCAGCACAGGCAAAACTGACAGCTGAGTGCTGCAATCCACAGCTGTCAGCTGTATCATGGCTGGTTATAGAGAATAGAATAGAGGGGTCCCATGTGGTTTTTTTAAATTATTTAAATAAATAATTTGAAAAACGATGTGGGGCCCCCCATTTTTGACAACCAGCCAAGCTAAAGCAAACAGCTGGGGGCTGGTATCCTCACACTGGTAATAAGCCATGGATATTGCCCTTCCCCAGTCTAAAAATAGCAACCCACAGTGACCCCAGAAAAGGAGTATATATTAGATGAACCAATTCTGGCACTTTGCCCGACTCTTACCACTTGCTCCAGTGCAGTGGCATGTTGGGTAATATTTGTGGATTAGGCGTAAAGGAGGATATAACTGTGTTTTTTAATTTTTATTTCAAACTAGCTGAAGAGCCCAGCGTTGCCCGGGCATAGTAACTAACTGTGGTTAGTTATAACAAATTATAATGATTATATTGCACATAAAAACATTTCACATCATATACTCAACACTACAGATTTGCATCACATATTAACTAATCGATTACCAAAGTATTGAAAGTATTTTATTTTCAACTCATTCAAGATTCATTTGATAAACAACATTTTTGGTTTTTCCTTCCAAAGATGAACAGATTTTTGGCAGTTCCAACTCTTGAACAGGCCACGTAAAGTTGACCATGAGAAAAACATGGATATTGCAAATCGATCCCTACTACATTTAAGGACTGTCCCTGAGCCTCGTTAATGGACATTGCAAATGCCAGTCAAAGTGGAAACTGGAGGCATTTTAAATCAAAAGGCAAATCAGATGGAATGAGTGGAATTCTTGGAATGAAAAGGTCCTCTCCTTTGGCACATCCTGTTGCTGAGCTGTGTATCTAATCCCTAATCCTATCCTGTGTGATACCATCTGCTGAGCTGTGTATCTAATTCTGTCCTGTGTGATGCTGTCTGCTGAGCTGTGTACCTAATCCTATCCTGTGTGATACTGTCTCCTGAGCTGTGTATTTAATCCTATCCTGTGTGTTACTGTCTGATGAGCTGTGTATCAAATCCTATCCTGTGTGATACTGTCTGCTGAGCTGTGTCTCTAATCATATCCTGTGTGATGCTGTCTGCTGAGCTGTGTACCTAATCCTATCCTGTGTGATACTGTCTCCTGAGCTGTGTATCAAATCCTATCCTGTGTGATACTGTCTGCTGAGCTGTGTCTCTAATCATATCCTGTGTGATACTGTGTGCTGAGCTGTGTATCTAATCCTATCCTGTGTGATACTGTCTCCTGAGCTGTGTATCAAATCCTATCCTGTGTGATACTGTCTGCTGAGCTGTGTCTCTAATCATATCCTGTGTGATACTGTGTGCTGAGCTGTGTATCTAATCCTATCCTGTGTGATACTGTCTCCTGAGCTGTGTATCAAGTCCTATCCTGTGTGATACTGTCTGCTGAGCTGTCTCTAATCATATCCTGTGTGATACTATGTGCTGAGCTGTGTATCTAATCCTATCCTGTGTGATACTGTTTGCTGAGCCGTGTATCTAATCCTATCCTGTGTGATAGTCTGCTGAGCCATGTATCTAATCCTATCCTACGTGATACTGTATGCTGAGCCGTGCATCTAATCCTCTCCTGTGTGATAGTCTGCTGAGCTGTGTATCTAATCCTATCCTGTGTGATACTGTTTGCTGAGCCGTGTATCTAATCCTATCCTGTGTGATACAGTCTGCTGAGCCATGTATCTAATCCTATCCTACGTGATACTGTATGCTGAGCCGTGTATCTAATCCTCTCCTGTGTGATAGTCTGCTGAGCTGTGTATCTAATCCTATCCTGTGTGACACTGTCTGCTGAGCCATGTATCTAATCCTATCCTGTGTGATACTGTCTGCTGAGCCGTGTATCTAATCCTATCCTGTGTGATACAGTCTGCTGAGCCATGTATCTAATCTTATCATGTGTGATACTGACTGCTGAGCCATGTATATAATCCTATCCTGAGCGATACAGTCTGCTGAGCCGTGTATCTAATCCTATCCTGTGCGATACTGTCTGCTGAGCCGGGTAGCTAATCCAATCCTGTGTGTTACTGTCTGCTGAGCCTTGTATCTAATCTTATCCTGTGATACTGACTGCTGAGCCATGTATCTAATCCTATCCTGTGTGATACTGACTGCTGAACCGTGTATCTAATCCTCTCCTGTGTGATACTGTCTGCTGAGCCATGTATCTAATCCTCTCCTGTGTTATTGTCTACTGAGCCATGTATCTAATCCTATCCTGTGTGATACAGGGCTGTGTATCTAATCCTATCTCGTGTGATACTGACTGCTGAGCAGTGTATATAATCTTATTCTGTGTGATACTGTCTGCTAAGCTGTGTATCTAATCCTCTCCTGTGTGATACTGTGAGCTAAGCCATGTATCTAATCCTGTCCTGTGTGATAGTCTGCTGACCTAAGTATCAAATCCTATCCTGTGTGATACTGTCTGCTGAGCCGTGTATCTAATCCTATCCTGTGTGATACTGGGCTGTGTATCTAATCCTATCTTGTGCGATACAGTCTGCTGAGCAATGTATCCAATCCTATCTTGTGTGATACTGTGCTCCCCCTGGGCTACCCCTGCAGTCTGTGGCAGAGGGTGGTCTGTGTCGGCACGGTAATAAAATATGTTATTTCCAACTTTACAGAAGGACAATAACACCATAGAAAAGATAAGAATAATAGGCCTCAGTTATCACAACTGTCTACAAGGAAAACTGTTGCTCATAGCAACCAATTACAGCTCAGCTTCTTGAAAGATGCTTATTGATTGGTTGCCGATACACACACACACACCCACCCACACACACACACACACACTCAGATAGATAGATAAAGGAGTCATTATTTCAATTAAAGGACTTCATTCATGCTGGGATTTTTACAATCTAACTATGGGGTTAGTAATAGGGGCATTTTATAGATGCCTCTTCATTACTGATCTGTGGGCTTGATGTCAGCGGCCATAAAACAACTGACATCAACCCCACAAGTATTACCCTACTTGACACTGCCCCAGGGCAAGTGGGAAGATCCGGGCAAAGTGTCAGAATTGGCACATCTTATAAATGCGCCTTTTCTGGGGTGGCTGTGGGCTATTTTTAGGCTGGGGGCAATATCCATGGCCTCTTACCAGTCTGGGAATACCAGCCCCCCGCTGTTTTGCTTTAGCTTGGCTGGATGTCAAAAATGTAGGGGATTCCATGCCTTTTTTTTAATAATTTAAAAAAGGGTATGTAACCCCTCTATTCTTGATAACCAGCCAAGATAACACTGACAGCTGAGAGTTGCAGCCCTCAGCTGTCATTTTTCCCTGCGAAGAAACCCCACATCATTTTTTTTAAAATTTATTTATAGAGCACATGTGCCGGCTGATGATTATTCCCATCAACGGCACCTACTCTCGATGTTCTCAGTGACGGCATCTCATCAACCGACGCCGGTGAATGGAAGTAACCTTTTTTCCGCTGGTGACAGTGTGGGAACCACAGCTCAGTGACTGGCGATAATAATCTTATCGTCGATCAAAGCTGCCGGTGTTTCTCACACTGTCATACACATGACAGCGTGGCAAACAATGGATGTTTGGGCCCCCCATAATAATATTTTGTCCCCATAATATACAGTATCATTCTGGTAGTCAGAATATTTTTGTAGTTGCTTTTATCAGAACCTTAGCCATTACCCCTATCCATGGGACCCCAACCATCCTGAGAACTGTGATTCTGAAAATCCCAGTGTGAGGGGAGCAGTGATCGATCATGCACACCTCACTCCATTTACTCTTAAACACCACTGAACATTGCGCTTGGTTATCTATAAAAAAACAAATGGAGTGGAGGTGCTCATTATTGATCATCACCATTCCATTCACACAAGTCTCTTCAGAATCAGAATCCTCATGATCAGTGGGGTCCCAGCGGTTGGGCCCCCTAGCAATTAGACATTACCCCTTGTCCCACTGAGAAGAGATAACTTCCAAATCTGGAAAAACCTCTTTAACTGAGGCAAAGATTTATTTTGCGACTCTACCTCTATGACTAACACAAAGTCAAGATTTGCCTTTTCACCAGTAGGAAAAAAACTCTTTGAAGATAGACTGCACAGATGGATAAACAGTTCCTAGTGCTGTAGTAGTAGAAAACAGGTTTTTTACTTAACAATGTGTTTCAATGCCGAACTGGTGTCTTTTTCAAGTTCAGTAATTTTTTTTAAAAACGTCTCCAATTCAGCGTTGAAACGCGTTGTTAAATAAAAATAGTTATTTTCTACTACTATAGCAGCAGGAACTGTTTATGCTGTCATGCAGTCTATCTTTAAAGTATTTTGTTCCTACTGGTGAATTTTACCTGGGCGTTATCATCCAGCCACAAGGCAGCAGCAACTGTTATTTTAAGATGGTATCCCATATCTTGCTAGGTCAGCAATCCATTTTTTAATATATTTTTTCTTCTCTAATAGGGTCATCCTATTGTGTGCACTTTTTTTTGTTCTACCTCTAAAGCTGCTTCTTGGTTCATCACTGAGATGGTTTAGTCAATCCTGCTTTGAGCACAATTTGCGTAGGTATACCTTTTGGGATCATTTACGATACAGTCAAAAGAAGACTAAATGTAAATTGATGGAGCCTTATATTATATGATATCCACGATACAGATATGCTCATAAAACTTCAATATACAGTACAGACCAAAAGTTTGGACACCTTCTCATTTAAAGATTTTTCTATATTTTCATGACTATGAAAATTGTGCATTCACACTGAAGGCATCAAAACTATGAATTAACACATGTGGAATTATATACTTAACAAAAAAGTGTGAAACAACTGAAATTATTTATTTTATTCTAGGTTCTTCAAAGTAACCACCTTTTGATTTGATGACTGCTTTGCACACTCTTGGCATTCTCTTGATGAGCTTCAAGAGGTAGTCGCCGGGAATGGCCTTCCAACAATCTTGAAGGAGTTCTCAGAGATGCTTAGCACTTGTTGGCCCTTTTGCCTTCACTCTGCGGTTCAGCTCACCCCAAACCATCTTGATTGGGTTCAGGTCTGGTGACTGTGGAGGTCAGGTCATCTGGCGTAGCACCCCATCACTCTCCTTCTTGGTCAAATAGCCCTTACACAGCCTGGAGGTGTGTTTGGGGTCATTGTCCTGTTGAAAAATAAATGATGGTCCAACTAAACGCAAACCGTATGGAATAGCATGCCGCTGCAAGATGCTGTGGTAGCCATGCTGGTTCAGTATGCCTTCAATTTTGAATAAATCCCCAACAGTGTCACCAGCAAAGCACCCCCACACCATTACACCTCCTCCTTCATGCTTCACGGTGGGAACCAGGCATGTAGAGTCCATCCGTTCACCTTTTCTGCATCGCACAAAGACACGGTGTTGGAACCAAAGATCTAAGAATTTGGACTCATCAGACCAAAGCACAGATTTCCACTGGTATAATGTCCATTCCTTGTGTTCTTTAGCCCCAAACAAGTCTCTTCTGCTTGTTGCCTGTCCTTGGCAGTGGTTTCCTAGCAGCTGTTTTACCATGAAGGCCTGCTGCACAAAGTCTCCTCTTAACAGTTGTTGTAGAGATGTGTCTGCTGCTAGAACTGTGTGGCATTGACCTGGTCTCTAATCTGAGCTGCTGTTAACCTGCGATTTCTGAGGCAGGTGACTCGGATAAACTTATCCTCAGAAGCAGAGGTGACTCTTGGTCTTCCTTTCCGGGGGCAGTCCTCATGTGAGACAGTTTCTTTGTAGCGCTTGATGGTTTTTGCAACTGCACTTGGGGACACTTTCAAAGTTTTCCCAATTTTTCAGACTGGCTGACCTTCATTTCTTAAAGTAATGATGGACACTCGTTTTTCTTTACATAGAATTTATATTATGGCAAGAAAAAAGCAGCTAACAGTCTATTTAGTAGGACTATCAGCTGTGTATCCACCAGACTTCTGAACAAAGTAACACAACTGATGGTCCCAACCCCATTTATAAGGCAAGAAATCCCACTTATTAAACCTGACAGGGCACACCTGTAAAGTGAAAACCATTCCCGGTTACTACCTCTTGAAGCTCATCAAGAGAATGCCAAGAGTGTGCAAAGCAGTCATCAAAGCAGAAGGTGGCTACTTTGAAGAACCTAGAATATTCAGTTGTTTCACACTTTTTTGTTAAGTATATAATTCCACGTGTTAATTCATAGTTTTGATGCCTTCAGTGTGAATGTACAATTTTCATAGTCATGAAAATACAGAAAAATCTTTAAATAAGGTTTGTCCAAACTTTTCGTCTGTACTGTATGTTTATGTGCAGCAACATATTATACCAGTAATGTGATTTATGGTTTTAGGAGTTTTTTGGTACTGGATTTAGGATATTTGATTTAGGATGAAATTACGCATAAATCTCTAAGTGTTATAATAGATATTTATAGATTTAAAAGCCTATTTAAAAGGAGCATTAAAAAAAAATGTTCCTTTCACAAAGTGAAGGAAAGTCCTGTACAACATTGCCATATATGTAGGTTTAGCGCAGCATTTTCTCCTGTGCTTAACACTTGGAAGGTTATTAAAACTAAAGCTTTTGTTAACATAATTCATCAACCAATCCCAACATGACCATCAGGTAGCCCTCTGTGTACTCTGTGAATTATTGAAGAGCAGCTCACGTCCCATGGAACAAATGGTACTGACATTTTTCATGACAGCATTTTTCCATACATTTGTCAAATAACTTACGCTAACCATGTTAAACCTTGTATTGTGCATCTCTCCCGTACACCGAATACATGCCGTATGTATTACATTGTAAATATCACCATGTTTCAATCAGAAATGGTTTTACACTGAAAGTATCAAGCCTATATGACATTAGAGTACTGTGCAAATAGTCTTCCACAAATCCCTTATTGTCTACATTTGTACTGATGCTTTATACCTATTATGTCTAAAATTAGATGGAGGCCCAATGCTATCGCATCAGGAGGGAGGTAATGTCACAATGGGGGCAGGCATGCGGCGCTGTTGTTGCCTAATGGCATCCTGTCATAATCTAATGACTTTTGCATCAGGGGACTCATGTGCTTGACGGCTACACTTATATGCATTGTTTTTGTCCCAGTGATGCTGTTGCTCCTCAAGAGTCTCATTTGCCCTTTGTTGTCTTTGACGTTGTGCCTTTGCTGCTTTCCTTTCATTGTCATTGGTGTACTTTTTAGAAGGAGCCATGTTGGTGTTGATATTTGCTTTTTAAAGAGGTTTTCCCATGAACGAAAGTTAATTTTAAAAATTGTCTGTGTCTGACCATATACAGAACATACCACAGCTCCTGGGCAGGGGTGGAAGCAAAAGACAATACTGACATTACAGCAGGAGATCGCAGAGGATAGACTTTGTGAGGTAAAATATTTTTTAAAAAGTCAGTGAAATATTTTACCTCACAAAATGAATCCACTGTGATCCCCTGCTGTAATGTCAGTATTGTCTTTTGCTTCCTCCCCTGCCCAGGAGATGTGGTATGCTCCATACAAGGTCAGACACACTCACCCCTGTGTCTGACCGTGTACAGAGCATACCACAGCTCCTGGGCAGGGGAGGAAGCAAAAGACAATACTGATATTACAGCAGGAGATCGCAGAGGATACATTTAGTGAGGTAAAATATTTTTTAAAAAGTCAGTGAAATATTTTACCTCACAAAATAAATCCTCTGTGATCCCCTACTTCCTCCCCTGCCCAGGAGATGTGGTATGCTCTGTACACGGTCAGACACAGTGAATTTTTAAAATGAACTTTCGTTCGTGGGAAAACCCATTTAATGTGACCGACTTCCCCTGCCTGTAGACACATCGCACATCTGCCACCTGGATCAGCCGAATGATTCACTGCACCAGCGCAGGCGCAGTAAATCAGACCGCCGCAATCTTTGTGCAAACAGATAGCGGCGGTCACATTAAAACTGAGCATGCGCTCCTCCTGTACAAAGTGAATAATTCGGCTGATCCTGTTGGCGGTGTGTTTGTGATGGTGTTCCGCTGGTGGTACCACGCAAGAGGCTGCGTGTTAGTGTGTGTGTGAATGTGTGTGTATGCGGTGCGTACGGCATATAGTGTGTGTGGGTGTGTGTGTGTTTGGTGTGACAATGTTCCGCTGGTGGTACCGAGCAATAGGTTGGTACCAGCAGCAGTTTCCATATTGAGACACCCATTACTTGGGTGTCCCAATATGGCGGTCGGTGAACTTCCTCCGCTTGGAATTCTGGGATACGGTGACATCTGGACAGAACAGGAAATGAAAACATTACAAGGCAATTATATAAATAGAAGAGCATAAAAGATGACATCACATACAGCATGTAGTGGAAACCAGATGCAGGAAATCACGCAACATCTTAATGGGTTCCCCAGAGCTATGATACTGCCTGTAGTCCACAATTTATATATATGGTAATGCTGCCCTTTCTGAAGTCTACATGGCACAAATTAGTGGTATGGATATTCGTATAAAAACACACAAATCCATACAACTTGTCTGATCTTGACTTGAAGACAAAAAGGCAACAAATAGTGCACAAAAGAAGTTTTATTACTTTTCAAACCAAAAAAAATGAGCCTTTATTGTAATCAAAATATATGATTTGATTCTTACAGTAAACACATATCAGCTTTAGCTATATAACCATTCACAGGTGTAACGAATAACGTTATTTTGTGACCATACAAGCTGTCATCGGATACTCAGTTCCTGAAGCTGATTCGTTGGAGGCAGGAAGAATAGGCACACAAAGAGACCAACTTTTACCTGGGCCAAATAGTGAAGGCAAGACTGCGTCAGAGCATTACCAAAATGGTAGGCCTTGTAGGGTGTTAACAGTAGCTAGTGCCTACAAAAAGTAGTCCAAAGAAGAGCAACTAGTGAATTAGCAATGATGAGAGTGCGGAGCGAAGGCTAGCATGTCTGGGCCAGTCCGATAGAAAGGCCACTGTCAGTAGCACAAGTTGCTAAAAATAAGAGTTAATGCTGGACACCTTAAAGGTCTTGTAGAGCCTATGCCTCAATTGGTTAGAGCTGTTTTGGTGGAAGATACATAATATTATTCAGATATTTTTAACATTACTAGTTTTAATTAGCTGGCTTATACAAGAAAACCAAAGATCTACAAAATGCATTAAATATTATACTTAAAAGGAGATCCTGCTGCCTAAAAAGAAAAAAAAGCTATTTAACTCAGATATAGTGGTAATTTGCAGATAATGGGTGTCTACCTTACTGGAACAGTGGCTGCAGGCAGAAAATGAAATTATACTCTTCCATCAGCCATTGTTTCCAGTCATCAGGGCAGTGCAGGGGGCTGTAATAGTCACTGCTTACTATACGGTGATCACTCTCTGGAAAACTGATTGACAAGTCACTGCTTACTATACGGTGATCACTCCCTGGAAAACTGATTGACAGTGAGCTCTGCATACACACATACTGCAGAGCAAGCTGTCAATCAAAGTGCTAGGGGAGTGATTACTGTGCAGTGAGCAGTAACGGTAATCGCTCCATGCACCTTACCGATGGCTGGAAGTGAATGGCTGATGGAAGGCTATAGCTTCCTTTTCTCCCTGTGGTCATTGCTCCAGTAAATCTGCCAGACTGGATGTTTAGATAGGAAAGCTGTAGGGGAACAAAAGCTCACAAGACCATCGGGTAATACCCTTTTGGGTGTAAGGAAAGTAAATGGAAGGTGCTTACCTGAGCTGGTTCTGTGCAGGCACAACTCCTAGGAACACCTGAAGATATCAGCTGCTGCTGCCTCGTGGATGGGGGTGATCTCCAGGATAATTGATCAATTTGGACGATAACACGATATCAGGCTGCACTGATGTAATGAAGAATCCTTAGGATCGAGAGGAGGTTTTTTTTTTATTTCCACTGGACTGGGTTTACACATTACTTACCGGCAGATGACTACTATGTCTGAGGGTAAACTGCGTTTTTGGAGGTGATCGGTTCCCTTTAAAAACTACATTAATTCTTGCTGAGATTCGTTTTATGCTATTTAAAAATTCCAAAAGTTGTTCCATCCTAACAGAACACAAAGCGTCCTTTTTCATTTTTCACTGTTACTTATAAAGATAACCTTTTGTCAGCTGTTAAGAAGCCAGACACATAGTTATCAAAGCTATATATATAGCACATCCATCTGTGCCTTGATGCCTAACCGGGACCTGAAGGGCCATCTAAAACCTAAGAACGCACAAACATTATAGAAGGAATAAGGTGGGTGCACTTCTACATATTTTTTATTTGGGGGTTAAGCTATGCCCCTATAATCAGGCAACGAGAAGCATTTTATAAGATTAAAAATGATGTGACAATTCTTTGCAAGACTGTCCAAGCCTAAATAAATTCATTCTTTCTAGTGTGAACATGCCAACTAATGGTGTAAATATATAGTACATAAGTACTGTCTACGCTTATGATAACTAGCGCAGGTAAACTACAGCTCTTAGCGGCCAATCAGATGTCTGTATTCTAAGCTATTCTACCCTAATCTACCTGAGTATAAAATGATCCGTATAAATCTCTATGATTCTGCTAGTTCAGTTCATTTGACTCACAATTCACTCAGGATTCACCATCTTAATACTAAAAACGTGTAAAAGCAACCTAACGCTAATTTCATACTAAAGTAGTGCATGCATATTTCTGTGCTTATACTGTATAATGACCAAAGTCCCCTTGACTTTGGTCAGATGACTCATAAAGAGAACATAAAACCCTATGATGCTGGTGTTTGGTTGATCAGACCCATGTTGGGCCTTGATTTTGCTGTTATCATATTATGCTCGTCTTAATCTGATTGGTTGATGTGGAAAACGCTCCTGCCTCTTATGTGCATCAGATTTTGTGAATTCTGATTATTACTTGTCTTTGCTAGCTCCACAAAGGTACAAACCTGGCATTCACTGCCACATAGGTCATCTAGAACTGGTGCTCCTTGTATTCTGTATTGATGATGTTTGTGTGAGAAGCAAATATTGAAGGCAGTTCACATTTCCAAACACTACTCCTGCAGTTAATGTCTACCCTCATCGTAGACAGTCTTGGTGATATAATCAATTGGGCTTTGCAGCCATCCATTATCTAAGCACAATGGATTACTAAAGTACCTATACTATTCACAATCATACACATGATGTTTAAAAATGTTTTTGTAATTGGCAATTCCATATTTTTTATATTCATTCTGTTTTATTATTGCATCCTCAACTTTTTTCTTACGTTTTTCATTTACACCTAATTTTTCTTTCAATGTATGCCTTTTTAAAGTCTATTTTACGCCTATTTTCTTCTATGTTCACAGATGGGTTTCAAAATGTTTTCGCATTTTTTTTACTGCATTTGCAACTTTTCGAAAAGTGATAAAATTAGGCACAAATGTACTCTCTCTTCTATCCTCCCCTTCCCCTCTATCCTCTCTTTCCCCAGAAAATGATTACATAATTTTTGCTAAATTTTGCAAAATGTTTAACTTTTTAAGCCAAAGAGGTACAAAGAAGGGTAAAGACAAAAGTGAAGATGAGTTTTTACTTTGCGCAAGATTGATGAACAGCTATTTTCAAGAATTTGGGGCAAAATCATTGGAACGAATTCCACAAGATAAAAAAAGAAACATGACTAAAAAAGAAACTGAAAATCTTGAATCGGGGTCAACGGGGCTGTCCTTGAAATGTTGTTTATAAGTTTGATTTTGTAGAAACTGATAGCCAACAAAATGAAAAGATAACAAGAATTTCTTTTAATGTGTAAAGTTCACATAGTCTTTAGAGTCAGCTGAAATAGAAGCAGCATACACCATGGAAAAGGCACTTTAATTCACTTTAATTCACTTTATCTGTAATATATATAGTATAAGAGCAGTACAACACACACATAACTGTTCCTAGTAGTAAGTCTTCAGTAGACAGATAAGGCGCAATATTCCACTTTCGGTGTATTAATAAAGGAAGCGCTTGGACTTGCTCTTTTTTACATATATCTACACTTACAGATGTATTTTACCCAGTTATGTGAATACATTTGTTTTACGTATATTATATTATTTAATGTTAATTTCACTTTATAATTCCAAATATGTGTTAAATTAGTAGGACATGTTACTGTATTGAATGTATCAATGAATTAACACAAATGACACGTCAGGAGGGTCCACCCTTGGGTTGATAAATCAAACCCAGTAGATGGCATATTATGGTTAGTACTACTATATATAAGGCAGATGGAGGCTTTAATTTGCAGCAGTTATTGCATAAATATTCTGCACCATGAAATCATTTTTCAGGTTAGATTTTACAGTGTATGATGGTCATAGCAAAATATACATTATTAGAAGTGGCATAGAATCTCACAATACAAAGTACATAATAAGTAGATATCCCAGGAAAAGACCGGTCGGGCAGTGCATGGATTGAAGAAGGAAAACTTTTTCATATATTTTGTTTTTAAAGCATATACTACATATTATCAGGTGATGTCATAGACGACCAAAATCATTGTCATTCACTACATAGCACACGTATGTTTTACAATATGTTAGATATCTCATATAGAATTTTTATTATGAAGCAAGAATAGTGTTTGTTAGCTTTGTTTCACATAGGCATCACAGGAGTGCTGTTAATCATTCTTATTAACATGTCAGTTATCCATTTTTTCGGTGGCACTGATAGATCGGTCACATAAAACCATGGAAGAATATTTCATTTAGTAAAAATGGCTTTGAGCCAGATCTTCTTTACAAAATTGCAACTCTAAACTAAGCACAGAAATCATAAAAATTGAGTATACTGAAATCAATAACAAAATATAGTTATTTACATGTGTTGGCTTAGTTTGCTTTACTTTTTCCAAAATCGCCTCAATGAAAAATCTACTAGTGTTACTCATCAACGCTGCAGAATATTGTTACCAAATAATACTTTTACCATCAGACAAACTCTTTTGTAACATTATCATGATTTAACATGTAAGCATATCATATAATATGTGTATAAAAGAAAACAAAAAAACTCATGGACGATAACACCTTCTTTAGACAAAATTCTTCTATATGGGTAGAAACTTGCCCAAGAGGACACATTTTAGTGACTTTTTGATTTTATGACAGTGCTCATAAAATATTGATTTTAAAACTTACACATAAATTCTGACTATCTGCACTTTGTTGAGTGTCACTTATATTTCTTTGCGTAGAGAAATTTGAATAAAGCTGAACATCTTGCCTATGGCTTCAAACAGTGGGTCAAAGAACGTGTGGATGCAGATGGAGTAGATTCGGCTGATGCATTGAATTTCGATCATGTAACTTTTTATGCATGGCACAACAGCCCAGATATGCAGGAATGACAGAATTGCAAAGTAAATGCCCCAGATTAGCGCCAATGGAATGCCCAAGATTGCAGACAGCAAGCGGTAAAACCAGTATTTCGTCACAGTGAAGGTGGTGAAGCTTGCCTTCCAGATGCCATCAAAGCTGTGTGTTCCCTCAGGTTCAGCAATCACATCTTCAAAATCAATCTAAATAATGAAAAAATAAAGTGTTAAATACTGAATACAATAAATAATCACAGTATTATGGCTTTCCAACAAATAATACTTTAATTTATGTGTTCTGCACGTTGGATTTCTCCAATGCTTTCCATGCATTCCAAAAATAAAGCAACTTTGCAAATAGCATTACCCAAACGTTTGCCACCATTTTGTGTCTACAGCTCTCATAAAGGGCTAAGGCCCAAATTATCATTTGCAAGTCACAGAAGTCATAAAAAATAGAGTATAATGACATCAATAACAAAATATAGCTATTTACATTTGTTGCCTTTTTTGCTATTGCTTTACTTTATTTTATCCTGTGCTATTCTCTCATATTTTGGGCTCCAGCTTTATAAAAATGGCACAATTTAAAAATTTTTGTGAAATGTCATAAAATGTTCTTTCAGCTGTCTTTAACCATTTGAGCAAACATTTGCATACTTTGTAAAATGATTGAAAAATTCCAGCTTTACATAAAATCACTCCAGGAGAAGACAGGAGTACATTTTTGACAAATGTTGCAACTTTTCAAAAACTCATAAATGATCAATCAGGCAAAAACATCTGGAAACCCTAAGCCCACCTACAATGTTGGACTAAAAACAAACAAACCAGGCAAACAGATATAAAGTCCAAAAAGACACAAATGGAAAAAAAAAAAAAAAAAAAGGCGCAAATGGTAAAAACAAAGAAAGGTACAAAACACCAAAAGCCTGATGAAAAAAATGTGCCTATGCAATAATGAGTTTGGCCCCATGTGTCTTGATGGCTCCATTTTACCGAGCTTCGTCTGCCTCTTTCCAATATATAGTAGAATAGAGGGCAGATGGAAGGAAGTAACGCATGACTGTAGGATCGGACTACACAATTTGTCTTTAGTCTTTATTGCAGAGTCACAAAGACCTGTCCAGGACCAGTGTAACCAACATGATGGAAAAAATCTAAACAACAATATCCCTATTGAGTTAAACAGCTGTTGCACATCGTTATTACTTTGCTTTAAGTCCACAAATTTATAAAAAAAATATTCCCGGTTGATTTATAAACTACCCTATAGTAATCAGAAAATTTCCATTTTCCATCAGAACTCTTAGTACAAGGTGTGGACATACCGAAATAAGCTTCCAATATTTATGTTATCATGTCTCCTAACTTCACCTTTTCTGCTATCCAACTTGATTCTAAGGTAAGATTACAATGACACTGGCTTAGATGACATAGACTTATAGAAGTAAGAGCCTCAATTCTTCCATGATAGTCAATATCTGATGAAAGGATTTGGGGCCATCCTGCAAAAATAACTTATTTTGTTCCGATGAGAGTGGTAATGAAGGAGCAAATATATTTAGTCTTCAACATCAGCTATAATGTCTTATAGTTATGTAATTTTAATTTCTCTAGAAAATATGTTAATGTGAAAGTTTGGTCCCAGCACCAGAAACACAAAGTAACATTTTCTTTTATCTTGACAGATGAGTAAATACTATATCCGTTGATAAAGTTAACACATACAAACTGGTCAGACTGAGTTCACATTTTTTCTCTAGTGAGAACTATTTCAAAGGTTACAGAATTGCCTATCAAATTATACAGCTAGAAAAATCATTAAATTCGTATTGCCATAATAATCTGCAAAGTTAGCTTCATCTGATATTAAATAAGTAAATCTATATCGCAAATAAAATTGCAAATAAGCCGCTGCTACACATGGGAACTACTTTTTCCAGCAAATGACTTTCCATCCAATTTTTTAGCTACATCTCTGATGGACCGCTCCAGAATTTACATATATATTTTCCTCCCATCAAATCCTTAGTTTGATAATATTTTTCATGATGAATTACAGAAATGAGTATCCCTCAGTTAGTTAACGAAGATGGTCTAAGGGCCTCACCTCAATCAGCGGAGGTAGTAAGTCATATGTAATCAGAATAAGACGACACATTTTGCCCATCAGCAATGCAAGGGATCTTAGTAAAATTATTTAAGTTTGATGGAGAAATGGAACAGTATAAAACAAGCTGCTATAATGGTTAAGGAAGCTGTCGTTTCCTCGGAATGACATCAAAGGGAATCTTAGATGAATTATTTCTCAGAATTGCTACTGATGTTTTATTAGTATGAAAGTTTTACATTTTTCAATTTATTAAAAAAAAAATCCTAATAACATTCAGACATGTCGGGCCATCCGAAAATGTCATCTGCATTTTAATATCCACTTAGTGGAGTGGAGTAAGTCAATTCCAAAAATAAATAAATTAAAAATTTATATTTACTTTAGTAGTAATTTACAAATTATTCAGTCAGCCCATCTGTGCTGAATATTTAATCACTATATGCCAGTTGTAAAAATGAGTTAAGGTTGAAGGTAAGGCAATTTTTGGGGGATTATGTCAGGTTGGCAATCAAATACAGTTACTCAAAAGACCACTTGAAACCTCATCTTATGAGTGATTATTTACTATATTCATAGAAAAGAATAAGAGCTAGTCTGCAGTACCCAGTAATAGTTACTTAGCAGTGTACTAAGCAGTGCTATTCCACTCAATCAATGGGGGTGCTAAGTGTTGGACCCCAATTGACCTTATATTGATGTCCTACCCTAAAAATAAGTCAATATAAAAGTAGTTGTTAACACCTTTAATGAATGATGCCTACACTGATCGCATTTGAGATGACATTGGGGATTCTCTGTAAAGACACCCTATGCTGAAAGCTTAGTTTAAATATTCGATTTTTAGATATACAGCACTGTGCAAAAATTTATGCAGATGTGTTAAGCAAGAATGCTGTCAAAAGTAGAATTTCCAATAGTTATCTTTACCAATCAACAAAATGCAAATTGAAAGAACAATTCAGAAACCTAAAACACATAAATATTTGGTGTGTCTGCACTCTACCTTCAAAGTAGCATCAATTCTTCTAAATACACTTGCACATAGGATTTGAAGGAACTTGGCATGGAGGTAGTGCTAAACAGCCAGGCAGATACTTTTCCATTATGCAATACCTTCAGGGTAGCATTGGATTAGCTCCAAATTTATTCTGCAGAAGAACAACAACCACATGCATACAGCCAACATAACTGAGAACTATATTCAGGGTAAAGAACAATGAGTCCCGGAAGTGATGAAATGGACTCCACAGGGCCATGACCTCAACATTAATAAGTCTGTGTGGGATTACATGAGGAGACAGAAGGCGCTAGCCTACATCCACAAAAGATCTGTGGTCAGTTCTCCAAGATGTTGGGAGCAACCTCCCTGCCGAGTTCCTTCAAAAACTGTGTACAAATGTAACTGGAAAAGGTGATACTTTTGATGCTCTTTTGAAAGAATAGGGCCATCACACCAAATATTGATTTGATTTAGATTTCTCTTCTCTGGATTCCTATTGAACTTTAACTAGAAAGGTAAAACTTAATATTTTCAAGGCTATATATAAAGAGGTTTTAAAGACCTTAATAGGCCAAAAGAAGGCAATGTGACAAGGTAAGAACCTGTTTTCAGTCATTATATCTGACACCCAGTGATTCCCCCCTGGTTTTTCTTTATTTGGTTGCAGTGAAGATGTACCATTTAAACATGTAACGACTGTCGCCAATCACCGGCCTCAGCTGGCTAGTGGCATAAAGCATTTAGGGGAGGAAATTGTTGTAGTTGTTACAGAACACCAGCACCGCAACCAAGTAAAAAAGGATTATTGGAGAGGAGAAGCAGAGTGGTGGCACTGGTATAGAGGGGATAAGTAGGCAAGTATTGGTTCTTTTGCATTTAGCCAAACTAATTTATGATTTTGGAATACCCTTTGAAGTGTTGTACAGCACTCTAGAACTTATGTTTTGCCTTAAATCCCTTCTGGAAAGAGTGACAAGAAATATGTCTGCTTAACAGAAAATTAATACATAAGATGTTTATTTTTCATTGACATTCTGCTGTTATAGCTCAATTCAATGTTCCTTAGTACACACATGACTGAGATAATAGCTATGGTACTACATGCATACACATGGGACACTGACATTTACCTTCAGCAGATACACATCCCAAAGCTTACTCCATTTCTAGCCAATAACTAGCAGTGCACAATAGTGCTGGGGTGTGCCTGTCTATATATGTTCACATCCATTATCACTGGGACACTGGGAACGCTGATCTGTCATTACAGGGGAAATCTAGTCAAAATATTCTTCAGATGTCATAGATTGCTATGAAGATGAGATTTGTGAAGTCTATGATCTCAGACCACCACTGTTTTCTAGAATAAAGACTTTTACAAAGAACTAACACAGACTTAATACACTGTATAGAGCAGGAGGATCTTACCAGATTGACATATAGTTTTGTAAAAAAAAGATTTAATATCACCTGTAAATTATTAATTCAAATCCATGCTATTTCTATGTTTAGGAGTCCAACGGGAGGTCCTAGTCTGTGCCTAATAGCCTCTTATTTATAACTGTCCATACAGACAGAAGTCAATCGCTAAGTTATAGCACACACTGGACCCCTAACCATAGAAAGTATGGATATAAATGTACAAATTACATATTACAAATTACAAATATTAAATCCTTTCCCTCAAAACTATACATTAATGTACCCAGCTACTCCTATCCTATAACATGCTGTGAGAGGTTCCTTTAAGGACTGGGATAACAAACCATAGACCCCAGGAATTTTTTGTTACAGTCCTGATACGTTACACAACTGTGTAAACTAAACATTTCTGTCCCTGTGATTATACATATTACCGAACATGACGACCCATACCCAGGAATTGTCTGAATCTGTGCAGCAAACAGTAGAAGACTTAGACAAAGTCATAACGGGAGCTGTTTGTTTGTCTTTTTTAAACAATTGTTGGCTGATGATGAAAGAAACTGTAAAGCTATGGCCCCTGTAACCAATGACTTCCTAGGTTTTTTGTTTAGATGTGCGCAAATGAGAGCTTTGTTGTTTCCTCCATATCTCATTTTCATTTTATTGTAAGCAGACATTAAAAAGAATTGGCAATGACCATCCTTCCTTCACATAAATCACTCAGCTGGAAGCATAGTTTATTAGAAAATACCAAGTAACTTCTCAGAGATGTTTCTCCTCATATAAGCCATTGACAGCAATAATTCTCCATAAGTACACTGCTCAAAAACATACAGGGAACACTAAAATACCACATCCTAGATATCACTGAATGAAATATTTCAGTTGCAAATCTTTATTCATTACGTAGTGGAATGTGTTGAGAACAATAAAACATAAAAATGATCAATGTAAATCAAAATGAATATCCCATGGAGGTCTGGATTTGGAATGACACTGCAAATCAAAGTAGTAAATCAAATTATATGCTAATCCAACTTCAGTGGAAATGCCTCAAGACAAGGAAATGATGTTCAGGTGTGTGTGTGTTGCCTCCATGTGCCTGTAAGACCTCCCTACAATGCCTGGGCATGCTCCTGATGAGGCGGCAGATGGTCTCCTGAGGGATCTCCAACCAGACCTGGACTAAACCATCCGCCAACTGCTGGACAATCTGTGGCGCAACGTGACGTTGGTGGCTGGTGCGAGACATGATGTCCCAGATGTGTTCAATCGGATTCAGGTCTGGGGAACGGGCAGGCCAGTCTATAGCTTCAATGCCTTCATCTTGCAGGAACTGCTGACACACTCCAGCTACCTGAGGTCTGGCATTGTCCTGCATTAGGAGGAACCCAGGGCCAACCGCACCAGCCTATGGTCTCACAAGGTCTAAGGATCTCCTCTCAGCAACTAATGGTCAGTCAGGCTACCTCTGGCGAGCACATGGAGGGCTGTGCTACTCTCCAAAAAATGTCACCCCACACCATTACTGACCCACTGCCAAAGCGGTCATGTTGAAGGATCTTGCAGGCAGCAGATCGCTCTCCACGGCGTCCCCAGACTCTTGTCACGTCTGTCACATGTGCTGGAGTGTGTCAGCAGTTCCTGCAAAATGAAGGCATTGAAGCTATGGACTGGCCCGCCCGTTCCCCAGACCTGAATCCGATTGAACAATCTGGGACATCATGTCTCGCACCATTCACTGTCACACTGCACTACAGACTGTCCAGGAGTTGGCAGATGCTTTAGTTCAGATCTGGGAGGAGATCCCTCAGCAGACCATCCGCCGCCTCATCAGGAGCATGTCCAGGCGTTTTAGGGAGGTCATACAGGCACGTGGAGGCCACACACACTTCTGAGCATAATTTCCTTGTCTTGAGGCATTTCCACTGAAGTTGGATCAACCTGTAACTTCATTTTCCACTTTGATTTTGAGCATCATTCCAACTACAGACCTCTGTGGGATATTAGTTGTGATTTACGTTGATCATTTTTAGGTTATATTGTTCTCAACACATTCCTCTATGTAATGAATAAAGATTTACAACTGGAATATTTCATTCAGTGATATCTAGGATGTGAGATTTTAGTGTTCCCTTTATTTTTTTGAGCAGTGTATATACATATATATACACACACATATATGTATATGTATCGGCTATCACATGCATACAATGTGATATACAATCCTTTTTAAGTGTTTTAAGATTTTATCAATTTCTAGTCTTCAAGAGCTTACAGCGAAGAGCAAAAGGGTAACAATGATTTGAACTTTTCACTTCCAGGCTCCATATCTCACCATCCACTTCTGCTTTGAACTTGAGACAGCCATCATTTTATAAACAATTATCTTGGCTATCTCATACATAAATTTGACTTGCAACTATTTAGCATATGATTAGTTATGCAGATTCTTATTATGTCGCTGCATTGTTACTGTTTTGCTCCTAAAGATCTACATTTTTAATTGTATTATTTTGTTAGTAAAGCCACCTTTGGCTTTCAACACTGCCTGTATCCGTCTGTGTATGTTCTCAATCAGATTCAAACATGTGTCAACCAAAATTTGATCTCGGGTCTCTTCTACACCTTACCAAAGTTGGTGCATACTGGTTGACGCACTTGGGTATGTATACAGTTTTTTCTTCAATTTCCCTCACAAGTGTTTGATTGGGTTTAGGTCTAGGGACTGTGGGGGCTATTCCAGCACCTCTAATTCATTGTCATTGACCCATTTCTTTGCCAGTATCAATGCATGCTTCATGTTGTTCTGCTGTTGGAACACTATATCGCCCTTTTCATCCAAAACCTTTGGCTGTGAAACAACCCCATATCATCAGACTTCCTCCACCAAACTTGACATTTCCTTCAATTTCTCAATCCTCTAGCCCCTTATTCCCTTGTTTTTTTAGACCCATTTTCACCTATGACAGCCTAATCTTTTGTCTTTTGTGTCATCGCTCCAAATCACCCTCTTCAAATCTTTAAATGTCAACTTTTCATACTTGTTTGCAAACTTAAATCAATGCTTCTTATGACAATATTGAAGTTCAGGCTTCCTTTTTTCGGCCACCATGCCACACTTGTGTAACATGCACCGCACAGTGCTTGCATAGTCCTCTATGATCTCACTATTATGAAGCATATGAACCACCTCCATGGCCATATTTGTCATGAAAGAACTGATAGACCTTGGGATGAGCCGACTTGTTGACTCCGATATTTTGCCTGAATGTCCACCTTTTGGCTTCTGAATGGAAGGACAGACTTCATTTCATATTCTTCCAAATCTCATGGCGATCACATAATGCAGTTTGGCAATTTTTTGGGCCAATAGACCTCTATTGATGAGCTGGATGATGCTGTTTCTCTTTTCTTGGGAAATGTTCTTCATGGCCTCGATTCACACCAATGACCTTTCACTTGGAAATCAACCTAATAATACAATGAGCTATTAGGGAATGTGAGAACAGGTTGTATTTTGTAGTATAGAGGAAGAAAAATATTTTTCCACCACCAGGAGCAAAACAATAAACAATGCAGCGACATGACAAGAATCTGCATAACTAATCATATGCTAAATAACTGCAAGTCAAATTTATGTATGAGATAGCCAAGATGACTGTCTATTAAAAATGATGGTAGTCTCACGATCAAAGCAATAGTGGATGGTGAGATATGGAGTCTGGAAGTCAAAAGTTCAAAACATTGTTACCCTTTTTACTATTCACTGTACAACGGTTACCCTCATTTGATGATGGTTCTGCTCTGCTTTCCTCTGAGTAAATATGAGTAGAAATATGTTGAACTAAGGTTATATTTACATTTGGAGAAGAACTACAATGACCCAAAAATGCAACATGCTGATACATGTTGGTTTGGTGAGATCATTAGCCTTGTCTTTTTTTACACAAGTATTTGTTGGACATGATTCTGTGAAAAATTGTGACTGCCGCAGTGCATGCATAAGACACAGTTCTTGAATGCTGTTTTCATGGCATTTTCTCATTTGAAATACATGGTGTACACAGCATCAAAAGTGTTTGTATGTGTGCGTGGTGGTGGGGAGAGATATAGAGATACTATTAATGGGCATAGCAACGCATCAATATTTATATTTTTCATTATTTTGTACAGTTTATGGTGCTACACTGGTTTCAGAGTGTGGAAAGTATTTCCCAGCATGGCACATGATGGGGACTATAACCCAAGCTACAGAAAATGACTTTTGCCATTGTTTACTGTAATGAGAACATTTATTAAATAAGTCGCAGGTTGAGTTAAAAAAGATGCTTAAGTGCAGAAAAGGGCAACAGCCCTTTATACATGATTTTTTTTTTTGCTAAATTCAATTTTTCTTTACCTTTTAATAGACTTTCAATTACTAACTTTATTTGGATTATTATTGTTTATTATTATTTATGTGAAGATAAAAAACATCTTTTCATCTGGAACAAACTGAGAGGTAGCCACCATTTTTCTGGTAGCACATTATGGCCAACTGGACAATTGCTCAGACACACAAAAGTGAACAGCTGCTCAACTTTCAATATAAATGTGAGACATGTAGATCAGGAGAGCAGACTGTCAGTCATTACATGTCTCACACTATCACCTTAAAATAAGCTCTGGAGGCAGATTCTCAGGGACATATTTACAACTCATACAGTACATATAAAAAAGTGGATTTCTCTGAAATAAGACATCGGATTGCAGATGTCAAAGTATAATTTTAATCAGCATCCTATGACCTACATCCCCATTTAGATGGTTCAGGAGGGCTGATTCTACTGACAGGATTCCTTATAAAGGGTATTCATGGCAAAATTCTGACAATGTATTCTGTATTTGATTCAACAATATTGCATATTATGGAAATATTAATAATAAGTGAAGACTTCTAGTGATGAAATCCTGAAGCTGTGCTCTAGTGAAATATTTCTTGTGTGTGTTTTATACTTTTTCATCTGGCCGTGGATCTGTTTCCAAACATGCGTTACAGTCAGTGCCACATCCTTTCATGTGCATTCCTTCACAGGAGCTAATGACAAGTGACAGATTATCTCTTTGTCTTAATGTGACTCCATCTGGTGTGTAAGCAGCACAGAACACCAGTATAGCTCTACCCTTCCCATAGTCACAGCTCAGAAAGGACTCTTCCATCCAATATTACTTCCCACTCACAGATCTGGCCTGAATGCTTAAAATAAATGCCGGGGCCTGGGAAAACTGTCAAAACACCTTAGCATCACGTTCAAATGTATTCAGTCCCGTACATCATAAATATTGTTTTACAAGAGCAGATGAAATGATATATGCATGTTTATATTATTTCTCATCTGTTCTATCTTAGTTTAGTCTTACAGCTCAGTACGTGGCAGATTAAAAGCCATCTGAAGTCTTCTCGTAGATTTCAAGGTTTGATGTAGATGTCATATTACACAAACATTCAAATAGGAACTGGATCAGAATTAATATGGAACAAAATCTTTCACTCCAAACTAGGACAAAGTTTATGCCATCCATCCACAGCGCTGCCATCCGGTGTACATAAAGCAGAGCTCTTGCTTATGACAACTAAATATTAGGATGTAGATGGCCACTAGTTTATTGTACGTCAAGTCCCTCAACTCGCGTGCGTTTGTCCTCCGCAATTCATTACTGTCATACAAGTCTCAGGAAATAATGAAAATAACGATAATCATAAACATAATCTACATGGCTGATGTTATGTAGGCATGCCCCCAACTGTACGTGGTAATGAAAATCAGCCATTATACTGCAGCCAGTGTTCTTGTATTCATTTTTTATATTTTGGCTAAAACAGACTGTCCCCATTGGGGCTCACAATCTACACTTATGTCCTTGGAATTTGGAAGGAAACTGGAGGAAATCGACACAAACATGTGGAGAACATAAAAACTCCTTGCAGATGTGGACCTTGGTGGGACTTGAACCAAGGACTCCAGCAAGGCACCAGTGCTAATCACTGAGCCAACATGACGCCCATCTACAGAATATTCCATGACTGTATGATGAACGGGGTCCCACCTCTGGGGGCCTACCTCATGCCATTTTGAATGGAGGGAGACATTTATGTAAAAAATGTGTGAAATTGGAAATATTCCAAGCTGTTATTTCTGGTGATTTTCGTCTTGGCTGATTTAGGAAGGGGAAAAAGAATTAACGGAAAAATCCACCATGAACAATCCATTTTCCTTGGAGTACGGACATCTGAGAGAACCCTCTCCCATCAAATACATTTAAGCTTGGCTGTGGATTTAGGAGAAAAAAAAGACAGCAAGGTCTACTGAGAAAAAGAAAAGAAAGTTATCCATTAGAGTTCGAGATTTGCTAGGCAGTGCCTAAAATGTTCCGGAATCACAGTTGTTCTGCCTGCAGTGGTGATTACATTTTATTTCTTGACTTTTTAAAAATTATCCTCAATTAGGCAATAGCTGATTATAAATGATCTTTTTCTCATTACATAAAAATCAACTCATGGATTTTATGAATACCGGTCAAAAGCAAAGGTTTTACTTGGAAGTAGCACTTAAAGATTGATGTATAAATCAATAATACACATGAAAATAAGCAACTTTGTAACATATATTAAATCTGCTTCTTTCTCCTCCAGAACTGATCTTTTATTCTTAAAATTCTCAATTCATAGGTATTCAGTGAATACAGATTTTCCCATTACTGAGATCGGAGATGACAATCGGTGGTCATAAAATTCTACGGAGAACTATAACTGTAATTTCAGGAGAACTTGAAGCATAATGTCCACATCTGTCTTCAGCTCCTCCCTCCTTATCCCTTTCCATAAAATCTTATGGGCACCAACTGCCATCTCCTGTCTGAAAAATGGGGAAATCTGTCTTCACTGAATATGGATTCCACATATTAACTTTGAATTGAGAGTGGGAGGAGAAATGAACAGATGATATATTACAAAGATGCTTATTTTCATATGCACTCCTGATTTCTGGAATAAAAATTAGAACAGCAGTCACTTTTGAGTAGATGGTTACCCATTGTTCCTATTTGTAACAATTGATGGGAGGTGAAGTACAATTTTCCAGTATCAACCAAATATTAAATACACTGTGTTCCAAATTATTATGCAAATAATATTTCCTCATATTTTCTCTAAATTACCTATCTGAATTGCAGTCATTGTTATTTTCCAGTCATCTACTATTCTAGTATAATTGCAATGTTTTGGAACAAACTGCCTATGAAAGCAGTATCTTTTTAAAAAAAATAAACACTCAAAATGCATGTTCCAAATTATTATGCACAGCAGAGTTTTCAACCTTTTCTTTTTTGAACAAAAAAATGGTCCATTGTGAAGTTATAAGCATTATCAGCTTATTACAAAATGAAATCAAACAGTTTTCAAGTGAAAACTTTATTCTAGGTGATGTTACATTTGCACATAGGACCCCTTGTTCGAAAGAAGCTTCTGAACTCTCTCGTCCATTGAATTTGTCAGTTTTTGGATGGTTTCTGCTTCAATTGTTTTGCATGTGGACAGAATACCCTCCCAGAGCTGTTGCATAGATGTGAACTGCCTCCCGCCATCATAGACACTCCTTTTGATGATGCTCCAGAGGTTCTCAATGGGGTTGAGGTCAGGGGAAGATGGTGGCCACACCATAAGTTTGTCCTTTTATGCCCATAGCAGCCAGAGATGCAGATGTGTTTTTTGCAGCATGAGACGGTGCATTATCATGCATGAAAATGATCTTGCTGCAGAAAGCACGGTTCTTCCTCTTGAACCATGGCAGGAAGTGTTGTTTTAGAAACTCCACATAGATTATGGAGTTCATCTTTACCCCTTCAGGGATCATAAAGGGGCCGTCAATCTCTCTCCCCATGATTCCAGCCCAAAACATTACTCCACCTCCTCCTTGTTGGCGCCTTAGCCGTGTTTTCATGGGGTGTCCATCAACCAGCCATCGAGCATTGCCCGGCACTCATCAGTGAACAAAACAGTTTGGAAGTCAGTCTTCATTTATCGTTTGTCCCACTGGAGCTGTTTCTGCTTGTGTGCAGTGGATAGAGGTGGTCGACAGGATGGCTTACGCACAGCTGCAAACCTCTGAAGGACCCTGCATCTTGTTGTTCTGGGGACATTGGAGGCACCAGCAGCTTCAAAAACTTGTCTGCTGCTATGACAAGGCATTTTTGCAGCTGCTCTTTTAACCTTACACAATTGCCTGTTGGAAAGAGTCCTCAATTTTTCCTTATTAGCACGCACACGTGTGTGCTGGGAATCAGCTACATACTTCTTAATTGTGCGATGATCACGATGAAGTGTCTTGGCAATGATGATTGTAGTCATGCCTTGACCTAAATACTCCACAATTTGTTGCTTCTCAGCAGCCGACACATCCTTTTTCTTTCCCATTTTGGCAAAAAATGTAGGCTGCTTAATAATGTGGAAGTCTTGCCTTTATTTGGACACACCTGCCAAACTAATTTGCACAGGTATCTGCAATTGCTTTCAGTGATACAAAGAGCCCTGACACACATCACCATCAATGAGTTTAAATGACAAACAAAAAAATTCTAACCTTATCACTCCTAAACTCTTTGTGCATAATAATTTGGAACACGGTGTATGTATCTGTAAAGTTGTTGATACATTTTTAACATACAGGTAACATAATCTAGCAATCTAAATAGGGCTGCATTTTTCCAAGCAATTGAGAGTTTACATAATTGGGTATTTACTGTTCTTCCAGATTAAACAATTTACTGTCAGGTTACCTTCTGCTGTTGAAACATTGCCCATGACCTGTAAGTGCCAAATTCACTCCTTATCATCTTCCATACAGAATGAAACACTTTCACCTTAAGCTGTGATTGGAATGTTCCTCCTTTCTGTTGTAGATTAGAAGTTTATCAGTAGACAAGCGCAGAAGAAAAATTCTTTCAATGTTTTCATAAATAATATTTTTCTTAGCAACAATGTGAAACGATATAAACTATTTCATAATGAAGAAGGTTTACTGAGATGGATCCGTAAAATAGCAGAGCCGAGTTTAACAGGTAAGCCGTCTGGAAATAACCAGTACAAGAGATTTCTGGGTCACAAGTATGGCCTTCAAAATGAGCCACAGAAATAAAAGAATAGGAAAATTCTGTAAATATGTCAGTTTGATGATTCGCAGATTTCCAAACGTATGTAACAGAACCATATGTTCACTATTTAGACCAATGGGGACCTCAAACATGGATGCCCATTTTAGCCTCTGTACTCTTAAAATAGTTAACTGTCTAGCGGCAAGGGTCTAAAAGTGGTGAAAAGAAGCTATACTTACCTCACCGATCCTATCCCTCCTGTTCCAGTGCTTACTGGTTACTTTTTAGCTCCATGTTTACTAACAGGAAGTGTCCGGAAACATCCACCCAGCCAATTACTAGCCACATTGGTGAACGACCTCTGTCAGTGATTGGCTGAGAGATTTTCTGTGATTTGCTGTCTGTCAAAATGGGAGATATAAGACTCCGGTAAGAATTAGAACAGGAGTCATGAGGGGGCAAAGGAGTTATCCAGGGCTATTATATTTTTTCTACTATGAGCCTAAAAACTAACAGGCAGGCAGCTGCTAAGAGAGGCAACTACCTGCCTGTCCTACCCGGCGGTCACCAACCTCTAATGCAGGCGAGTCAGCCTCTCCATGTCAAGAGACCAGCTCTTCTTCTGGACTTCTCGGTCAATGGAGCGTGACTGCCAATGTAATTTTGATTCACAGACGGCTCCCCGCTGCCTAACTGCAGGGAGCCAGCTGTCAATGAGCACGATGTCGGCAGTCACGTCCTGGCAACAAAGCAGAGCGGAAGACAAGCCACTGTTCTGTTGACAACTGCAAAAGCCGCTGAATCCTTCTGGTCCATAACTGCTCTGAGCCAGCATAGATTAGCGCCAGTCACAACAGGCAGAGTTAGCAAGTACCTGGCTGTTCGTAAAAAAAATTATATAGTCCTGGATAACCCCTTTAATGAAGTGAATGTTGTTTTTTTACTTTTTAAACCACATTGAGCCTATTGTTAAAAAATGTTTCCCTACTGTAAAACCTTTTAAAGGGAACCCGTCAGCAGGATTGTGCACAGTAACCACAGTCAATGTCAGGTCGGCGCCGTTATAATTAAAATGATACTGAATGATCATATGATAATGATAATTAAAATGGTTGATGAAATCCGTCTTGTTGTTGTTGCTTAATCTTTATTTTCAGTTTTGAGTTAATGATATGCTCATGCTCCGAGGCGGCCTGTGGGGGGGCTTCATGTGGTGCTCTGAGTAGGTATTCATCTGCATGGCTTCTGACAGATCACTGATACCTTGGTAATCTGCCCCCTAGTTTACATAATGAATCTTCAAAAAAAAAGTCTGATAGCTGATACTACACAGGCGCCGGTGGTGCCATCTTTTCTCCACTAAGATGGTGCTGCCGGCGTCTGCGCAGTAGCTGCTATCGGCGATCCCACAGCTGCTACTGCGCAGGCGCCAGCAGTGCCATCCTGCTAGAGAAAAAATAATTGCCTCCTCCAAGATGGCACTAGTGGTGCTTACACAGTAGCAACTATCGCCGACACCTGCTACTGCACTGAGGAAGACTCTTTTTTCTCTAGCAAGATGGCGCCGCCTGCGCAGTAGCAGGTGTGGGATCGCCGATAGCTGCTACTGCGCAGGCGTGGACAGCGCAATTTTCGAACTGATTGTTTTTAAATTTATGGATAACATGAAAGAAAAGGATTACATATACTTTATATCTGCGATCATGCTACAGTTAAGGTGCCACCGCTGGCATCTGTCTGCAGAAGGGGATTTTTTTTGAAAATTTATATGTACAATATTCATTATGCAAACTAGGGGGCAGGTCACTAAGGGATCAGTGACCTATCAGAAGCCATAGCACGAGCATATCATTAACTCAAAACTGAAAATAAAGATTACACAACAACTACAAGACGGATTTCATCAACCAGGGTATCATTGTAATCAGTATAACAGCGCCGACCTCACAATGTCAGTAGGTTACTGTGCACAATCCTGCTGACAGGTTCCCTTTATACAATATACAAACTGTGTTACTGGTTCACCTAATATACAAACTATCCCTTCTCTAGCCCCTTGTTTCACAATTTTGTTTTTAATACCTTTATTAAACCATAGATTAATTTCAGTAATGGATTAATTAAAATGGGTCACACTTCATAGGAAGTGGATCTATGCATTTCAGTGTAGTCAACGATGGGGTATATTACCTAAATGTATGCTAAAAGGTCCTCCCTAGGCAAACAATATGATGGGCCCATACAACTTTATGGATAAATTCACGTATAAGAAGTATCTCAGCACATGAAGTATGTCTAAGGCTGCCGGCACACTAGCAGTATTTGGTCAGTATTTTACATCAGTATCTGTAAGCCAAAACCAGGAGTGGGTGATAAATGCAGAAGTGGTGCACATGTTTCTATTATACTTTTCCTCTAATTGTTCCACTCCTGGTTTTGGCTTACAAATACTGATGTAAAATACTGACCAAATACTGCTAGTGTGACGGCAGCCTTACACTGATCTTTCTTTAGTAAGTTGTAGCAGGGGATGATCTTTAGTATTTGATACTTTTTACTACAATACATAACTCCCTTTACATACCCAAACATGTTAACTTACTATCTGATTATTTTTTTTGATAAGTTTCACTATGCCTTAAAGGGTTTCATATTTTTGCATGAAGTTAAAAGCTGCAATGTTAGCTCTGTTTCATGTAAAACTTTTTCCACCGAACTGTTTTTCATTACTAAATTTCCATAAACACATTATGCTACTTTCATTTTTTTCGCATAGTTTCTTTCCTATTGATTCAAGTTCCAACTGAAAACTCCAGTACACTTGCCTGCAGCTGCCTAACAACTGTTTGGGAAAACTCGACTCATATAGATGAAGCTCTGCCGAGAGTTGGAACAAGTAGGTGTAAGTGATCACAGCAAAAAAATGGAAACTGAGTCATTTTAAAAGAAAACTATGGCTGAAATATAGCTTGACATATATGAAAGAACTTCTACAAGCACACAAGAAAAATTCCTTCAAAGCAGTCTAAGCAAGATTGTATGAATAGAACGTGTAACACTAGCCATATCCATGCTTGAAAGTGGTGCGATTACATTATGCAAGAATTTAAGGGTTATTTCCATCTTATTTTCTTCTATTATTTGATCCTCCCCATTCATTGACTATGGGATTGCAAGATATAGCTTTGATACTGTACTCAGCTATCTGGGCAATCCCATAATCAATAAAAGGAGTGGTGTGAATTGCTCAATGGTGGACTTCATAGCATCGTTCTCAGGATTGGTGGGGTTTCCATTAGGGAGACTCATAGCGATCAGCAGATTATCTTTTACCTTCTAGTTATAATACCCTTATACAAAGATGGTCTTTAGCTAACAAAACACTTCACTTATTTCATTTAATTGTTCTGACTGGGAAGGTTTAAGTCTTAAGGCGGCCATAAGAATTAAATGAATTGTGGCCGAACACAATGATTTCGTCCGTCAAGACCGGGCAACCAATCTACTATGTGTACGATTATGATGCAAGCCATATAAATTTATTCTATAATTTTTATTTAGTACATACAGGCAACACAATTTAAGACCATATAAAAGAAGGAAACACCACAGGTAATGAGAAAAATAGGGGATAACTGCCAAAAATCATAATAAGTATCTTGCCAATTATGAAATAGTCTTTGTGTACTAGACAGGATATGGGTAACTGAAACCAGTGGTTTTTCAGAATAGTAAGGAAAACATAAAGATTAATCTAAGAGTAGGTATACTGAGTAACAAACAAGTGAAATATAATCGTGGTAACAGATAAAGTGCTCTGTAGTGATATATATATATATATATATATATATATATATATATATATATATATATATATATATATATATATATATATATATATAAAGCTGAATGTGTGTGTGTGTGTGTGTATGTGTATGTCCGGGATTGGCATCTGCTACAGCCACAAAATTTTGCACAGTCACACGTCTGGACCCCGAGAGTGTCATAGGCTATGTTGTGAGGCGAAATTTTAACCCCGCGCGTTCCAATTCACCAAACAATTTTGCCCCTATCTACATAATGGGAAAAAAGTGAAAGGAAAAGTGTTGGAGGCGAATTGACAGCTGCCAGATGTGAACAAGGGGGACTTAAAGGGACTCTGTCACCTGAATTTGGAGGGAACAATTTTCAGCCATAGGGGCGGGGTTTTCGGGTGTTTGATTCACCCTTTCCTTACTTGCTGGCTGCAATATTGGATTGAAGTTCATTCTCTGTCCTCCGTAGTACATGCCTGCACAAGGCAATCTTATTGTTCCCTCCAAATTCAGGTGACAGAGTCCCTTTAAAGAATGAAAGGGATGGCGCCAAAGAGTATATACCGTACAGTTGCTAAGGTGGGGCCCCGACATGGGATACTCACCACACACAGGGATATGAACACACACACAAAATGCGCCACACACTACCACGTGCTTGAACACATATATCACCCTCAGCACACATTTCACCACACATACAGCAACCTCGCCACATAAAAGTCAAAACACAAAAGTCACCGCTCAAAACTCGCCACGCGCAAAACTCGCCACATGCAAAACTCGCCACATGCAAAACTAGGCTCACGCAAAACTCGCCACACGTGCAAAACTCACGTCATGGAAAACTCGCCACACGCAAAGCTTGCACACGCAGAAAAATTGCCACATGCACAAAAGTTGCAACACATGCAAAAGTTGCCACACACAAAACTTGCACCTACTCAAAACGCACCACACACAAAACTCGCCACGCGCAAAACTCGCCATGCGCAAAACTTGCTGACACCAACTCGACACACAAAAAGTTGCTACACGCATATCGCCACACAAAACTCATCTCACAAAAGTCGCTACATGCATGTCACCACACGCAACTCAACACACACAACTTGACACATGAAACTCGCCCTAAAACACACACAAGTCTGGTATTATCCTTCAAAAATAAAAATCTACTATATAATTGTCTAAGGGTCACTTCCGTCTGTCTGTCTGTCTGTCACGGATATTCATTGGTCGCGGCCTCTGTCTGTCATGGAAATACAAGTCGCTGATTGGTCGTGGCAAAACGCCAATATACTACGTGGCTGTGCAATATACTACGTGACTGGGCAATATACTACGTGGGCTGTGCAATATACTACGTGACTGGGCAATATACTACGTGGCTGGGGAATATACTACGTGGCTGGGCAATATACGTCGCTGGGCAATATACTACGTCACTGGGCAATATACTACG
Source organism: Ranitomeya variabilis (assembly GCF_051348905.1). NCBI lineage: Eukaryota > Metazoa > Chordata > Amphibia > Anura > Dendrobatidae > Ranitomeya > Ranitomeya variabilis. Next base: position 384,858,471 of record NC_135236.1, read on the forward strand.
TGGCTGGGCAATACACTACGTGACTGGGCAATATACTACGTGGACATACATATTCTAGAATACCCAATGCGTTAGAATCGGGCCACCATCTAGTCTGATTAATAAGCAGACAAACTACAAGAGCAACAAATGTACCATATAAGAAATATGGCAGCTGTCAGTCACATGACCTGTCTATTATGTGTATGTGTGAGCTAATATATACTGCCAGGGGGGAGGGCTTCCTGTTGGCTGGGGATTTATCAGGCTGGCAATTTAGCTTACAAATACTGAGGTAAAAATACTGTCCAAATAACGTGTGAACAAGGTCTAACACAGGGGAGATGACATACAGAAACATACTATATACAGGGGAGATGACACACAGGTATATACTATATACAGGAGCAGATGACACACAGGTATATAGTATATACAGGAGGAGATGACATACAGGTATATGCTATGTATAGGAGGAGATGACATACAGGTATATAATATATACAGGAGGAGATGACATACAGGTATATACTATATAAAAGAGGAGATGACACATAGGTATATAGAGGAGGAGATGACATACAGCAGGTATATATTATATACAGGGGAGATGACATACAAGTATATACTATATACAGGAGATGACATACAGGTATATACTATATATAGCAGGAGATGATATACAGGTATATACTATATACAGAAGAGATGACATACAGGTATATAACTATATACAGAAGAGATGACATACAGGTATATACTATATACAGGAGATGACACATAGGTTTATACAATATACAGTAGGAGATGACATACAGCAGGTATATACTATTTACAGGGGAGATGACATACAGGTATATACTATATACAGGGGAGATGACATACAGGTATATACTATATACAGGAGATGACATACAGGTGTATACTATATATAAGGGAGATGACAAACATGTATATACTGAGGGGAAAATGAGAGGTGTGAGGTGAAAATGAAAAGCTGTGAGTGCAAAATGAGAGGAGTGAGGGAAAATAGTGGAGTGATCAGAAAATGACAAATGTGAGATCGAAATGACAAGTGTTAGGGGGGAATGAGAGGAGTGAGGGGGAAAATAAAAGGAGTGAGGGGGAAAATAAGAGGAGTGAGGGGGAAAATGAGAGGTGTGAGGGAGAAAATGAGAGATGTGAGGGGGAAAATGAAAGATGTGAGGGGGAAAATGAGAGGCGTGAGGGGAAAATAAGAGAAGTGAGGAGCTATAACTAACCACAGATATTTACTATGCCCAGGCATCGCCGGGCTCTTCAGTTAGTATATATATATATAATAAATCACGCATTAGTAAAATATAATAAACAATTCATATAAACAATACCCAGAAAAATTCCAGTTGTTATGGCGAAGTGTTAGCAGGGTCCACACGCGTTTCGCAGGCAATGCTTTGTTCAGGGGTCATAAAAATTGTAGAATGATTTTATATGGCTTGCATTGTTTCTTTTCTTGGGGTTTCTGCTAATTATAATGCATATTAGCCCCCAGTTACATGAATTATTAGTTTAGGTGTATATGATTATCCCAACTCTTTCCTATATACATATATTGGGGGAAAGAAAGGTAAAAAATGATAGCACTTCAACATGACAGATCCTTTTGTTCTGGAAGATAAGCTGCGATTACAAGGAATTGACAGCAGCTTATTTCTCTCTCCCTATTGAGAACACAAGATTGCTCTGAAAAGCTGAGCCAGAATGTGTATGGGAGCAGGAGGAGTACATGGCCATGGAAAAAATAGTTTAACAGATAGTTATTTAAAGCCCTCCATATATGTTATGTCGATAATGGCGGGATCAGCTAACCATCTAATGTGTATTTTCGCACTGGGCAACTGATTGTTGGGGGAGTGAAGGATTCTGTATGATTTCGTGGCTGCCAATCCATGTTTTTCCTGACATAAGACACCGCCAGAGAAGTCTGACAGCAGCTTTATCATAGGTATCACAGGCACTCATGACTGAGCCAGTGCTCTTGTGTAAGGGAAAGTTGGCCAAGATGGCAGATATCCAATGTGTATGGGGAGCTTAAGATGTGTGGCTAAATGTTGTGGAAACTGACACAGCCTGCCAATGTAGAAATCCTACAATAACAGAGGGTATAGGGAGCATAAATCAAATGCTAAGTACAGATAAAGAAATATGTTGTTAGAAATATGTCAATATTCTGCAGAATGATTGCATTAGCTCATGATACTTTCTTTATATTACGCATACTTATTTCAAAAGTAATGATATGTATCAGATCATAAAAAAACAAAGAAAGATCTATAGAATTGTCTGGAAGCATAATCATTTCTCACGCTGAGGATCTCAGTGCCACGTAGCTGTGAGCAATTTGAAACTTTTGGGAAAGCTTTCTTCAGTATTGTGGAAAACCTGATTCATGGCATGAGTTGTTTAATTGGGAGCTTTCTAAATGCATTTATTTCCTATGTTATCCCCTCTGTGATATCATCATGCAGGCATGTTGTTAAGCTAAGCATAGAAAGAAAGCAATAAGCATTCTGCCACTGGATAGAATCAATGGGATTGGTTGATGGCTCCATTCGCGCACACATCTCCAAGAGCATCTTCTGCAACATTTCCAAATAGGCAGTTAAAGTTATACAAGTTAAACATTGATCAGCATTCAACAGGCTTTATATATATATACATATACACTCACCGGCCACTTTATTAGGTACACCATGCTAGTAACGGGTTGGACCCCCTTTTGCCTTCAGAACTGCCTCAATTCTTCGTGGCATAGATTCAACAAGGTGCTGGAAGCATTCCTCAGAGATTTTGGTCCATATTGACATGATGGCATCACACAGTTGCCGCAGATTTGTCGGCTGCACATCCCAAAGATGCTCCATACAAGGCAGGATGGATCCATGCTTTCATGTTGTTTACGCCAAATTCTGACCCTACCATCCGAATGTCGCAGCAGAAATCGAGACTCATCAGACCAAGCAACGTTTTTCCAATCTTCTACTGTCCAATTTCGATGAGCTTGTACAAATTGTAGCCTCAGTTTCATGTTCTTAGCTGAAAGGAGTGGTACCCGGTGTGGTCTTCTGCTGCTGTAGCCCATCTGCCTCAAAGTTCGACGCACTGTGCGTTCAGAGATGCTCTTAGGCCTACCTTGGTTGTAACGGGTGGCGATTTGAGTCACTGTTGCCTTTCTATCAGCTCGAACCAGTCTGCCCATTCTCCTCTGACCTCTGGCATCAACAAGGCATTTCCGCCCACAGAACTGCCGCTCACTGGATTTTTTTTCTTTTTCGGACCATTCTCTGTAAACCCTAGAGATGGTTGTGCGTGAAAATCCCAGTAGATCAGCAGTTTCTGAAATACTCAGACCAGCCCTTCTGGCACCAACAACCATGCCACGTTCAAAGGCACTCAAATCACCTTTCTTCCCCATACTGATGCTCGGTTTGAACTGCAGGAGATTGTCTTGACCATGTCTACATGCCTAAATGCACTGAGTTGCCGCCATGTGATTGGCTGATTAGAAATTAAGTGTTAACAAGAAGTTGGACAGGTGTACCTAATTGAGGCAGTTCTGAAGGCAAAAGGGGGTCCAACCCGTTACTAGCATGGTGTACCTAATAAAGTGGCCGGTGAGTGTATGTATGTATATATATATATATATATATATATATATATATATATATATATATATATATATATATATATATGTCTTAATTAGGCTGATGTTAAGGGAAGGAGAGTTCCTAAGAACCCTCATATGTGACTATCAGGGCAGGTGCATATTTGCTGTCCGAGTGCAATCCGACAATACATTTGCTTATATGTTGCCATTAATTCCGTAACGCTTTACAGACACCATCATCCCTGTCCCCATTGCAATGGGCCCACAACCTAAATTCCCTATCAGTATGTCTTTGGACACTGGATGCTTGGATATTCTAAGGGGAAGGAACAATGAGATAAATGCTAATAATGATACAATTTACCGGAGAGAAATAGTGACCAAATGACACTTGTTACATTGCACTTATCCCACTCTTTAAAGGAACCTGTCATGCAAAACTAAACGCTATAAACCTGCAGGTACGGAGTTAATCTGCAGGCTAATACCATTCTGAAGCTGCCCGGCGTCGGCACTGAGAGCCCCGCTGCCGAGAGGAATGAACTTTATTCCTCCCGGTAACCTCAGGCTGTCAGCAAGCGGTGGCAGTAACCGTGCCTCTGGCACTGACTGACAGCCAGCTCTAATGCATTTATATATATTTTTTTTGATACAGACCATTGATTACACTTGTTTTTTGTGCCAATGAATTTCAGCTTGGGGCAGTTGGCAGATGTGGAATTTGACAAGAGAACGGCCGAGTGGGAAGCTGACAATACAGAATCCGGGCCCATTGTCCGGGGCACAGGCATGTTTACTTATTTGGCAAATATTTCCCCTCAATGTCACACTTGTGTAACAGCTCACTTGGAAAGAATGCAGCTAATGAACAAGACAATCTGTATAGCTGCTACTATTTGCCTGTAAATTAGAACAGATGTATCAGTTCCCTGCTAGATACCAGTGTGCTAAGTGACTTTACCTCCACTGCTGTCTGCATGGAGGTGCAATACTTGTTAATGACTCGAGGAGTTCTCTCTCAGATACTGGTGGTCTGTAAGACCAATGCACACACAGCAGCTTATTTATTTTATTCACTTGTGCCATTAATTCCACAGCACTTTACAGACATTATCGTTCCTGTCCCCATTGGGGCTCACAATCTAACCTCCCGATCAGTTTGACTCTGCAGTGTGGGAGAAACTGGAGGAAACCCACATGAACACGGGGAGAACATACGAGCTCCTTGCAGATGTTGTCTTTGGTGGGATTTGAACCCAGGACCCCAGTGCTGCAAGTCTACAGTGTTAACCACTGAGCCACCATGATGCTATTTTCTGATAATTATAGCGGAAGTTTCTACCAGGCCAACTAGCAGACAGCCATCTTCCAATACCATACTGGCCACCGCTCTGGAGCCTAAGGACAGGATGACACAAAAAGGCGAAGGTAGCGGCAGGCCCCCATCCCTACAGCGCCTCTTCTCTCACCAAGCGACGTAGTGTTACCCTGCAGTTACCATACTGCACTACGGACAGTGAACAAATTGCTGGAATGTCATCTATTATTTGACTATTCTTACCCCATTCGATCCTTTAAGAGTAACTGTTGTTCTAATTTTATTTCATAAATTAATAGTAGACATGAAAGTAAGACACTTTGTAATATATTTGATCAGAGAAATCTGCTTCTTTCTCCTCCAGGACTGATCATTCATTTAAAAAATTCTCAATTTATGTGCAAAAATCTGTATTCAGTGAAGACAGATTGTTTCATTACTGAGATCAGAGATGGCGGTTCCTACTGATAAGATTCTATGTATAGGGAGGAGAAGTAGAAGAGAGGAGCTACAGGCAGAGACCTCCTTCCTCCTATCCCTCTTTTTACATATAGGCTTATCAGTAGTGACTGCCATCTCCTGTCTTCACCAAATGCAGATTTTACCTCAGAATTGAGAATTTTGAGAATGACTGATCAGTCCTGACAGAGAAAGAAGCAAATTTCTCTGATTAGGAATATTATAAAGTTCCTTATTTTCACGTATGGTATTGATTTATGATATAAAAATTATACAAGTGCTTACTCTTTAACGTTTACTCTTGAGGCTAGACATCGGAAATTGGGGAGAAAGGCTCTGTGGTGTTTCTAGGCAAGAGGGGTAACAAGCAAGAAGAGGAAGCAAAAACCCGGTCCAAACCTCCATGTATCGCAGCAGGCCTGGAGCTCATCTAGTGACACCCGAGTGGCATGACTATCCGTGTATGGACCATTACGTCCCTGAGGCGCCTATACGAAACTCCAGCGACATAACTGTCCACACATAGACAACTGCAATACACAGACTGACATTCAGCCATGATCCACACGTGGCACCAGTATTGGCTTCCTGCTAACGAATGCCAGCAGTGAACGGCAACCAACTTCATATGGCTTTAGCGGCTATGCTATGCTGGGGATGCCAGCTCGTCCCTCTATCATTACGCATGGAGAGCCAAGGGCCACAGTACTATGGAGGCCATGACTAAGCATTACTAATCGCTGTAGACCCATAGAGGAGGGACACAGTGTGGATATACGGTGGGATACACTGCAGCCTTCACAAGAAGTATACATCACGCATCCTAGTGCCATACGGTATATATCCCATAGCGCAAAATACCTCACTGAGTGTAAAAACACAGAAGAGGTCGAAGAGTATTTTAAAACAACCATATAAAGTTTATTAATTTATCACATAAAAACCTGTATCAATTCAGAGTAGCACTACCAATGAAGGAACAATGGGAAATAATGAACCAGAGTAAGGCTAGGTTCCCATTGCGTTAGGGCAATCCGTTTAGCGCTAAGCGCTAGCAGATTGTGCTAATGCAATGTCTTTTAAGGGGTCGCGTTGAACGTCTCCGCTAGCGCAGATTCCCAATCTGCGAGAGCGGGGAACGGACCTCGGGCGCGCCGCGGACGCTGCAAGCAGCGTCCGAGGCGCGCTACAAAAGAACGGCACATCGCTGGCGCGTGCCGAAAATGACACACGCTAGCAATGCGCTTTAACATTGCTGGCAATGGGAGCGCTAACGGACGCGTTGCACGGCGTTAATTTCGCCGTGCAACGCTGTCCGTTAGCGCTCACCCATTAACGCAATGGGAACCTAGCCTTAGGCTGGGGTGTAGTATTAAATCCAAATAGCTGTTATGCAGAAAAGGAGCTAATGGTAAAGTTTATCATGGCATAAAGCATATATACATATAGCACTTTGCAAGATTATGAATAATAAGTAGAGAGGTCACATATGCATAAGTAATCCAATAGCCCTGTGTAGGTATCATGCTCAAATGAGTTGGAACCTTAATGCAGTAATCTTATTCTACAAAGTGCTGCAGTGCATACTGTGCAAAATAAGCAGTAAACAAAAAGTGCCTGTGCCCAGCTGTAACTCACATATTAATGGAGGAGTAGATCCTAGCCTGATGCCCTTACGCGCGTTTCACCAAAGACACGGCTGTGTCATCGCCACATTTCTGCCACCGGCATCCTAAGGAAGGGGCCCCGCTCAGGTGCACTCCGCACCGCCCACCGCTGCAGCATCACCACACATCTGCCGCCGTTGGTTCCGCTGCTACACGACTGCTGCAACTCCCCCAGTTGAATATCATCAAAAAGTTACCGTATTTTTCGGACTATAAGACACACAAGACTATAAGACGCACCCAGGTTTTAAAGGTGGAAAATAGGGAAAAAAATATTTGAAGCAAAAAAAAAAAAAATTTGGTAAAATTTAATAACATTCTATTATATGTGGTGTTATTATATATAATAGTATGTTATTATGTTGGAAGCTGCGGGAACAGTGTGGTGTCTGTGAAGTACTATATGAAGATGCTGGAGGGTGAGTATAAGAATGGGGGCACAGGGCTTATATTGAAAGCATCACTCCAGCACTGAAAATAACACTGGAGGGCTGCTTTAAGATTCCATTGGGAGAACTATAACTTCCAGCATGTCCTGCAGATCCTATGGCATGCTGGGAGTTATAGTTCACCACAGGAGTGGCAGAGTGCTTTATTGTGTGTTGTAAAGACTAACCTTTTAATTGTGGCAGCCAGCCAGCCACTGGGGTGAGGTGAAAAGCTGGAGTATCCCAAGACACCACAGAGCCCTCCCTCTTGTTGCCTTTTGACAGCAAAGGTCATAGGAGGAAGCTTGCAATGCAGATTCTAGTGGGGAGTCTGAAGGACCTGTGATGACATCAGAAGAGGGAAGGCTCTGTGCTGCCATGTGATGCTCCAGCCCACCCTCTTCATGACATCACACAGGTCCTTATGCCTCAGCATCCAGCACGGCGATCTTGTCCCCTCTGCCCCCTGCTGCTGCCCCCTCCTCCACCAGACACACAGGAATCCAGCGCTGGGGAAACCATGTGTGTCCCTGTTTCAGTGAAGGAGTATTCATGTGCTGCTCTCCACTCACAGCTCAGCTGACAGGTGGGCGGGGAAGTGGCTAATGAATATTCACTGCACTTTAATCATGGGGACCAGTGGTTTCCCCAGCTGGATTCCAGGCAGCTGGGACATTTTTCTGCCTCCTGCAAGTGGGATCACAGTGGATCCCACTCGCTGCTGCCCCCTCCCCACATGCTACATTCCGACCATAAGACGCACCCACACTTCCCTCCCAAATTTTGAGGAAAAAAAGTGTGTCTTATGGTCGGAAAAATACCGTAATTTATTTCAGTTCTTCAATACAAAAAGTGAAACTGTTATATTATATAGAGTCTTTAGGCCGGGATCACAATAGCGTTTCTGTGCGCAGCGTATGATCCACATACGTCATGCGTACATATCTTTAACATGGTGTATGCAGGGACATGCATTCGCATGCGGATGCGTACGCATGCGTCATTTCGGCGGTGCGCGGCGGTGTCCGGCGAATGCAACATGTTGCATTTTTTGAGGGGTCAAATATTGCGCAATCATGCGCATGCAGATGATTGTGGATGAGTGTGTCAAAAAACCGCATTACTGTCTATGGGAACGCATTGGTAAGCAAGGACATGTGTATGCATGCGTTCGATAAGCATGCGTACTACAGACTGAACATGTCCACGAACTGGTTTCAGACACTCCTAAAACAAAGGGGTATAAAAGGGGGTGAGAATACAGCAATTTCATTACTCTCAAGACTCTGGATGCAAGCACAAGACTTTGGATGTAAGTATAGAAGCGTTGAAAATGTCTGTTTCTCTTTGCAGTCTGTACTGTAATTTTTTTGTTCCTTGTAGAGTGTTTGCTGCTCCGGTCCTGTTGCTGCTGCCGTCCTGGTGCTGCCTGACTGCTGTACTGTTGGACCACTGCCTGTAATGTAAGTATTAGTGTCCATTGTTCTTTTTTTTGTGCTACATTGTGTTTGGCTCTTAACAAGTTAAATTTTTCTTATCTGTTCTTTTCTCTAGTGTTTCACTTGACTGCTGCCTGCTATTCCAACATGTCCTCCACTGAAGCTTCCAAAAGTAGACATGACACTGATTATGTAATCACATTTGATTTACTGATTGGTATGTATTGACTGTCAATACTATACATGTGTTAAATCATGTATTTTCTTAACAGATACCTTCCAGTGCGGAAGAGCAGGAGCAGTCGAGTGGAAATGATTCTTCCCAGGGTGGTTGGCCTCAAGTTGCTGAGGAGGAAAGACGGGGTGTAAGTAGCCTTTATCAGAGTTGTAATTATGGTGCTTGAACCCTCAAGCAACATATTGTAATCCGATTTCTTATATTTTTATAGTGCTTTGGAACAAAGCACTATACTGTTATTCCATCGTGGATAACTTCTTCTTATTCTTATTATTATAGTGCTTTGGAACAAAGCACTATACTGTTATTCCACCGTGGTAAACTTCTTATTCTTCTTATTATTATTCAGTCCGCACGCAATTTCTAAAAATAACTGCCACCTGGCTGATTACCTCATTGATATGCGCAGTGAGACCCAGTTACTATGCCAACGCCTATAAACTCTACCAGCCCACCAGGTCACAAGTTTTGTCAGATAATATCAGCTCTTAAAGTGACAGTACAGCACAATTACAAAGCACTATCTGTAGTCTTATCATTATTGCCCCGCTCACCAAATCGGACCCAGCCCACCAAATCGGACGAGAGTGCCCCCGCTTGCCAAATCGGACCCAGAGTGCCCCCGCCCGCCAAATCGGACCCAGAGTGGCGCCGCCCGTCAAGTCAGACCCAGAGTGGCGCCGCCCGCCAAATCGGACCCAGAGTGGCGCCGCCCGCCAAATCGGACCCAGAGTGGCGCCGCCCGCCAAATCGGACCCAGAGTGGCGCCGCCCGCCAAATCGGACCCAGAGTGGCGCCGCCCGCCAAATCGGACCCAGAGTGACCCGGGCCGCCAAATCGGACCCAGAGTGACCCGGGCCGCCAAATCGGACCCAGAGTGACCCGGGCCGCCAAATCGGCCCCAGAGTGACCCGGGCCGCCAAATCGGCCCCAGAGTGACCCGGGCCACCAAATCGGCCCCAGAGTGACCCGGGCCACCAAATCGGCCCCAGAGTGACCCGGGCCACCAAATCGGCCCCAGAGTGACCCGGGCCACCAAATCGGGCCCAGAGTGACCCGGGCCACCAAATCGGGCCCAGAGTGACCCGGGTTGACCAAATCGGGCCCAGAGTGACCCGGGCCACCAAATCGGGCCCAGAGTGACCCGGGCCACCAAATCGGACCAAGAGTGACCCGGGCCACCAAATGGGACCCAGAGTGACCCGGCCCGCCAAATCGGACCCAGAGTGGCGCCGCCCGCCAAATCAGACCCAGAGTGGCGCCGCCCGCCAAATCGGACCCAGAGTGGCGCCGCCCGCCAAATCGGACCCAGAGTGGCGCCGCCCGCCAAATCGGACCCAGAGTGGCGCCGCCCGCCAAATCGGACCCAGAGTGGCGCCGCCCGCCAAATCAGACCCGAAGTGGCGCCACCCGCCAAATCGGACCCGGAGTGGCGCCGCCCGCCAGAGTGGCGCCGCCCGCCAAATCGGACCCGGAGTGGCACCGCCCGCCAAATCGGACCCAGAGTGGCGCCGCCTGCCAAATCGGACCCAGAGTGGCGCCGCACGCCAAATCGGACCCGGAGTGGCGCCGCCCGCCAAATCGGACCCGGAGTGGCTCCGCCCGCCAAATCAGACCCGGAGTGGCGCCGCCCGCCAAATCGGACCCGGAGTGGCGCCGCCCGCCAGAGTGGCGCTGCCCCCAAATCGGACCTGGAGTGGCGCCGCCCGCCAAATCGGACCTGGAGTGGCGCCGCCCGCCAAATCGGACCGGGAGTGGCGCCGCTCACCAAATCGGACCCGGAGTGGCGCCGCCTGCCAAATCGGACCCAGAGTGGCACCGCCCGCCAAATCGGACCCGGAGTGGCGCCGCCTGCCAAATCGGACCCAGAGTGGCGCCGCCCGCCAAATCGGACCCAGAGTGGCTACAACTACCAAAACAGCGCCTGAGGGGCACCCAAGTGTGAAAGTCTTGCTGGGGCAACCCGGGCACCATTCCAAAGCACTATCTGTAGTTCCTTCAGGAAATACCCATCTAGTCTTATTATTCTTCTCCGCGTTTTCCGCAATTAATGCGGCCCGAACCGCTCGGCGCAGAGACCCCATTCAGGTGGCGTTTCGAAGCCCTCGGTGGGGACAGGTGTGCTATGACTTTTATAGTCGATCCGATATGTAGTTTTTTTTAAAATCGCATTTAAAAAAAAAAATTTCCCATAGGAAATAATGGCGAACTTTCCATTACCCCCAACTTGACCTTCCAAAGATGGCAGCTATGCAAATGTACGGTGTCCATTTTAGGACATGATCATTTATCAAAGTCAAACATCAGAATAAAGTGACTATGACACCCTCTCGTCCCGTGTGTGAAAAGTAAGTGCCCCCCCGGCCCCGTGTGTGAAAAGTAAGTGCCCCCCCCGACCCCGTGTGTGAAAAGTAAGTGCCCCCCCGGCCCCGTGTGTGAAAAGTAAGTGCCCCCCGGCCCCGTGTGTGAAAAGTAACTGCCCCCCCGGCCCCGTGTGCATAAGTAAGTGCGCCCCCGGCCCCGTGTGCATAAGTGCGCCCCCGGCCCCGTGTGCAAAAGTAAGTGCGCCCCCGGCCCCGTGTGCAAAAGTAAGTGCGCCCCCGGCCCCGTGTGCAAAAGTAAGTGCGCCCCCGGTCCCGTGTGCAAAAGTAAGTGCGCCCCCGGCCCCGTGTGCAAAAGTAAGTGCGCCCCCGGCCCCATGTGCAAAAGTAAGTGCGCCCCCGGCCCCGTGTGCAAAAGTAAGTGCGCCCCCGGCCCCGTGTGCAAAAGTAAGTGCGCCCCCGGCCCCGTGTGCAAAAGTAAGTGCGCCCCCGGCCCCGTGTGCAAAAGTAAGTGCGCCCCCGGCCCCGTGTGCAAAAGTAAGTGCGCCCCCGGCTCCGTGTGCAAAAGTAAGTGCGCCCCTGGCCCCGTGTGCAAAAGTAAGTGCGCCCCCGGCCCCGTGTGCAAAAGTAAGTGCGCCCCGTGTGCAAAAGTAAGTGCGCCCCCGGCCCCGTGTGCAAAAGTAAATGCGCCCCCGGCCCCGTGTGCAAAAGTAAGTGTGCCCCCGGCCCCGTGCGCAAAAGTGCGCCCCCGGCCCCGTGCGCAATAGTAAGTGCGCCCCGTGTGCAAAAGTAAGTGCGCCCCCGGCCCCGTGTGCAAAAGTAAATGCGCCCCCGGCCCCGTGTGCAAAAGTAAGTGCGCCCCGTGTGCAAAAGTAAGTGCGCCCCCGGCCCCGTGTGCAAAAGTAAGTGCGCCCCCGGTCCCGTGTGCAAAAGTAAGTGCGCCCCGTGTGCAAAAGTAAGTGCGCCCCCGGCCCCGTGTGCAAAAGTAAATGCGCCCCCGGCCCCGTGTGCAAAAGTAAGTGCGCCCCCGGCCCCGTGTGCAAAGGTAAGTGCGCCCCCGGCCCCGTGTGCAAAAGTAAGTGCGCCCGTGTGCAAAAGTAAGTGCGCCCCCGGCCCCGTGTGCAAAAGTAAATGCGCCCCCGGCCCCGTGCGCAAAAGTAAGTGCGCCCCCGGCCCCGTGCGCAATAGTAAGTGCGCCCCGGTCCCGTGTGCAAAAGTAAGTGCGCCCCAGCCCCGTGTGCAAAAGTGCGCCCCCGGCCCCGTGTGCAAAAGTAAGTGCGCCCCGGTCCCGGGTGTGGAAAAGTAAGTGCGCCCCGGTCCCAGGTGTGGAAAAGTAAGTGCTCCCCTGGTCCCGGGTGTGGAAAAGTAAGTGGCCCCCCTGGTCCCGTGTGTGAAAAGTGCTGCTGTAAAGCTGGCAGCGCTGTTCAAGCACCATGTATTTCCTTCAGGAAATGCCCATCTAGTTGAATTTGTTTTCACTTTTTACTTACAAATTCTTTTTTTGTATTTCATCTATAGGTTCCACAACGTGAGGAAGGACGTGATATCGATAATGACGTCCTTATTCAAGCTGTGCAAGAGCGAGCAGTGTTCTGGGACCCCGTGATCGGAATCATTCCGACTCAGCCTTGATCCGACGACTCAGGGAAGAAGTGGCAACATCACTGCTGGCTGATTGGGACCATGCAAGGCCACATGCCACAAAGGATTTTCGTAAGTATTGCAATGTGGTCTGACACGGCAGTGAACCTGTTAATGTAGGTGCATTGTTTTATAATTAAATTTTTCCTTTTTTTCCCCCCTTCACAGTGAAGAGAATTAAAGTCTGTTGGAGTTCGATGAAGGATCGCTTCACTAAGGCTAGGTTCACATTTGCGGTTTCGTAAACGCATGCAAACGCATGATAACTCTGCGTTTTTTTATCCGCATCAGCTTACGCATAATGGATAAAAAACACAACATTTGCATGCGTTTTTGCATGCATTCGAGTTGTTCATGTGCATGCATTTGTTATGAAAAAAATTTTCAAGGAGAATTTCCTTGACACAAGCCACGCCCAATGGGTGTGGCTCATGAGATTTCTGTATATAGATCCTTGCACATGTCCTTGCGTTCGAAGTGGAGATGCTTGAAAAATCTGAAAATATAAGTACCATCATCGGCTTTCTTTTCTGAAGCCTGCAGTTGCTCAGCGATCTTTTGTGTTGTCTTACTATTATTTCAACTTTTTTTTTTTACTAATGTTTTTCATTTATTTTCCACAAAGAACCTGGAGCAGCACTGTAGAACCTGTATCGTGCTCTGTTGGAGACGCCCCTCATCAACCAGCCAACGACCAGGCCCAATCCCTATCATCCACCAGCAATGGAGCAACCAGGCAGGTTTCACAGGCTGGGGAACAGGAAGCCGGTCCATCTGGTTTTCCCCACTCCTAGCCTCTGTGACTACTTTACTTGGGTCTGCTCGCCAGCGGCAGAGGGCCTGGGAGAGGTCGTCATGCCCGAGTTTATTCACTTAAGCTCGGTCTTCCAGGCTGGGATGAAGACGGTTGTAGAAAGTCTGGATAGTGGGTTCACTCAGGTGAACACACTTTTCCAGGAAGTCCATAGATGCCTTGACCGCCTGGAAGCCAACCTTAATAGACCAGTGTAGCATTATTTTTCCGCTATAGAATGGGGCGTGACGGAAAACCTTAGTCCTGAGGAAGCAGCAAAACAAAGGCCAGGAAACGAAAAGGAAAGAGATGTTACCCACCCTCATACCCTCACCTCTAAATGTGTCTTTATTTTCAAGTTTGTCCACACCTTTCCTTAGTTCTCTCCCTTGTAACGTGTCAATCCCTTCCTACTTGTTTTCCACTCCTAATGTGTCCTCTTCCCCCCAATGTGTCTGACACAATCCTCCAATTAACTGCCCCTTCCTCTGTAACAACTTCCCCAACAACTCTTAGCCTACCTTCACAGCCCGACACCCCCCAGGTCCATAATGTAACTCCCTGCCGCAGCCCCAAAAGTAAGTAACGTTATTTTCCTTTTTTATTTATTTGTTTGTTAAACTTCCAATTGTTTTTATTTTTTTTAGTAAAAATTATTTTGCTTCACAATACCTGTCTCCCTGTGTTTTCTTTATCCCTTTATTTAAACATGTGTGTATTGTTGAGTGAAGTATTAACGGGTGTTAAGGTCAAGGTGTTTATTATTAAAGTTACAGTCAAGGTGTTAGTATTACAGTCAGGAAACAGTACAGGTACATAACATTACAGGTACATTTTACTTAGCGGCTTAAAACATTTCGTCTTGCCATGCCACGCGTTCAATATCCGAAAACAAAGTAGGCAGCCAATTTATGCCTCATTTGGGCTACTTCCACTGTAGTCCTCAGAGGGTGAGCATGATAAACCGGCAATGTGGTAGTAACAGGTTCCTCAAGTTCTAAGTGGGGTTGCTCTTTTGCCAGGATGTAATTATGGAGAACAACACATGCTTTCACAACCTGATCAATTGTCTCAATTTTAAGATTGATAGCTGTACCCAAAATGTGCCATTTAGATGCCAGCAAACCAAAGGCACACTCCACAGTTCTTTGTGCCTTTGTCAGTCGGTAGTTGAAAATCCTTTTTGTGTGACTCAAGTCCCTACTCGAGTAGAGTTTTATGAGGTTGGCACACATATGAAATGCCTCATCCACAACCACAACAAATGGCATTGGCGGTCCTTCAGTGTTCGGAAGAGGTTGTGGTGGTGAAAATTAAAATCAATACCATTTTTGAAAGTCTGGGTGTCGTGTACTTAAAAAACTTTTGCGGGTTTTCACGAAGCTAGGTGTTGACGATGACATCTTCTCCGTCTTTCTCTTCTCCTTTCATCCTCACAAGCCACAGCAAAAACCAATTTCAATGACAAATCCAAATTCATATTGAAGCTCTCCATGCTAATATCCATCCTACAGCTGAATACAGCATCAAAAGATGAGGATTTCATCTGTGCAGGGTCTATATACAGTATAGAAAACCCATGAGACACGCCCATTGTGAGTGTCTTGTGTCAAGGAAATTCTCCTGTAAAAGCATTGTCCTATTGAACGCATGCGCATAAACGCAAACGCATGCGAAAACGCATACAAATGCATGCACACGCCGCGTTTTTTTGCCATCATTCGTAAGATCATGCGGATAAGAAACGCAGTGTAACCATGCGTTTGCAAGCGTTTTGGCATGCGCTTGCACATGCAGATGATATGTTGCGCACAGAAACGCTAATGTGAACCTAGCCTTAGAAATAGAGTGATCTATTTCAAGTGTTTATTTCTGTTAATATTGATGATTATGGCTTAAAGCCAATGAAAACCCAAAAGTCATTATCTCAGTAAATTAGAATAATTAAAAAAAAACACATGTAAAGGCCTCCCAAGCGTTTAAAAGGGTCCCTTAGTCTGCTTCAGTAGATTCCACAATCATGGGGAAGACTGCTGAGTTGACAGATGTCCAGAAGGCAGTCATTGACACACTCCACAAGGAGGGTAAGCCATAAAAGGTTGTAACTAAAGAAGCTGGCTGTTTACAGAATGCTGTATCCAAGCATATTAATGAAAAGTTGAGCGGAATGAAAAACTGTTGAAGGAAAAGGTGCACAAGCAACCGGGATAACCGCAGCCCTAAAAGGATTGTTAAGAAAAGGCCATTAACCCCTTCATGAAAATTTCACAATTTTCAAATTTTGAATTTTTATTCTGTTAAACGACAGATATGTGACACAAAATAGTTAATAAATAACATTTCCCACATGTTTACTTTACATCAGCACAATTTTGTAAACAAAATTTTTTTTTGCTAGGAAGTTATAAGGGTTAAAAGTTGACCAGCGATTTCTCATTTTTACATCGAAATTTACAAAACCATTTTTTTTAGGGACCACCTCACATTTGAATTCAGTTTGAGGGGTCTATATGGCTGAAAATACCAAAAAGTGACACCATTCTAAACACTGCACCCCTCAATGTGCTCAAAACCACATTCAAGAAGTTTATTAACCCTTCAGGTGCTTCACAGCAGCAGAAGCAACATGGAAGGAAAAAAATGAACATTTAACTTCACAAAAATGATCTTTTAGCAACAATTTTTTTATTTTCCCAAGGGTAAAAGGAGAAACTGGACCCCAAAAGTTATTGTACAATTTGTCCTGAGTACGCCGATACCCCATATGTGGGGGGAAACCACTGTTTGGGTGCACGACAGGGCTCAGAAGGGAAGGAGCGCCATTTGAATTTTTCAATGAAAAATTGGCTCCAATCTTTAGTGGATACCATGTCGCGTTTGGAGAGCCCCTGTGTGCCTAAACATTGGAGCTCCCCCACAAGTGACCCCATTTTGGAAACTAAACCCCTCAAGGAGCTTATCTAGATGCATAGTGAGCACTTTGAACCCCCAGGTGCTTCCCAAATTGATCCATAAAAATGAAAAAGTACTTTTTTTTCACAAAAAAATTCTTTTAGCCTCAATTTTTTCATTTTCACATGGGCAACAGGATAAAATGGATCCTAAAATGTGTTGGGCAACTTCTCCTGAGTACACCGATACCTCATATGTGGTAACAAACCACTGTTTGTGCTCACGGCAAGGCTCGGAAGGGAAGGAGCGCTATTTGACTTTTGAATGAAAAATTAGCTCCAATCGTGAGCGGACACCATGTCGCGTTTGGAGAGCCCCTGTGTGCCTAAACAATGGAGATCCCTCACAAGTGACCCCATTTTAGAAACTAGACTCCCCAAGGAACTTATCTAGATGCATAGTGAGCACTTTGAACCCCCAGGTGCTTCACAAATTGATCCGTAAAAATGAAAAATTATTTCTTTTTTTCACAAAAAATTTCTTTTAGCCTCAATTTGTTCATTTCCACATGGGCAACAGGATAAAAGGGATCCTGAAATGTATTGGGCAATTTCTCCTGAGTACAATGATACCTCACATGTGGGGGTAAACCACTGTTTGGGCACACGGCAGGGCTCGGAAGGGAGGGAGCGCCATTTGACTTTTTGAATGAAAAATTAGCTCTAATCGTTAGCGGACACCATGTCGCGTTTGGAGAGCCCCTGTGTGCCTAAACATTTGAGCTCTCCCACAAGTGACCCCATTTTTGAAACTAGACCTCCCATGGAACTAATCTAGATGTGTGGTGAGCACGTTGAACCCCCAAGTGCTTCACAGACGTTTATAACGCAGAGCTGTGAAAATAAAAAATCATTTTTCTTTCCTCAAATTATTTTTTTAGCAAGCAATTTTTTATTTTCACAAGAGGAACAGGAGAATTTGGACCCCAAAAGTTATTGTCCAGTTTGTCCTGAGTACGCTGATACCCCATATGTGGGGGGGAACCACTGTTTGGGCACACGTCGGGGCTCAGAAGGGAAGTAGTGACATTTTGGAATGCAAACTTTGATAAAATGGTCTGCGGGCATCATGTTACGTTTGCAGAGCCCCTGATGTGCCTAAACAGTAGAAACCCCCACAAGTGACCCCATTTTGGAAACTAGACCCCCCAAGGAACTTATCTAGATGTGTGGTGAGCACTTTGATCCCCCAAGTGCTTCACAGAAATTTATAACGCAGAGCCGTGAAAATAAAAAAATCTTTTTTTTTTCCACAAAAATAAGTTTTTAGCCCCCAATTTTTTTATTTTCCCAAGGGTAACAGGAGAAATTAGACGCCCAAAGTTGTTGTGCAATTTTTCCGGTGATAACCCATATGTTTGGGTAAACCACTGTTTGGGCGCACGTTGGGGCTCGGAAGGGAGGGAGCACCATTTGACTTTTTGAACGCAAGATTGGCTGAAAATCAATGGTGCCTAAACAGTGGAAACCCCTCAATTCTAACTCCAACACTAACCCCAACACACCCCTAACCCTAATCCCAACTCTAGCCATAACCCTAATCACAACCCTAACCCCAACACACCCCTAACAACAACCCTAACCCCGACACACCCCTAACCCTAATACCAACCCTAACCCTGATCCCAACCCTAACCACAACCCTAACCCCAACACACCCCTAACCTAACCACAAGCCTCATCTTAACCCTATTTCCAACCCTAGCCCTAATTCCAACCCTAACTCTAATTCCAACCCTAACCCTAAGTCTATGTGCCCACGTTGCGGATTCGTGTGAGATTTTTCCGCACCATTTTTGAAAAATCCACAGGTAAAATGCACTGCGTTTTACCTGCGGATTTACCGCGGATTTCCAGTGTTTTTTGTGTGGATTTCACCTGCGGATTCCTATTGAGGAACAGGTGTAAAACGCTGCGGAATCCGCCCAAAGAATTGACATGCTGCGGAAAATACAATGCAGCGTTTCCGCGCTGTATTTTCTGCACCATGGGCACAGCGGATTTGGTTTTCCATAGGTTAAAATGGTACTGTAAACCTGATGGAAAACTGCTACGAATCCGCAGCGGCCAATCCGCTGCGGATCCGCAGCAAAATCCGCACCGTGTGCACATAGCCTAATTCTAACCCTAATTCTAACCCTAACCCTAGCCCTAACCCTAACTCTAACCCTAGCCCTAGTTCTAACCCTAACCCTAGTGGAAAAATAAAAGTAAATATTTTTTCTTTATTTTATTATTGTCCCTAACTATGGGGGTGATAAAGGGGGGGGGGGTATTTACTATTTTTTTCTATTTTGATCGCTGTGATAGAACCTATCACAGCGATCAAAATGTACCTGGAACGAATCTGCCGGCCGATTCTGCGGGCGCACTGCGCATGCGCCCGCCATTTTGGAAGATGGCGGCACCCATGGAGCAGACGGACGGACACCGGGAGAGACACCGGAGGTCGGTAAGTATGAGGGGGGTGGATCGGACAGCGGGGGGGGGGGGGAGATTGGACTGCGGGGGGAGCGGAGCACAGCAGATGACAGGACGGAGGACAGTGGGGAGGAGATCGGTGGTGGTGGCGGGGGGCAGATCGCGATCTCCAGCCATGGCTGATGCTATTGCAGCATCGGCCATGGCTGGATTGTAATATTTCACCTATTTTCATTGGTGAAATATTATTATCGCTCCGATTGAAAGTGAAATGTCACTTTCAACAGCCAATCAGAGCGATCGTAGCCACGGGGGGGTGAAGCCACTTCCCCGGGCTCAAGTACCACTCCCTCTGTCCCTGCAGGTCGGGTCAAATTACAGTTAACCCTTTCACCCGGCCTGCAGGAGTGCGATCCGACCATGACGCATATGCTGCGTCATAGGTCGGATTGGCACAGGTTTTCATGACGCATACGCTGCGTCAAAGGTTGGGAAGGGGTTAAAATTTTTGGGGGGAGATTTGCAGGGAGTGGACTGCTGCTGTAGTCATTGTTTCAATAGCCACCACACAGACGTATCCAAGATATGGGCTACAAGTTTCGCATTCCTTGTGTCAAGCCATTCATGACCAATAGATAGCGCCAGAAGAGTCTTACCTGGGCCAAGGAGAAATAAAACTGGACTTTTGTTCAGTGGTCCAAGGTGTTATTTTCAGATGAAAGTAAATTTTGCATTTCATTTGGAAATCAAGGTCCCAGAGTCTGGAGGAAGAGGGGAGAGGCACACAATCCAAGCTGCTTGAGGTCTAGTGTGAAGTTTCCACAATCAGTGATGGTTTGGGGAGCCATGTCATCTGCTGGTGTAGGTCCACTCTGTTTTATCAAGACCAAAGTCAGCGCAGCCGTCTCCCAGGAAATTTTAGAGCACTTCATGCTTCCCTCTGCTGACAAGCTTTTTGGAGATGGAAATTTAATTCTCCAGCAGGACTTGGCACCTGTCCACACTGCCAAAAGTACCAATACCTGGTTTAAAAACAACAGTATCACTGTGCTTGATTGGCCAGCAAACTCGCCTGATCTTAACCCAATAGAGAATCTATGGGGTAGTGTCAAGAGGAAGATGAGAGACCCCAGACCCAACAATGTAGACAAGCTGAAGGCTGCTATCAAAGCAACCTGAGCTTCCATAATATCTCAGCAGTGCGCCAGGCTGATCATCTCCATGCCACGCCGCATTGATGCAGTAATTGATGCAAAAGGAGCCCCGACCAAGTATTGAGTGCAGTTACTGAGCATTTACTGAACAAACATTTCAGTAGGCCAACATTTCGGATTTTAAAATAATTTTTCAAGCTGGTGTTATAAAGTATTCTAATTTACTGAGATAATGACTTTTGGGTTTTCATTGGCTGTAAGCCATAATCATCAACATTAACAAAAATAAACACTTGAAACAGATCACTCTGGTTGTAATGACTATATAATATGAGTTTCACTTTTTGTATTGAAGAACTGAAATAAATTAACTTTTTGATGATATTCTAATTTTGTGAGAAGCACCTGTATGTGCAAATCATATACTTGCGGCCACATGCTCGCTGCTCCTGGCTCCAACACACCAGAGAATCCTCACAGTGTGCACTGTGCATGTTGTGAGGATTCACAGGTCTGCTGTCACACAGAGTGACTGCAGACTTGTACCACCATGCTCATGGACCACCCTTTTAAAGTTCATGTACTTTTGTGTCCATCTCACTGTTCAACAAGGATTGATATAAGAAAAATGTGCATTGTCCTATGATGGACTAGAGATGCAGCCATCCTCCATATTAACCCCTTCTCACCTCAAGACGTATTGTTATGTCATGTATCATGTATGTATGGAGAAGTCTCAAGAGCACTTCCTTACAGGGCAGGTGTCAGCTGTGTTATTCTGCTTGCACCTGGCTCTAATAGCAGCAACTGGAGCTAGCTCCGATCACTGCTGTATAAACACTTAAATGCTGCTGTCAATCTCTGGTCTTCGTAGGAGACCATGATTTTAACTATATGTGACAATAACTAAGTATTGTAGTATACAGTATATAAGTGATCGCAGGTTTAAGTCCCCAAGGGGGATTAATAAACACAGTATAAAGTAGAAAAAAAAATAAAAATATATATTTTTTTTAACAATAAACTCCCTAAAATTAAAACTCAAAGAACAATGGCAAAAAAAACAACTAAAAAAGTTGTAGCTCTTGGAATAAAGGAAGAAAAAAAGTAGAGTGTACAAATAAAAAAATGGCTCCAAATGGATAGGACTAATAGCCTGAGTGCCTTCTGTTTACACTTCTTGAGATAAATGTAATATTTCGTATCCTGACATACTGAAACAATCCAATTCACAACATGGGATGTACTACAAGTGACATGGGTTCTTCATGTGGCGCTGCTATTAACAGCAGAGTTTATATTTGCCTAAAATGCCCCTGGTGGCCAATCTCTAGAATGGCAGGCTTCCCAAAAATGTGAGGAAATCACCAAAAATAGGAAAAAAAGGGAAAGGCATTATTAGCACATTCCTCCCCTAACGTGGAGCCAAAACAGCATCGCCTTCCTTTATATTTCACCGTCACACTGAACTCTTGGATATTGGCAAACTTCAAGAGAAATATTGAGACTAAACTTGTGCATCCAATCACACTGACCCAAGGGGGCCGAGCCCAGAGATGAACAATAGGCATCTCTTTGTAAGTAGGCCGAGCCCAGAGATGAACAATAGGCATCTCTGTGGTAAGTAGGCCGAGCCCAGAGATGAACAATAGGCATCTCTGTGGTAAGTAGGCCGAGCCCAGAGATGAACAATAGGCATCTCTGTGGTAAGTAGGCCGAGCCCAGAGATGAACAATAGGCATCTCTGTGGTAAGTAGGCTGTGCTTAGAGATGAACCATAGTCATCTCTGTGGTAAGTAGGCTGAGCTCAGAGATGAACCATAGGCATCTCTGTGGTAAGTAGGCCGAGCCCAGAGATGAACCATAGGCATCTCTGTGGTAAGTAGGCTGAGCCCAGAGATGAACCATAGGCATCTCTGTGGTAAGTAGGCTGAGCCCAGAGATGAACCATAGGCATCTCTGTGGTAAGTAGGCCGAGCCCAGAGATGAACCATAGGCATCTCTGTGGTAAGTAGGCTGAGCCCAGAGATGAACCATAGGCATCTCTGTGGTAAGTAGGCCGAGCCCAGAGATGAACAATAGGCATCTCTGTGGTAAGTAGGCTGTGCTCAGAGATGAACCATAGTCATCTCTGTGGTAAGTAGGCTGAGCTCAGAGATGAACCATAGGCATCTCTGTGGTAAGTAGGCCGAGCCCAGAGATGAACCATAGGCATCTCTGTGGTAAGTAGGCTGAGCCCAGAGATGAACCATAGTCATCTCTGTGGTAAGTAGGCTGAGCCCAGAGATGAACCATAGGCATCTCTGTGGTAAGTAGGCTGAGCCCAGAGATGAACCATAGGCATCTCTGTGGTAAGTAGGCTGTGCTCAGAGATGAACCATAGTCATCTCTGTGGTAAGTAGGCTGCGCCCAGAGGTGAACCATAGGCCTCTCTGTGGTAAGTAGGCCGAGCCCAGAGATGAACCATAGTCATCTCTGTGGTAAGTAGGCTGAGCCCAGAGATGAACCATAGTCATCTCTGTGGTAAATAGGCTGCGCCCAGAGGTGAACCATAGGCCTCTCTGTGGTAAGTAGGCCGAGCCCAGAGATGAACCATAGTCATCTCTGTGGTAAGTAGGCTGAGCCCAGAGATGAACCATAGTCATCTCTGTGGTAAGTAGGCTGGGCCCAGAGATGAACCATAGGCATCTCTGTGGTACGTAGGCTGAGCTCAGAGATGAACCATAGGCATCTCTGTGGTAAGTAGGCTGCGCCCAGAGGTGAACCATAGGCCTCTCTGTGGTAAGTAGGCCGAGCCCAGAGATGAACCATAGTCATCTCTGTGGTAAGTAGGCTGAGCCCAGAGATGAACCATAGGCATCTCTGTGGTAAATAGGCTGCGCCCAGAGGTGAACCATAGGCCTCTCTGTGGCAAGTAGGCCGAGCCCAGAGATGAACCAGTCATCTCTGTGGTAAGTAGGCCGAGCTCAGAGATGAACCATAGGCATCTCTGTGGAAGTAGGCCGAGCCCAGAGATGAACCATAGGCATCTCTGTGGAAGTAGGCCGAGTCCAGCTGTGATGGGGCGAGTGCACAGACCTGAGTGTCCCATCCCCAGCAATAAGGAGAATGGGACACAGAGAAACAAGTCACACATGTCCTCAGCTCAACACTACTATGTACAAGTCTATGTATATATGAGTATCTAAGCAGACTGCTGACATACACACTGCTAGTACAGAATAAGTCAATGTATATATTTGAGAATCTAAGCAGACTGCTGAGATACACACTGCTAGTACAGTATAAGTCTGTATATATGAGTATCTAACCTCACTGCTGAGATACACACTGCAGTACAGCATAAGTCTATATATGTACAAGTATCTAAGCACACTGCTGTGATACACACTGCTAGTACTCTATGTAAATATGAATATCTAAGCACACTGCTAGTACATTACAAGTCTATATACTGTATATATTTGAGTATCTAAGCAGACTGCTGAGATACACACGGCTAGTACAGTATAAGTCTATGTATATATGAGTATCTAAGCTCATCGCTGAGATACACACTGCAGTACAGTATAAGTCTATATATGTACGAGTATCTAAGCACACTGCTGTGATACACACTGCTAGGACATTACAAGTCTATATATATGAGTATATAAGCAGACTACTGAGATATACAGACTTACTGTTCTAGCAGTGCGTATTAGGAGTATCTAAGCACACTGCTGAGATACACACTGCTAGTACAGTATAAGTCTATGTAAGGTATGAGTATCTAAGCACACTGCTGAGTTGCACACTGCTAATACAATATAAGTCTATGTATATATGATACAGGAAAGATATATATCTTGGTACCGTGTTAGCCAGTAGATAGAAAAATATTTAGAATTGAGAGTCCTCAGTGGTTGATACCTTTTAATGGCTAACTGAAAAGATGGTAACAAATTGCAAGGTATCAACCACTGAGGACTCTCAATTCTAAATATTTTTCTATGTATATATGAGTATCTAAGCAGACTGCTGAGATGCACACTGCTAGTACAGTGTAAGTCTATGTATATATGAGTATCTAAGCAGACTGCTGAGATGCACACTGCTAGTACAGTATAAGTCTATGTATACATGAGTATCTAAGCAGACTGCTGAGATGCACACTGCTAGTACAATATACGTCTATGTATACATGAGTATCTAAGCAGACTGCTGAGATACACACTGCCAGTACAGTATAAGTCTATGTATATATGAGTATCTAAGCAAGACTGCTGAGATGCACACTGCTAGTACAACATAAGTCTATGTATACATGAGTACCTAAGCAGACTGCTGAGATACACACTCCTAGTGCAATATAAGTCTATGTATATATGAGTATCTAAGCAGGCTGCTGAGATACACACTGCCAGTACAGTATAAGTCTATGTATATATGAGTATCTAAGCAAGACTGCTGAGATACACACTGCTAGTAGAATATAAGTCTATGTATACATGAGTATCTAAGCAGACTGCTGAGTTGCACACTGCTAGTGCAATATAAGTCTATGTATATATGAGTATCTGAGCAGACTGCTGAGATACACACTGCTAGTACAGTATAAGTCTATGTATACATGAGTATCTAAGCAGACTGCTGAGATACACACTGCTAGTACAATACAAGTCCATGTATACATGAGTATATAAGCAGACTGCTGAGATACACACTGCTAGTTCAATATAAGTCTATGTAGGTATGAGTATCTAAGCAGACTGCTGACATACACACTGCTAGAACTGTAAATGTCTATGTATATGAGTATCCAAGTACACTGCTGAGATGCACACTGCTAGTACAGTATAATTCTATGTATATATGAGTATCCAAGCAGACTGCTGAGGTACACACTACTAGTACAAGTCTATGTAGGTACGAGTATCTAAGCAGACTGCTGAGATACACACTGCCAGTACAGTATAAGTCTATGTATATATGAGTATCTAAGCAGACTGCTGAGATACACACTGCCAGTACAGTATAAGTCTATGTATATATGAGTATCTAAGCAGACTGCTGAGATGCACACTGCTAGTACAGTATCAGTCTATGTATATATGAGTATCTAAGCAGACTGCTGAGATGCACACTGCTAGTACTGTATCAGTGTATGTATACATGAGTATCTACGCAGACTGCTGAGATGCACACTGCTAGTACTGTATCAGTCTATGTATACATGAGTATCTAAGCAGACTGCTGAGATGCACACTGCTAGTACTGTATCAGTCTATGTATACATGAGTATCTAAGCAGACTGCTGAGATGCACACTGCTAGTACTGTATCAGTCTATGTATACATGAGTATCTAAGCAGACTGCTGAGATGCCCACTGCTAGTACAGTATCAGTGTATGTATACATGAGTATCTACGCAGACTGCTGAGATGCACACTGCTAGTACTGTATCAGTCTATGTATACATGAGTATCTAAGCAGACTGCTGAGATGCACACTGCTAGTACTGTATCAGTCTATGTATACATGAGTATCTAAGCAGACTGCTGAGATGCACACTGCTAGTACTGTATCAGTCTATGTATACATGAGTATCTAAGCAGACTGCTGAGATGCACACTGCTAGTACTGTATCAGTCTATGTATACATGAGTATCTAAGCAGACTGCTGAGATGCACACTGCTAGTACTGTATCAGTCTATGTATACATGAGTATCTAAGCAGACTGCTGAGATGCACACTGCTAGTACTGTATCAGTCTATGTATACATGAGTATCTAAGCAGACTGCTGAGATGCACACTGCTAGTACTGTATCAGTCTATGTATATGTGAGTATCTAAGCAGACTGCTGAGATACACTGCCAGTACAGTATCGGTCTATGTATATGTGAGTATCTAAGCATCTCCACATTAGCCCACCCTAACCCTAGGTACAGCCAGCAGCACAGAGGACATAAGCGGTCTCCACCCACCTTGACCACCTCGTCGTTCAGGTGCTTGGGGTCCCTGTTGACCAGGTTGATCTCCTTGGTGTGGACATCCTTCTCGTTGACGCTGTCATCTGCCATGACCTTGTTGTTGGGCTTGTAGATGTTGCCTTGGTCTCGGATGATGGGGGTCGTGTACAGCACACCCTGGTGGGTCGCAGCAGTGATGGGAGACAAGAAGGGGACAAGGAGAGACTTTTAGCCAATGAGGAGCAGCAGCAGCAGCAGCAGCAGAGCTGGGGAGCTTCTCCGCACTGTCCCCACCGGCAGGGCTGCGGGTCTATAAGAGCCCGGCTCACCACACCCTCCGCACCGCCGCGCGACTCTCCAGCAGGGGTCGTCACACCGGGAATAGTCCTCCTCATTCCTCGGGGATTCCGAGCCCCCTCACCCCTCCCAGAGAGGCAATCCCTGCTGTCACACCCTCACAGTTTCCATGTGAAGTAGGAATTCACAGTTCTCCAGCTATTAACCCTTGTGTCCCCCCAGTGTGCAGCTTGTGAGTTACTAAGACATTACCACGGAAAGGTTTCCCATAGTTATGAGCCATTCACTTCTGATAGCTCAGACCCCAGGCATGCCTCGCTTTCCTCACAGACAGGGGAGGGCCCCTGTGTAAGAACAGTATGGGGGCCCTTTGGAGTCCAATAGATCATCATAATGCACAATTCCTGCTGATTTGGAAGTATAAGGCTATGTGCACACGTTGCGGTTTGTTCGCGTTTTTTGCTATAAAAACGCATAAAAAACGCATACATATGCATGCTATCATTTAGAATGCATTCTGCAATTTTTGTGCACATGATGCGTTTTTTTCCGCCAAAAAAAACGCATCGCGGTAAAAAACACATCATGTTCATTAATTTTGCGGGTTTTTCGCGTTTTTCCCGCTATTTAATGCATTGGGAAGCTCCGGAAAAAAAAGCAAAAAAAACGCACAAAAAATGCACACCAGAGGTGTGAAAAACGCATGCGGATTTCTTGCAGAAAATGTCCGGTTTTCTTCAGGAATTTTCTGCAAGAAATCCTGACGTGTGCACATACCCTAAATGTCCCCCTTGCCTCTTGGCCCCTGTGCAGCTGCACCAATGAAATGTCTGCCCCAGGCTTCTCTGCCATAAAAATGATGGACACCAGTACTTCATGCCAGGAGCCCCATTGTAAATCAGTGGGGTCCACCATTTGTCTTTATTATCCATGAAGGGCATAACGGTCGCAGTTGTTGCGACTGGGCCCGTGCGGGTGAGGGACGCGTTGATGCCAACGCAAACTTCAACTGGATGTGCGTCCTCAGACACATATTCAGCTAAAGTGTATTGCAGTGCAGAGACCCGTATGATCCGAGCAATCATGGGAGAAGAGCCTTAGTGAGAGAGGTAAAGAAGAACCCCAAGATCACTGTGGCTGAGCTCCAGAGATGCAGTAGGGAGATGGGAGAAAGTTCCACAAAGTCAACTATCACTGCAGCCCTCCACTAGTCGGGCTTTTATGGCAGAGTGGCCCGACGGAAGCCTCTCCTCAGTGCAAGACATGTGAAAGCCAACTTAGAGTTTGCTAAACACCGCATGAAGGACTCCCAGACTATGAGAAATAAGTTTCTCTGGTCTGTTGAGATGAAGATAGACCTTTTTGGTGATGATTCTAAGCGGTATGTGTGGAGAAAACCAAGCACTGCTCATCACCTGCCCAATACAATCCCAACAGTGAAACATGGTGGTGGCAGCATCATGCTAGAGGGGTGTTTTCAGCTGCAGGGACAGGATGACTGGTTGCCATTGAACGAAACATGGATTTGGACAAGTACAGAGATATCCTGGATGAAAACCTCTTCCAGAGTGCCCTGGACCTCAGACTTGGCCGAAGGTTCACCTTCCAACAAGACAATGACACTAAGCACACAGCTAAAATAACAAAGGAGTGGCTTCAGAACAACTCTGTGACCATTCTTGACAGGCCCAGCCAGAGCCCTGACTTAAACCTCTGGAGAGACCTGAAAATGACTGTCCACCAACGTTCACCATCCAACCTGACGGAAGTGGAGAGGATCTGCAAGGAAGAATGGCAGAGGATCCCCAAATCCTGGTGTGAAAAACTTGTTGCATCATTCCCAAGAAGACTCATGGCTGTACTAGCTCAAAAGGGGTGCTTCTACTCAGTGCTGAGCAAAGGGTCTGAATACTTATGACCATGTGATATTTCCGTTTTTCTTTTTTAATAAATTTGCAAAAATTACTATATTTCTGGGGTTTTTTTCAGTCAAGATGGGGTGCAGAGTGTACATTAATGAGAAAAAATGAACTTTTTTGAATTTACCAAATGGCTGCAATGAAAAATTTAAAGGGGTTTGAACAGTAGTGTAGCTACCGGGGGGGCAGAGGGTGTGAGCGCCCCAGGCCCGGTGCTCTGAGGGGGCCCACCCGGAGCTACGCTACTGTAACTGTATCGGCGCGAGCAGCGCGCCAATACCGTTACATTCTGCGGCAGAGCAGGGAGAATCGATCTCCCTGCTCTGCCGCTATGGGGCCTATGAGCAGGCGGGGGGGCTCGGTGCCAGCAGTGGGCCCCCCGCCATCATTTAGCTGATACAGCTGACCGCAATGATGGGAGAAGGAGCGCTGCGCTCCTTCTCCCATCATCCCCCTGTCAGTGTCGGCGTCTGACATCGCCGACACTGACAGCGGGCGCAATGACGTCACTGCCCGGCGCCCGCTGTCAGGAGATCAGCGGGAACAGCGCAGGAAGCAGGAAGAAGAGAGGTGAGTGTTTATTTTATTTTTTATGGGTGCTGCTGCCTTATTATAGGGTCTGCCTAAGGCCTCTTTCACACGTCAGTGTCTCCGGTACGTGTAGTGACAGTTTTCTCACGTACCGGAAACACTGACACACGTAGACCCATTCAAATGAATGGGTCTATGCACATGTCTCTGTGTTTTCACAGACCGTGTGTCCGTGTTGAAAACACGGAGACATGTCCATTTTTCTCCAGCAGCACGTACAGCAATATGTCCTGCACATGTGCACACGGAGAACAGTGTGCACTCTCCTCCGTGTGCACGTACCGCCCGCAGGAGAGACTGCGCTACAGTAAGCGATGTCCCCCCGCGTGTGGTGCTGAAGGCGGCATTCATCTCTTCTCCCCTGCAGGAGAGAAGAGATGAAAGATCAAGTTTTTGTTCTTTTTTGTTAAAAATAAAGTTTGCAGGTGACCTCCCGCCTCCCATCCCCAGTGCGCCGCCCGGCCCTTTGCAGAGAAATACTCACCCAGCTCCTGCAATGTCTACACTCTCCTCTCAGCGCTGGCAGCTTGTCCTGTGTGAGCGGTCACGTTGTGCTGCTCATTACAGTGGTGAATATGCGCATATTCACCACTGTAATGAGCGGTCCCACGTGACCACTCAAACAGGACAAGCTGCCAGCGCTGAGAGGAGACATCGCGGGACCTGGGTGAGTATTTCTCTGCAAGGGGCCGGGCGGCGCACTGGGGATGGGAGGCGAGAAGTCACCTGAAAACTTTATTTTTAACAAAAAAGAACAAAAACTTGATCTTTCATCTCTTCTCTCCTGCAGGGGAGAAGAGATGAATGCCGCCTTCAGCACCACACGCGGGGGGGACAGCGCTTACTGTAACACTGTCTCTCCTGCATGGTCTGTGTGGTCCTCAGGCGGCACACGGGTGGCACACGGCTGCCGCACGTGTGCCACACAGATGTGCCACGTGAGCACACGGACACACGGACACGGATAACTCCGGTACCGATTTCTCCGGTACCGGAATTATCTGGACGTGTGAAACCGGCCTAAGGGAATCTGCCACCTTTATTACAGGGTCTGACTATGGGGGCTGCCTTATTACAGGGTCTGACTATAGGGGTGCTGCCTTATTACAGGGTCTGCCTATAGGGGTGCCGCCTTATTACAGGGTCTGCCTATAGGGGTGCTGCCTTATTATAGGGTCTGACTATAGGGGTGCCGCCTTATTACAGGGTCTGCCTATAGGGGTGCTGCCTTATTACAGGGTCTGACTAAGGGGGTGCTGCCTTATTACCGGGTCTGACTATGGGGGTGCTGCCTTATTACAGGGTCTGACTATGGGGCTGCTTATTACAGGGTCTGACTATGGGGGTGCTGCTTTATTACAGGGTCTGACTATGGGGGCTGCCTTATTACAGGGTCTGACTATGGGGGTGCCGCCTTATTACAGGGTCTGCCTATGGGGGTGCTGCCTTACACTACAGAGTCTGCCTATGGGGGTACTGCCTTATTACAGGGTCTGCCTACATGGGGGTGCTGCCTTATTACAGTGTCTGCCTATAGGGCTGCCTTATGCTATAGAGTCTGCCTATGGGGAGTGCATTATACTATATTGTGGACTATTTGGTGCATTATGATACTGCATATGGAGGCTATCTAGGGGGCCATCATACAGTATGGAGATTACAATGTGGGGTCATTATACTTTGTTGCAGCCATCAAACAGTTTGGAGGCTACTAAGGGGTCAGTATACTGTGTGGATGGTACTATATAGTGAGGGGGCATTATATTGTTTAGGGGAGCTGTACAGGGGGCAGACTCGGGACATTATTAAATGTAAAGTGGGCACTTATTGTTATAGGGGAACTCAGGTTACTGTGACTATCAAAGGGGCACACAGGGCAATATTACTTTCTAGGGGGCAAAATATGGGCACTGTTTTCTAGGACACTTGCACCAGACATTATTATATTCTAGAGGGGTGCTTTAGAATTTAGCGGGCACAGAGAACCACACAGCAGGTGCAGTAATAGGGACACATACTGCAGCAGCGGCTCAGTATTGGAGTATCAGGTGCAGTAATAGGGTCACACACGGCAGCAGCGGCTCAGTATTGGGGTATCAGGTGCAGTGATATGGACACATACGACAGCAGCGGCTCAGTATTGGGGTATCAGGGGCAGTAATAGGGACACATACGGCAGCAGCAGCTCAGTATTGGGGTATCAGGGGCAGTAATATGGACACATACGGCAGCAGCGGATCAGTATTGGGGTATCAGCGGCAGTAATAGGGATACATACGGCAGCAGCGGCTCAGTATTGGGGTATCAGGGGCAGTAATAGGGACACATAAGGCAGCAGCGGCTCAGTATTTGGGGTACCAGGGGCAGTATGTTACGACCCCAATGGTAGAGGGTCTCAGGAATAATGCTAAGTCAGTAAATACAGAAAACCAGCTCATAGGGCAGTGGTAACTGGGCTGACCATATAACTAATCCTAGCACCACAAATACCAGCAGCCGGGGAACGTTCCTACGTTGATCCTGCCGGAGAGCCGGAGAGCTAACTACCCCTAGAAGGTAAAAGAAAGACCTTTCTTGCCTCCAGAGGAAATACCCCAAAAAGTTGGATAGAAGCCCCCCACAAATAATAACGGTGAGGTAAGAGGAAAAGACAAACATAAGAATGAGCTAGGAATTTAGCAAAGAGAGGCCCACTAGCTAATAGCAGAATATAGAAAGATAACTTATATGGTCAGCAAAAAATCCTATCAAAAATATCCACACTGGAAATTCAAGAACCCCCGAACCGTCTAACGGCCCGGGGGGAGAACACCAGCCCCCTAGAGCTTCCAGCAAGGTCAGGAATCACATTTAGTACAAGCTGGACAAAAATGATAGCAAACAAATAACCCAAAAAACAAAGAAGCAAGACTTAGCTTAATTTAACACGAACCAGGACCAGCAAACAGGAGCAAACAGAATGTGTCTGATAACACCGATGCCAGGCACTGGACTAAGGTTCCAGGAGGTTTAAATAGCAACACCCCTGAAGTAACGACCCAGCTGGGTGCAGACAGAGGGAAGGAAATCCCAGAGTAATATCACTAGTAACCACTAGAGGGAGCCAAAAACGTCTAATTCACAACAGTACCCCCCCCTTAAGGAGGGGTCACCGAACCCTCACCAAGATCACCAGGGCGATCAGGATGAGCAGCGTGAAAGGCACGAACCAAATCGGCCGCATGCACATCAGAGGCAACCACCCAGGAATTATCCTCCTGACCATAACCCTTCCACTTGACCAAATACTGAAGCCTCCGCCTGGAGAGACGAGAATCCAAGATCTTCTCCACCACGTACTCCAACTCGCCCTCAACCAACACCGGAGCAGGAGGCTCAGCAGAAGGAACCACAGGCACAACGTAGCGTCGTAACAAAGACCTATGGAACACGTTGTGAATGGCAAACGAAACCGGAAGATCCAAGCGAAAGGACACAGAATTAAGGATTTCCAATATCTTGTAAGGACCGATGAAGCGAGGCTTAAATTTAGGAGAGGAGACCTTCATAGGAACAAATCGAGAAGACAGCCACACCAAATCCCCAACACGAAGTCGGGGACCCACACCGCGGCGGCGGTTGGCAAAACGCTGAGCCTTCTCCTGTGACAACTTCAAGTTGTCCACCACATGATTCCAGATCTGCTGCAACCTATCCACCACAGAATCTACTCCAGGACAGTCAGAAGGCTCCACATGTCCCGAGGAAAAACGAGGATGGAAACCAGAGTTGCAGAAAAATGGCGAAACCAAAGTAGCGGAACTAGCCTGATTATTTAGGGCAAACTCAGCCAACGGCAAGAAGGTCACCCAATCATCCTGATCTGCCGAAACAAAACACCTCAAGTAAGCTTCCAGAGTCTGATTAGTTTGCTCAGTTTGTCCATTAGTCTGAGGATGAAAGGCAGACGAGAACTATAAATCAATGCCCATCCTAGCACAAAAGGATCGCCAGAACCTGGAAACAAACTGGGATCCTCTGTCAGACACAATATTCTCAGGAATGCCGTGTAAACGAACCACATTCTGAAGGAACACAGGAACCAGATCGGAAGAGGAAGGCAGCTTAGGCAAAGGCACCAAATGGACCATTTTTGAAAAGCGATCACATACCACCCAGATGACAGACATACCCCGAGACACCGGGAGATCAGAAATGAAATCCATGGAAATATGTGTCCAAGGCCTCTTCGGGACAGGCAAGGGCAAGAGCAACCCGCGGGCACGGGAACAGCAAGGCTTAGCTCGAGCACAAGTCCCACAGGACTGCACAAATGACCGTACATCCCGTGACAAGGAAGGCCACCAAAATGACCTAGCCACCAGATCTCTGGTGCCAAAAATTCCCGGATGACCTGCCAACACCGAGGAATGAACCTCGGAAATGACTCTGCTGGTCCACTTATCAGGAACAAACAGTCTGTCAGGTGGACAAGAGTCAGGTCTACCAGCTTGAAATCTCTGCAACACACGTCGCAAATCAGGAGAAATGGCTGACAAAATAACTCCTTCTTTAAGAATACCAACAGGTTCTGTGACTCCAGGAGAGTCAGGCACAAAGCTCCTTAAAAGAGCATCAGCTTTCACATTCTTTGAACCTGGTAAATACGAGACCACAAAGTCAAAACGGG
Source organism: Ranitomeya variabilis (assembly GCF_051348905.1). Classification (NCBI taxonomy): domain Eukaryota; kingdom Metazoa; phylum Chordata; class Amphibia; order Anura; family Dendrobatidae; genus Ranitomeya; species Ranitomeya variabilis. Next base: position 384,892,359 of record NC_135236.1, read on the forward strand.
AGAAAAACAATGACCAGCGGGCCTGTCTAGGATTCAAGCGTTTAGCAGACTCGAGATACATCAAATTTTTGTGATCAGTCAAGACCACCACACGATGCTTAGCACCCTCGAGCCAATGACGCCACTCCTCAAATGCCCACTTCATGGCCAGTAATTCCCGATTGCCCACATCATAATTCCGCTCAGCAGGCAAAAACTTCCTAGAGAAGAAAGCACATGGTCTCATTACCGAGCAACCAGGGCCTCTCTGTGACAAAACGGCCCCTGCCCCAATCTCAGAAGCATCCACCTCGACCTGAAAGGGAAGTGAGACATCAGGCTGGCACAAAACAGGCGCCGAAGTAAACCGGCGCTTCAACTCCTGGAACGCCTCCACGGCTGCAGGAGCCCAGTTAGCAACATCAGAACCTTTCTTGGTCATATCCGTCAAAGGTTTAACAACGCTAGAAAAATTAGCGATAAAACGACGGTAGAAGTTAGCAAAACCCAAGAACTTCTGAAGACTCTTAACTGACGTGGGTTGAGTCCACTCATGAATAGCTCGGACCTTTACTGGGTCCATCTCCACAGCAGAAGGGGAAAAAATAAACCCCAAAAAGGGAACTTTCTGTACTCCAAAGAGACACTTTGAGCCTTTAACAAACAAGGCATTCTCACGCAAAACCTGAAACACCATCCTGACCTGCTCCACATGTGAGTCCCAATCTTCAGAGAAAACCAGAATATCGTCCAGATAAACAATCATAAATTTATCCAGATACTTCCGGAAAATATCATGCATAAAGGACTGAAATACTGAGGGAGCATTAGAAAGCCCAAAAGGCATCACCAAGTACTCAAAATGACCTTCGGGCGTATTAAATGCAGTCTTCCATTCATCACCTTGCTTAATGCGCACAAGGTTGTATGCACCACGAAGATCTATCTTGGTGAACCACTTGGCACCCTTAATCCGGGCAAACAAGTCCGACAAGAGAGGCAAAGGATACTGAAATTTTACAGTGATTTTATTCAGTAGCCGATAGTCAATACAAGGTCTCAAAGATCCGTCCTTCTTAGCCACAAAAAAGAATCCCGCACCAAGAGGGGAAGAGGATGGACGGATATGCCCCTTCTCCAGAGACTCCTTGATATATGAACGCATTGCGGCATGCTCAGGTACTGACAGATTAAATAATCTTCCCTTAGGAAATTTACTACCTGGAATCAAATCTATGGCGCAGTCACAGTCCCTATGAGGAGGCAGAGCACTGGATCTGGACTCACTGAATACATCCTGATAATCAGACAAATACTCAGGAACTTCCGAAGGAGTAGAGGAAGCAATAGACACCGGCGGGGAATCAGCATGAATTCCCTGACAGCCCCAACTTGACACAGACATTGCCTTCCAATCCAGGACTGGATTGTGGGTCTGTAACCATGGCAGACCCAAAACGACCAAATCATGCATTTTATGCAGAACAAGAAAACGAATCACCTCCCGATGTTCAGGAGTCATGCACATGGTCACCTGCGTCCAAAACTGCGGTTTATTTTCCGCCAATGGTGTAGCATCAATACCTCTAAGAGGAATAGGATTTACTAACGGTTCAAGAACAAAACCACAGCGCTTGGCAAATGACAGATCCATAAGACTCAGGGCGGCACCTGAATCCACAAACGCCATAACAGGGTAAGAAGACAAAGAGCAAATTAAAGTCACAGACAAAATAAATTTAGGTTGCAAATTACCAATGGCGACAGGACTAACAACCCTTGTTAGGCGTTTAGAGCATGCTGATATAACATGTGTAGAATCACCACAGTAAAAACACAACCCATTCTGACGTCTATGATTTTTCCGTTCATTTCTAGTCTGAATTCTATCACATTGCATTAAATCAGGTGTTTGTTCAGACAACACCACCAGAGGATTAGCGGTTTTGCGCTCCCGCAAACGCCGGTCAATTTGAATAGCAAGCGCCATAGAATCATTCAGACTTGTAGGAATGGGGAAACCCACCATCACATTCTTAATGGCTTCAGAAAGGCCATTTCTGAAATTTGCGGCCAGAGCACACTCATTCCACTGAGTAAGCACGGACCATTTCCGAAATTTTTGGCAATACACTTCAGCTTCATCCTGACCCTGAGAAATAGCCAGCAAGGCTTTTTCTGCCTGAATTTCAAGATTGGGTTCCTCATAAAGCAATCCGAGCGCCAGAAAAAACGCATCAATATTCGCCAATGCCGGATCTCCTGGCGCTAGCGAGAAAGCCCAATCCTGAGGGTCGCCCCGTAAAAAAGAAATAACAATTTTAACTTGCTGAACAGAATCTCCAGATGAACGGGGTCTCAGAGAAAGAAACAATTTACAATTATTCTTGAAATTCCTAAACCTAAATCGATCTCCAGAAAACAATTCCGGAATAGGTATTTTAGGTTCAGACATAGGACTACTGGTAACAAAATCTTGTATACCCTGCACACGAGCTGCCAGCTGGTCAACACTTGTAATCAAGGTCTGCACATTCATGTCTGCAGCAAGCACACGCCACTCAAAGGTAAAGGGGAGGAAGAGAAGGAAGGAAAAAAAAAAAAACTCAGAATTTTCTTTCTATTTATCCCACTTCTGCAATGCTTTAAATATTCAATATTGGCCTGGCATACTGTTATGACCCCAATGGCAGAGGGTCTCAGGAATAATGCTAAGTCAGTAAATACAGAAAACCAGCTCATAGGGCAGTGGTAACTGGGCTAACCATATAACTAATCCTAGCACCACAAATACCAGCAGCCGGGGAACGTTCCTACGTTGATCCTAGACGTCTCGCGCCAGCCGGAGAGCTAACTACCCCTAGAAGGGAAAAGAAAGACCTTTCTTGCCTCCAGAGGAAATACCCCAAAAAGTTGGATAGAAGCCCCCCACAAATAATAACGGTGAGGTAAGAGGAAAAGACAAACATAAGAATGAGCTAGGAATTTAGCAAAGAGAGGCCCACTAGCTAATAGCAGAATATAGAAAGATAACTTATATGGTCAGCAAAAATTCCTATCAAAAATATCCACACTGGAAATTCAAGAACCCCCGAACCATCTAACGGCCCGGGGGGAGAACACCAGCCCCCTAGAGCTTCCAGCAAGGTCAGGAATCACATTTAGTACAAGCTGGACAAAAATGATAGCAAACAAATAACCCAAAAAACAAAGAAGCAAGACTTAGCTTAATTTAACACGAACCAGGACCAGCAAACAGGAGCAAACAGAATGTGTCTGATAACACCGATGCCAGGCACTGGACTAAGGTTCCAGGAGGTTTAAATAGCAACACCCCTGAAGTAACGACCCAGCTGGGTGCAGACAGAGGGAAGGAAATCCCAGAGTAATATCACTAGTAACCACTAGAGGGAGCCAAAAAAGTCTAATTCACAACAGCAGTAATAAGGACACATACGGCAGCAGCGGCTCAGTATTGGGGTATCAGGGGGAGTAATATGGACACATACGGCAGCAGCGGCTCAGTATTGGGGTATCAGGGGCAGAAATAGGGACACATACGGCAGCAGCGGCTCAGTATTGGGGTATCAGGGGCAGTAATATGGACACATACGGCAGCAGCGGCTCAGTATTGAGGTATCAGGGGCAGTAATAGGGACATATACGGCAGCAGCGGCTCAGTATTGGGGTATCAGGGGCAGTAATATGGACACATATGGCAGCGGCGGCTCAGTATTGGGGTATCAGGGGCAGTAGTAGGGACACATACGGCAGCAGCGGCTCAGTATTGGGGTATCAGCAGGATGAGGAGTTTGTGCAGGTTGGGAATAGATGGTGATGGGGCTGGAATGTGAGAAGTGAAACGTGTCTGTTGTATTCTCTGCAGACGAGTCATTGCTGGAAGAAGTTGTCATGTCGGTCTGGGCCAGATGGAAAAGACGGGAAAAATGAACGATTCTATCAGAAAGAACGTCAGCGGTAAGACATTATTTGTAACTGTGCAGTGATCTGTTATATGTTCTGTAGGGCTGGTATATACCACTGACCATATGGCGGTAATATCCATATTGGTCTTTATGTAGAGATTATCTTCAGTAACAGCGCGGTCATCTGCTGAGGTTCTCTTCCAGTATTAGGGCGCGTCACCGAGTTGTAATCAAGGTTACCTGGTTAGGGGCCCACTCAGAAGTTTGGCCCCCCCTGATCCAAATCCCTAGCTACGCCTCTGGGTCTGAATACTTTCCGTACCCACTGTAGAGTGGCGGCTGTAACCATGCAGCCTGCACCGAATGACAGCCAGTTCTAATGATGGGTTGCTGTCAGTTAGTGCCAGGAGTGCAGTTACAGCGACCGCTCTACATACTCAGTGCTGGCACCACCCCTGTGACTTAACGCCGAATGCTCCCAGGGGGAATAAAGTTAATTTCCTCCCAGCAGCGTGACTCCAAGCGCGGGCTCTGGGCTGGTTTAGAACAGTATTGACCTGCAGATTAACCCCATATTTGCAAGTTACTAGTATTTTTTAACGTGACAGATTTCCTTTAACAAGTGAAGTGGTGGGCTACTATTGATTTTCTAATCAATCTAAATTAGAAGATGTTTCCTTGCAAGGGTTCAGAGCATAGTCAGAGTGACTTACATGAAGATCATTAAGGTGATATTACATTGGTCGGGATCCGAGCCCATTCACTCCCACCGATCAAATGTTATCGCATTTGGCAATGGCCAGATATCAACAGTGAATAGAGCAGAACACCAAAGCTCCATACATATTTTGTACAATCACTACAGGGTACAGAAAATTCAGGAGAAATCCACCAGTCATGCATATTCACTTGATGAAGAAAATAATTTCTTTATTTTCCAAGAAAAATATAAAAAAATCCAGGGCATGGAACATGGAAGGGATTCTTACGCATTTCAAGCACGTAGGTACTGCAGGTCAGGTCCTATTAATCCCTTTACGACCAATGATGGACATAGCACGTTATGAGCGGGTGTCACTTCCCCAGGTACAGACTGGGGCTGAAATTCAGCCCTGGCATTTGAAATCACATAGGCCCATGCTGTCCCCATCAGCAAGCACCAGATGGAATATATTACTAATATTACCCTGGATAGAGGAAAGCAAGATTTTCTACAAGACCAATATTTCTAATGATATCAGTGGCCAAGCTCCAGCACTAACAGCCAGAGACAATGCCAGCACTGCCCCCCTGTTAACACCCTAAGTGCTACAATGGAGAGCGTTCACAACATTTAGAAGAAAAAGCAGAGGGAGGGAGCTCCCTCTTCCTTCAGATCGGCGACCTCGCGATGTCATCATTGGGGCCCGATCATTGCCCTCGTGTCAACAAGCTAGGGAAAGCTTTGTAGACCATGCTCAAACTATGGTCTAAGAAGCTTTTGTATAGGTATAATGCATTGCAATACTGATGCATTGCAATGCATTATACTCGAGATCAAAGTAAAAAAGTGAAAGTCCCATACAGAGTTTTAAAAAAGTAATAAAATTGCAAATATATATTTTTAAAAAATTACACAATAATTCAAAAATGAAAAATATTAAACTAATAAATACACATTTTTATGTAAAAAAACATATATTTGATATCGCTGCATCTGGAACAACCCGATCTATATTAGGCTGCAGTCACACTAGCAGTATTTGGTCAGTATTTTACATCAGTATTTGTAAGCCAAAACCAGGAATGGAACAATTAGAGGAAAAGTATAATAGAAACATATGAACCACCTGCATTTATCACCGGCTCCTGGTTTTGGCTTACAAATACTGATGTAAAATACTGACCAAATACTGCTAGTGTGACCGCAGCCTAAGGCTATGTGCACACTTTGCGGCGTCCTCTGCGGGTTCTCCCGCAGCGGATTTGATAAATCTGCAGGGCAAAACCGCTGCAGTTATCCCTGCAGATTTATCGCGGTTTGTTTTGCGGTTTCCACTGCGGGTTTACTCCTATACTATTGATGCTGCATATGCAGCAATATGCAGCATCAATAGTAATGTTAAAAATAATAAAACATGGCTATATACTCACCCTCTGATGTCCCGATCTCCTCGGCGCTGCACGCGGCGGTCCGGTTCCAAAGATGCTGTGCGAGAAGGACCTTCGTGACGTCACGGTCATGTGACCGCGACGTCACGGTCATGTGACCGCGACGTCACCGCAGGCCCTGCTCGCACACCAACCCTGATACCGGACGGCCGCGTGCAGCGCTAAGAGGTGAGTATATCATTATTTTTTATTTTAATTCTTTTTTTTTTACACAAATATGGTTCCCAGGACCCGGAGGAGAGTCTCCTCTCCTCCACCCCGGGTACCATCTGCACATTATCTGCTTACTTCCCGCATCGTGGGCACATCCCCATGTGGGAAGTTAGCGGATCAATGCATTCCTATGGGTGCAGAATCGCAGCGATTCTGCACAAAGAAGTGACATGCTGCGAAATGTAAACCGCTGCGTTTCTGCGCGGTTTTTCCCGCAGCATGTGCACAGCGGATTGCTGTTTCCATAGGGTTTACATGTAAATGTAAACGCTATGGAAACTGCTGCGGACCCGCAGCATCAAAATCGCCGCGGATCCGTGGTAAAACCCACAAAGTGTGAACATGGCCTAAGGCCTCTTTCACACTTCCGTCTTTTCAGATCCGTTGCAATGCGTCGTTTTGGGAAAAAAACGGATCCTGCAAATGTGCCCGCAGGATTCGTTTTTTCCCATAGACTTGTATTAGCGACAGATCGCGACGGATGGCCACACGTCGCATCTGTCGTGCGACGGATCCGTCGTGTTTTGGCGGACTGTCGTCTGGAAAAAATGTTCAATGTAACGTTTTTTTGTCTGCGTCGGGAAAACGCATCGCAACGGATCCTGCGGCATACGTCGTTGACTAGAATGGAAGCCTATGGGCGCAGAATCCGTCGTGACACGTCATGTGACGGAATCCAGCGGTGGAATCTGTTTTTTTACACTGAGCATGCTCAGAATCAGAAATTTGTAGCCAATTGGCCAGACAGGCTCCAAATCTATATAAACCTGGCTTGGGGCGTCACCCCTAAATGTGCCAGCAAGACTCCTGCCAGCCTGAAGACAGCCAGCCAGTCAATATATTGGTTTCCCTATTTTCCAGTAGCCAATCACATTTGGGAGACTCCTATTTTTATGCATGGAAAACGGATCCGTCAAAAAAACGGATGAAACAGATGGTAAAAACGGACAAAACGGATGCAACGGATCCAGCTTTTGGATGGAACCGTCTAGCGGATCCGTCAAAATATTGGATGCGTTGCATCCGTTTTTCACTATTTTTGACGCATCCGTCGATATGTCGCGCCAACGCATTGTGACGAATTCAAAAAAACAGAAGTGTGAAAGTAGCCTAAGAGTCACACTAGTTAACCCTTTCAGTGGAAAGCAGTAAAAAAAATGTGGCAAACTATGCCTTTTCATTATACCGCTGGAAAAAAGTGAAATAAAACACGATCAAAAAGACAGAGCGAACATTTCATCCCACAAAAAAACAAGCCACCATAGAGCCCCATCAGTGGAAAATTTAAAAAGTTATAGCTCTGAGAATATAGCAGTACAAAAATAATTCTTTTTTTCAATAAAAGTTTTTATTGTGTAAAAGCGGCAAAACATAAAAAATGACATAAATGGGGTATTGCTGTAATCGTACTGACCCGAAAAATAAACTTGCCTTATCAATTTTACAGCATGCGAAATGGGATTAAAAAAAAACAATTCCTGAACTGCTGATTTTTGTTGATTCTGCCTCCCAAAAATCAAAATATAAAGCAATCAAAAAATGCTGTGCGCCCGAAAATGGTACCAATAAAAACGTCAACTCGTCCCACAAAAATCAAGCCCTCACATGACTCTGTTGGCTGAAATATGAAAACATTTTTTTAAGTGTCTTTAAGTGTGTAATAACAGCCAAACAGAAAAAACAGATATAAATCTGGTATCACTGTAATCACACCGACCCAAAGAATAAAGTCATCTATTCACTTACACTGCACAAGGAATGGCATAAAAAATAAATACAACCAATTCTTCACCTCATGTTGATTTGTTCATTCTGCCTCCCAAAGATCGCAGTAAGGCTCAGTTCACATTTGTACAGCACTCTGCACTGAGTGCTTACACAAATCACTGAAATATGTGATTCAGGCTGAACCCCCGACGGAAGATTCCCTACAATGAGGCAGATAAAGGTGCTGTGGAAAACGTCTGGCCTTTGATCCGGCGGTGTCTGACTTTTTAGGTGTGCATAAAAGCACGGTCCGCCACAGTTTTGTGCACTTCTGAAAAGAAGGACATAGCTGAGCAGAGGCCAGATGGAGTCCAAAGTAACTTTGCTGCCTCATTGTGCTTCTGTTAAGCACCTGGGGGTTCAAGCTGCTCACCACACATCTAGATACATTCCTTGAAGGGTTTAGTTTCCAAAATGGTGTCACTTGTGGGGAGTTTCCACTTTTTAGGCACATCGGGTGCTTTCCAAACACGACATAGCATTCACTCTGGATTCCAGCCATTTTTGTGTTGAAAAAGTCAAACGGTGCTCCTTCCCTTCCGAGCCCTGCCATGCCTCTCATATGGGGTATCAACGTACTCATAAGAAATTGCAAAACAAATTTTCAGGTCCATTTTCTCCTGTTACCCTTGTGAAAATAAAACAATTGGGGCTAAAAAAAAAAACATTTTGTGGGAAATATGGGATTTTTCATTTTCATGGCTCTACATTATAAACTTTGGTGAAGCACCTGGGGTTTCAAGGTGCTCACTACACATCTAGATACATTCCTTGATGGCAGTAGCATAGCTTCCCGGGGAACAGATGGGCACCGCACTCTGAGGAGTACACCTGAAGCTATGCTACTGTTAAGTGTATGGGCTTGCTCAGTGCACACATACAGTAATACAGGGAGACTCAAACTCCCTCCACTGCCACCCAGCCGCTAAGGTATCCTTGAAGTCTGGTGGATACACAGCTGATAGTCCTACTGAATAGACTGTAAGAATTTGTATTATGGCAAGAAAAAAGCAGCTATGTAAAGAAAAACGAGTGGCCATCATTACTTTAAGAAATGAAGGTCAGTCAGTCTGAAAAATTGGGAAAACTTTGAAAGTGTCCCCAAGTGCAGTGGCAAAAATCATCACGTGCTATAAAGAAACTGGCTTGCATGAGGACCGGTCCAGGAAAGGAAGGCCAAGAGTCACCTCTGCTTCTGAGGACAAGTTTATCCGAGTCACCAGCCTCAGAAATCGCAGGTTAACAGCAGCTCAGATTAGAGACCAGGCCAATGCCACACAGAGTTCTAGCAACAGACACATCTCTATAACAACTGTTAAGAGGAGACTTAGTGCAGCAGGACTTCATGGCAAAATAGCTGCTAGGAAACCACTGCTAAGGACAGGCAACAAGCAGAAGAGACTTGTTTGGGCTAAAGAACACAAGGAATGGACATTAGACCAGTGGAAATCTGTGCTTTGGTCTGATGAGTCCAAATTTGAGATCTTTGGTTCCAACCACCGTGTCTTTGTGCGACGCAGAAAAGGTGAACGGATGGACTCTACATGCCTGGCTCCCACCATGAAGCATGGAGGAGGAGGTGTGATGGTGTGGGGGTGCTTTGCTGGTGACACTGTTGGGGATTTATTCAAAATTGAAGGCATACTGAACCAGCATCACTACCCCAGCATCTTGCAGCGGCATGCTCTTCCATCAGGTTTGCGTTTAGTTGGACCATCATTTATTTTTCAACAGGACAATGACCCCAAACACACCTCCAGGCTGTGTAAGGGCTATTTGACCAAGAAGGAGAGTGATGGGGTGCTGGGGTGCTACGCCAGATGACCTGGCCTCCACAGTCACCAGACCTGAACCCAATCGAGATGGTTTGGGGTGAGCTGGACCGCAGAGTGAAGGCAAAAGGGCCAACAAGTGCTAAGCATCTCTGGGAACTCCTTCAAGATTGTTGGAAGACCATTCCCGGTGACTACCTCTTGAAGCTCATCAAGAGAATGCCAATAGTGTGCAAAGCAGTCATCAAAGCAAAAGGTGGCTACTTTGAAGAACCTAGAATATAAGACATAATTTCAGTTGTTTCACACTTTTTTGTTAAGTATATAATTCCACATGTGTTAATTCATAGTTTTGATGCCTTCAGTGTGAATGTACAATTTTCATAGTCATGAAAATGCAGAAAAATCTTTAAATGAGAAGATGTATCCAAACTTTTGGTCTGTACTGTATAATGAGCCTATGGGGAGGGGATTATACTATAGACGCCTATGGGGGTGCATTATACTATATAGAGTCTGGTTATGGGGAGTGCTTTATACTATAGAGTCCCATGGGGGTGCATTATACTACATAGAGTCTGGTTATGGGGAGTGATTTATACTATAGAAGCCTATGGGGAGTGCATTATACTATAGAGGCCTATGGAGGTACATTATACTATAGAGGTTTATGCAGGAGATGTGAAATGTGAAGACAAATGTGTCTTTGCTGTAATCTCTGCAGCCGAGTCCTAGCTAGAAGAAGTTGTTATGTCAGTCTGGGACAGTTGGAAATGGTGGGAGAATTGAATGACTCCATCAGAAAGAACATCAGCTCAAAGTTACCATATATAACTGTACTGCAATCTCTTAAATGTTCTGCAGGATCTACTGCTCTATGGTTACTCTATGGCAATAATATCAATCTGTGCCTTTGTATAGAGATTTTTGTCTGTAACAGTGCAGTCATCTGCTGAGGTTCTCCTACATCCACTATTAGGATGCGATACCATAGTTGTAATCAGGGTTGCCAGGTTAGGGGCCCCCTCAGAAGTTTTGCCTCCCCTGAACCAAAACCCTATCTCTCTCTGCTTGAGAGCTCTAGTTTCCAAAATGGGGTCATTTGTAGGGCATTTCCACTGTTTAGGCACATCAGGGGCTCTCCAAATGCAGCATGGCATCCACTCTCGATTCCAGACATTTTTGTGTTCAAAAAGTTAAACGGTGCTCCTTCCCTTCTGAGCCCTGCCGTGTGCCCGAACAGTAGTTTCACCCCACATATGGGGTATCGCCGAACTCAGGAGAAAGTGCACAACAAATTTTGGGGTCCCTTTTCTCCTGCTATCATTGAGAAAATAAAAAATTTGGACCTAAAAGAACACTTTTGTGGGAAAAATGTGATTTTTTATTTTCATGGCTCTTTCATGGGATTCAAGGTGCTCACCACACATTCCTTGAGTGGTCTAGTTTCCAAAATGGAGTACCTTTTGGGGGGTTTCATATGGAGTATCGGTGTACTCAGGAGAAATTGCACATCAAATTGTGAGGTTCAACTTCTGTTACCCCTGTGAAAATAAAAAAATTGGGGCTAAATTAAAATTTTTGCAAAAAAAAATAAAATGTTAATTTTTTCCTTTCAGATTGCACTAATTCCTGTGAAGCACCTTAAGGGTAAAGCTTCTTGAATGTGGTTTGAGGACATTGAGGGGTGCAGTTTTTAGAATGGTGTCACTTTTGGGAATTTTCTGTCATATTGCACCCCCTCTCAAGTCACTTCAAATGTGATGTAGTCCCTAAAAAAAATGATGGTCGGCACGTGCGCACTGCTATGTCGACATGACATTGAAGCAATCTTGAATAAAATGGTGCCGGAGTCAGTGCATGCGTATTCCTCGATATGCCGCCATTTTGTTGAAGACTATCTCTGCAAATTCGTATATAGAGTGTCTACAATAACATGGAGCAGGAGTCAACATGTGTGCATACCGCGACCTTGAGGCCATCTTCTTGAAGACACTTTATATGCAAATTCACAGACACAGTGTCTTCACAAAAATGGCATCGGATACCGCGCTATGCACACGCACTGACTCCGGCTCCATTTTATTCCACAACGTCAACATAGCAGTGCACCATTATGCTTATGGCTGGTGCATACGCACTGCTATGTTGATGTTGTAGTACATTACTTCAATAAAATGGTGTCAGAGTCAGTGCGTTAGCATACCGTGATCTCTGGCGCCATTTTATTGAAGACACTCTATGTGCCAGTTTGCCGACACAGTGTCTTAAAAAAATGGTGCCGGATAGCACGATATTCACATGCGCTGACTCCGGCGCCATTTTACTGAACAATTCTACAACGTCAACAACGCAGTGCGCATACGCCGGCCATCAACATTATCCTTATGGCTGGCACGTGCTCCCTGCTATGTTGACGTTGTTGTACATTACTTCAATAAAATGTCGCAGGAGTCAGTGCGTGCACATACTGTGATTTCCGGCGCAATTTTATGGAAGAGACTGTAAAAATGTACCAATAAAATGCCCTCCACCAGCCATTGCCAGCCACGTGGTCACCCCAACAATGACAGCTGCAGAACTCAACACTAGCAAAAACAATCAGAGTTCTTACTCTTATCCATGACAGGTACTATGTAGACACCTGCTCCAGGCTTGATAAATTTTATTTAGGGTGACCATCACTTCTTTAAACAATAAGCACTCCACCTGCATGCCTAAATAGATACTTTAGTGCTTTAAGTAATGTGCCTAAAGGGTTATATTTGTATTCTGATAGGAGGATGACAGCCTGATTACAACAATATTAAAAGTTTGTGGGAGAGCGAACTCATTAAAGTTACCCTTCTTCTTGTTTTGCAATTGTACATATAGAAATGTAAACCATGATCTGCACTTGATTGGAAAAACTTCCACAAAGTGAGAAATGTCCAACTGCACCCCAATTGTGAAATGAACAGATCATCAATATATCTTGACAGTTTGATGTCAGGATTACGACCAGTTTATTATCTGAAAACAATATCACCTCCCACCAACATATTCTTGAAATGTCAATTAAACAGAGTATGGAAAGCCAACATACCGTAATTATTCCCATTCTGAGACAAACTACACTAAATGATGTAGAAATGCAGAATATGGAAAGACCACTTCAAGCCAGAAATGTAACAAAGGTGCAATACAACAGGCTGAGGAAGGAAACAGTGCCTCTGGTATTCTCATTAGGAGACACTATTCCCACTGTAAGAAGGCAGCGTTCTGGTGAAGATTACTGCTTACTTTGGGTACATAACTACAGTATATTTTGAGAACCCCACCAATTGCTCAAAAGACTGTACAAAAGTGCACAGTTCATTTGCCTGAAGGGCTCAGAAGAGTACAAAAACATACAATTTTTATTGAGATACTTCGAATGGTAGAGTGAAAAAAACTGCAGTAATCGTCTCCTTGTACGGCAATTTTCTGCCTTTTTGGAGATATAAAAACAAACATTGTGACCACAAAAGGTAAAAATATATTCAACATTTAAAGAGAACGGGGACTTTATTCGGCATGAAACTGTTTTTATTATAAAAAAAAAAACAACAAAAAACTTTTTTTCCAGTATGTAGGGGATCTCTTTTGGGTTCTGTGTCCTATTTCCATTCACATTAGAAAGTCCGAATCCACTAAGTCTATTCCCAATCTGTAGCTCGGGAGCCACATGTGGCTTGTAGTCCCTTGAAGTGTGACTTGTGGCTGTCCGCAAGCTTGGTGAATTACCCCTAGGACTAGCAAAGAGGTATGAAGAGCACATCTCGAAATAGTGAATTGCACAGAAGAGCAGATCTAGATGAGATAATTATGATACAACCTGTCAGAAGAGGTGATTGAAGCTGGATGCGACAGTGTGTTGGGAGTGCTTGACAGGAGAATACAGAATGAGGGTATTGCATCTGAATCTTGGTAAACTGCTTTCGGGGTGATTTATGAGGAAAAGCTTTGGTTATCATTATACCCATAATGGGGGCTTTGGTTGCCCCTATGGTGAAGGGGGTGGGAGCTGGATGTGGCTTGTGATCCTTTCTCATAGTTGAATACGACTCTCAAGGTCAGAAAGGTTGGGGACCACTGCTGTAGATGCAACTTAAAGCACCACTCTTCTTTTTTTTGGGGAGTGGTGGTTGAAATTTAGTTCCCCTGCCCCCTGCCTCATACTCCTCTGCCACTGCCTTCATCCTTTTCCAGTGTTGCTAACATCGGTTTCCAGCGAAAAGTGACGTGCCGTGTTTCATGGAGCGCTCTAGAGGTCACTTTTCAATACATCTCTTTGAGAGCCTCTTTCTGGATCTTATAGTCTGGCATTGCGAGCTTGTGATGTAGCTTCTTCCAGCCAGTCAGAAGTTACCAGCACAAGATGGCTCCTTGGATGGGGGAGCGACATCGGTAAAATGTGAAGTCGCCAGAAGGTGAGTATAAAAACAGGGGGGCCTTACATTTAAAGTACCACTCCAGTGGTGAAAAAAAGCAAAAAAGTGGTGCTTTAACTCTTGCTTTTCAATGTCTATTGTTTCAAGGTGCTAATAGGAGATAACCAAAATCCTTTTGTTTTATTGCCAGTTGAGGTGAGCTTATTTTTTCAAATTTTAATTTATGGACTTCAACAACTTTTTCCCATATATTTGATTGGTAGCAAATACATTTTTGTGATTTTAAATACTGGAAAGCTTGTAGCTGCTCAGAAAATACACGCTGGGAAGAGGAAATAGGGAGTATCTCGCTGACCATAATTCCTTACACTTAACAGGAGAGACAGACAGAGAGGACATGACTTTAAGCGCTTACACTCTGCAGGGAAAGAGAAAGAGAGCAACAGAGGATGGACTATTCCTCTGAGATCATTGAAGTCACATCGGTATGAGAGGGGGATATTTGGTTGGGAGATAGAGGTAATTGATTGTAAGATTGTAAACTGTTGTGCTGTGCCACAGGTGAGCCCATACATTACACTCATATAATTGTTCCAGTTCTCAGAGTGTTAACAGGTAACAGGTGATCGATTTAGACAGGCTCACCAATAGGTATAGTTATAGATAGTATAGTAGGTACAGATTGCTTGCGTGCAATGCTCTACAGCACAAGGCTCTAAGCCTCCCAGTTGAATGTCTGTATAATGTTTTGAATGTTTTTTATTTTATGGTTTAGTCACCCACAAAACTAAGTAGGCTAATTACAGAGAGTGAACTGTTTAGGAGTCAGTTTTCTTGCCCGGGACTTCGCTGTATTCTGAGGAACACACCCCCGGTACAAAACTTACACAACAAAACAATGACCCAAAGCATATTGCTAAAGTAACACTCAAGTGGTTTAAGGGGAAACGTGTAATTTTTTTGGAATGGCCTAGTCAAAGCCCAGACCTTAATTAAATTGAGAATCTGTGGTCAGACTTGAAGATTGCAGTTCACCAGAGGAAACAACCATCTAACTTGAAGCAACCGTAGCAGTTTTGCTTTGAGGAGTGGGAAAAAGTCCTATTTGTAAGATGTGGAAAGCTCATAGAGACTTATCCAAAGCGACTTGCAGCTGTTATTGCCACAAAAGGAGGTCCTACAAAGTACTGACTTTACCTGAGTGAATAGTTATGCACACTGAAGTTTTGAATTATATTGTCCTATATGTTGTTTGCTTCACAATAAAAAAGAAAACCAAATGTTCACAATTGTAGGCATTTTCTTTACATGAACTAACGGAAACCCTCAAAAACACAGTGAAATGCCAGGTTCTGAGGTAGCAAAACACCTAAAATGCCAAGGTGGGTGAAGTCTTGTTCAAGCCTCTGTGCATCAAATGAGAGGAGATCAGCCAAAGACAGATTAAAGACTTGCAAACTCCCTGTCAGACTGTCATGACAGGGTGACTTACAGATTTTCAGTTAACTCGTTGTTCTGTTCTCGATATTGGTGGGTTTAGCCATCAGTTTAATGCTTATGAGGGCCTCCTGACTTCCCCCCAGCACATAATATCAGGGGAGAGAAGGATCAAGCATGTCCTATTTTGGACCAACAATCCTTTTATCCATTGCAAGTTATGGCTCCCCATCTGGCAATGATTCTCTCATAGAAAACACATTGAGAACTCATAGGAGTCGCGAGAGATGGCTGCCAGATGAACGATCGTTCGGCCAACATCTATCTATTTGTATTGTAGAGTTGAAGACTATTTAGTTGGTTAAGTTTGCAGTTTGGATTTCGGAAACAAAAAAAATCAACAATATTTTACAAAGGTATCCATAGCCTTTATCGTGGAGAAGTAGGTTCTTGAGGTGCAAAGGACTAACATTGAAGGGATTCGGTGGCAAATTAATCATCCAGCATGCCGAACATAGTTGGTAGATGACACATGCTTACCATCCAACATTCTCAAAGTTTAGCTGCAGTAAAGCCTATAACCACAAATTAGATCTAGTTCTAATCACTTGCAAAGGCATTCAATGGCTTGAATGTTTCTTATTCTTATTCTAAAGAGTAGTCTCAACAAAGTACTATATAGTATTAGAAACCAAAAATTACTTTAGTCTTTTAATACAAAAAAGTCATTTATTATTTTTGATATGTTTTTCAATATTACATAGCAGCTGAAGAAATAATAATTCAGAGTGTCATGGGGTAATTTGGAGCCAAATGATTGTTCAAAATGTTAGTGAACTTGACAAAGTGGATATTTCATCATTTGGGTATGGTCACACTTAATTTTCTTTATGTGGATCTTGAAGAGGACTTTCTTCAAAATGCACATCTAAAACCACTTCAACTATTCTTTGAATGCTCTACCTATTGATTTCAAAGGGAATTCCAAAGTATTGTTCATACTGCCAGCGTTTTTCTGAGGTTTTTTCCCTACAAAGTTTTGAAACTTTGCAACAGAAACAGAAGTCATGTCACTTCTTTGATGCAGATTCCTCATTGAATCTGCTCTATGCTTCACAATGTCAAGTCAAAAGAGTGCAAAAAGAATGTGTAATAAACACTTCAAAAACCTCTTCAAAATAATTTTGAAACTGAGTAAAAAAAACTCTTAAAAAAACATGAAGTATCTGAAAACCTCATCAAAAACCACATGGATTCCTGACATGGGTTTCTCTTGAAAACCACATCCAATTTGTCTGCCTCAAAAAAATCCATGTTAACAGACTGCTAAGGTCATAAATATAGATTTGTAGTTGTGGTTATTTTATTTGGTGTAATAAGCCAATTTAATTCCAGTTACTAAAATCTCAATGGCTCCAACATTGGGACCCAACATTCTTGTAGAACTCCACCATAAGCATTTGAAATGACACATGCCTACTCAGGTCATCACGTTCTTCTGTCAATTGTGCAATTCCTGAGTTTCCACAGTACAATAAAACTGCAATGACCCACATTTTGGGTGGCGTTCTGCATGTATCAGATTTGTAATGAATGGGGAATTGTTATATGGGATTGATATATGTGATATAAAGTGATGTCTGTAGACACAGGACATATTATGTGCAGTCCGTCTATTATGGCAGTCTGCCAGTAACAGCTTTTTGCTTTGTGCTGACAGATACACAAGGTAGTGCCGTGTTCATGTGTGTTAGTTGTTTCCATTGTTCTGCTTCATCATAGGAACAGAACAAAAAAAAAATAACAGAACGGCTGGATCCCTAACATGACAGATGCCAACCTCACTTTTTAGACTCAGTAAGGTTGCCATCATGGTGTCAGTCATCTCACCAGAGAAAAATAGTGTAGTGTTTTGGCTGTAGCAGGACATAAGTGACTTAGTGAAGCCCAACAGTCTCGTGCATTGCTTATTGCTGCCAAGAACGGTTATGTATCTCGCCCTCAAGTGACTCTCCCGTTCAAGTTTATAACTTGCTGCAAAGCAAGGGGCTGGTGCGCTCGACCCCATACATCATTTATATCTGGATGCTGCCAGAGCAGATTTTAGCCAATCAGTGAGGATACCGGGTTCCGGGACCCCACTGATCTCATATTGCTGACCTATCTTCCGGACAGGTTTTTAATAGTTACATCCCAGACAGCCCCTTTAATATACAAAGGATCAGAGACAACTGTGTTGTGGATATTTTAAATTACTTTCTTCACTATTTTAAAATGTGTGTGATTTAATACCTATCTCTTTTATGTTTCCTAATAACACAGTGTTTACAGGATATGTCATTTCTCTGTAAATGTTTTATTATTTTGCAGGCCTTAGATCCTCTTTTCATGTTTTCACAAGTAAGAAATTCTTGGCAGATTAAACTATCCACCATTGGCAGCCACCCTTGTCAGTAATTTCTAACATAGCTATAGGCAAAAAATTGAAATATCACAAAGAGGGCATTATAGAAAATACAAGGGGCCTCTTATTAACTAACGCAATAATGTCATCAGAGTTTACATGGTTCACAACTGGACACATTTAGTATGAACGTGTGAGTTTTAGTAGTCAATGCATGATACCCAGGTGCTGTGTCCCGAAGGGTGCCAACAAGCCCCCATAGCCATGATACTAGGTCCCATTGTGTGCTTAGCTTTATATTTTAAAGGGAAGCTATCATCAGAAAGTTACCTAAGTTTTTGTGTTAAATTTATTTATTTTATAATGTTGGAAACCTTCATCCCTCAGTAAGAGCATTGAAGATGGGTCGTGGCATGGTCTTCCAGCATGACAATGACCCGAAACAACACACAGCCAAGGCAACTAAGAAGTGGCTCCATAAGAAGAATTTAAGGGTCCTGGAGTGACCTAGCCAGTCTCCAGACCTGAACCCAATAGAAAAACTTTGGAGAGAGTTAAAACTCAATGTTGCCCAGCGACAGACTGAAACCTGAAAGATCTGGAGAAGATCTGTATGGAGGAGTGGGCCAAAATCCCTGCTGGAGTGTGTGCAAACTTGGTCAAGAACTACAGGAAATGTCTGACCTCTGTAATTACAAACAAAGGTTTCTGTACCAATTATTAAGTTCTGTTTTTTTATTGTATCAAATACTTATTTCATGCAATAAAATGCAAATTAATTATGTCAAAATCCTACAATGTGATTTTCTGGATTTTTTTTTAAGATTCTGTCTCTCACGGTTGAAGTGTACCTATGATAAATGTTATAGACCTCTCAGTTCTTTGTAGGTGGGAAACTTGCAAAATCAAATACTTATTTTCCTCACTGTATATAGTAATGCTCCTGCTAGAACATATTTACCTACAGCCCCCATTTTCATTTCAATATGTTTTCTTTGGAACCTGACAAGCCGCGCGGTATTGGTCCTACATTTCCAGCAATATCCTAAACAAAGGGCCTCAGGCCGATTGTGCACTTTGCTTGGAGATATTTAGTTGCGTTGTCCAAACCCAAAAAAACTTGTAGTTGAGTGTACAATGGTCTAAATTAACAAAAAAAAACCTCGTCTTATAAAGCATTTGTGAAACTTGCTTTGGGCATTTGGTTGGTGTTTCTCCTTTGATAACATTATTTGATCTATCACTTGTACTTTATTTGACTTGTCTTACAGGTAATATATCTTCTTGGAACTTCTTGGAATCAATTATCACAGTAGTATCTACCCCGGAAGAAGCTCGGTGCGAAACGCGCGTTGGGGTGAGGTGGAGCGCGGTGCTGCCTGCAGGTAGGTACTACTGTGATAATTGATCATGTACATTGGCACTGTTTGTATATTGTCGGCATGCTTGGGCAGCTAATATGTACTGAAATCTTTATATCATTATGACATTACTACCTTGCAACTGGTATTATCCAATGATCTACTGCACCTAGCCTCCACCTTATGTTAGGGTGCTTGGGCATTTTATGCATTTTATATGAAGTTTTTCCAATAAAAGCCTTAATTATTGTTACTCTGGATCTCTTCATGGTGGTTACTCCTTAGGGTGACTATTGGCGTTTACCTCCCATGGAACTAATCTAGATGTGCGGTGACCAGTTTAAACCCCAAGTGCTTCACAGAAGTTTATAACGCAGAGCTGTGAAAATAAAAAATAATTTTTCTTTCCTCAAATATTATTTTTTACCCCGCAATTTTTTATCTTCACAAGAGTAACAGGAGAAATTGGACCCCAAAAGTTGTTGTCCAGTTTGTCCTGAGTACACTAATACCCCATATGTGGGGGTAAACCACTGCTTGGGCACACGTCGAGGCTCGGAAGAGAAGTAGTGACTTTTGAAATGCAGACTTTGATGGAATGGGCCGGCTGCGTCACGTTGCGTTTGCAGAGCCCCTGATGTGCCTAAACAGTAGAAACCCCCCCCACAAGTGACCCCATTTTGCAAACTAGATCCCCCAAGAAACTTATCTAGATATGTGGTGAGCACTTTGACCCCCAAAGTGCTTCGCAAAAGTTTACAACGCAGAGCCGTGAAAATAAAAAATCATTTTTCTTTCCTCTAAAATTATGTTTTAGCAAGCATTTTTTTAGTTTCACAAGGGTAGCAGGAGAAATTGGACCCCAAAAGTTGTTGTACAGTTTGTCGTGAGTACACTGATACCCCATATGTGGGGGGGAACCACTGTTTGGGCACACGTCGGGGCTCGGAAGTAGTGACGTTTTGGAATGCAGACTTTGATGGAATGGTCTGCGGGCGTCACATTGCGTTTGCAGAGCCCCTGATGTGCCTAAACAGTAGAAACCCCCCACAATTGACCATCTTTTGGAAACTAGACCCCCCAAGGAACTTATCTAGATATGTGGTGAGCACTTTGAACCCCCAAGTGCTTCACAGAAGTTTACAACGCAGAGCCGTCAAAATAAAAAATAATTTTTCTTTCCTCAAAAATGATGTTTAGCAAGCAATTTTTTTTTCTCAAGGGTAACAGGAGAAATTGGACCCCAAAAGTTGTTGCCCAGTTTGTCCTGAGTACACTGATACCCCATATGTGGGGGTAAACCACTGTTTGGGCACACGTTGGGGCTCGGAAGGGAAGTAGTGACTTTTGAAATGCAGACTTTGATGGAATGGTCTGCGGGCGTCACGTTGCGTTTGCAGAGCCCCTGATGTGCCTAAACAGTAGAAACTCCCCACAAGGGATGCCATTTTGGAAACTAGACCCTCCGCGGAACTTATCTAGATATGTGGTGAGCACTTTGAACCCCCAAGTGCTTCACTGAAGTTTACAACGCAGAGCCGTGAAAATAAAAAATTATTTTTCTTTCCTCAAAAATGATGTTTTAGCAAGCAATTTTTTATTTTCACAAGTGTTACAGGAGAAATTGGACCCCAATAGTTGTTGCCCAGCTTGTCCTGAGTACGCTGATTCCCAATATGTGGGGGTAAACCACTGTTTGGGCACACGTTGGGGCTCGGAAGGGAAGTAGTGACTTTTGAAATGCAGACTTTGATGGAATGGTCTGCTGTTGTGAATCTGCTTTTGGGCTCCTTCTGGTGGTGGCTAGTGGTACTGGTGACTCGGGTGTGTTTTCTTTCTCAGTTCACCTGTTTTCATCAGTAGTGGGGAGTTTCTATTTATTCCTGCTCTTCAGTCATTGCCTCGCCGGCCATCAATGTAACCAGAGCCTTTCTGTTGCATGTTCCTGCTCCTAGACTACTGATCAGCTAAGTTGGACTCTTAGTCCTAAGTTTGTTTGCATTTTTGTTCCAGTTTACAGTTAAGTCTTTCTCTGTAGCTGGAAGCTCTTGTGGGCTGAAATTACCACTCCGGTGTCATGAGTTGACACATGAGTTTTAAAGTAATTTCAGGATGGTATTTTAAAAGGGTTTTCAGCTGACCGTGCAGTTCCCTTTTGTATCTTTCTACTATCTAGTAAGCGGACCTCGCTTTGCTGAACCTACCTTCATACTGCGTATGTCTTTTCCTCTGAACTCACCGTCAATATATGTGGGGGGCTTCTGTCTCCTTTTTGGGGGAATTTCCCTAGAGGTAAGCCAGGTCTGTTTTTTCCTCTACTAGGGTAAGTTAGTTCTCCGGCTGGCGAGAGACGTCTAGGGATAAAACGTAGGCACGCCCCCCGGCCACTATTAGTTGTGTGGTAGGTTTAGCTCACGGTCAGCTCGAGATTCCATCACCCAAGAGCTAGTCCGTTATTTATGTGTCCTGACGTTCCCCTGCCATTGGGAACCATGACAGTATGGCCGGCCAAATGTTAAAACTGTTGGCAGAAGAAAGGAGAGAAAAAGAAGTCTGCAAATTTTTTTTTTTCCTTGGTGCTTGCTCTATAGTTGAATCAGTTGCATTTCAGCTCTAATTGCAGTCTTTGTCTCCCTCTCCTTCTAACCCTTGAATGGCTCTGATCTCACCTGCTTAAAATGGATCCTCAGAGTTTGGCTACAGGTTTGAATAATCTTGCCACTAAAGTTCAAAATTTACAGGATTTTGTTATACATGCTCCTATATCTGAACCTAGAATTCCTATACCAGAATTTTTCTCCGGAGATAGATCTCGTTTTTTGAATTTCAAATATAATTGTAAATTATTTTTTTCTCTGAGACCTCGCTCCGCTGGAGATCCCGCGCAGCAGGTTAAGATTGTAATTTCCTTGCTGCGAGGTGACCCTCAAGATTGGGCATTTGCATTGGCACCAGGGGATCCTGCGTTGCTCAATGTGGATGCGTTTTTTCTGGCTTTGGGGTTGCTTTATGAGGAACCTAATTTAGAGATTCAGGCTGAAAAAGCCTTGATGGCCCTGTCTCAAGGGCAAGATGAAGCTGAAATATACTGCCAAAAATTTTGTAAATGGTCTGTGCTTACTCAGTGGAATGAGTGCGCTTTGGCGGCGAATTTCAGAGAGGGTCTCTCTGATGCCATTAAGGATGTTATGGTGGGGTTCCCTGCGCCTACAGGTCTGAATGAGTCCATGACAATGGCTATTCAGATTGATCGGCGTTTGCGGGAGCGTAAACCTGTGCACCATTTGGCGGTGTCTTCTGAGAAGGCGCCAGAGAATATGCAATGTGATAGAATTCTGTCCAGAAGCGAACGGCAGAATTTTAGGCGAAAAAATGGGTTGTGCTTCTATTGTGGTGATTCAACTCATGTTATATCAGCATGCTCTAGACGCACAAAGAAGGTTGATAAGTCTGTTTCAATTGGCACTTTACAGTCTAAGTTTATTCTATCTGTGACCTTGATTTGTTCATTATCGTCAATTACCGCGGACGCCTATGTCGACTCTGGCGCCGCTTTGAGTCTTATGGATTGGTCCTTTGCCAGGCGCAGTGGGTTTAATCTAGAGCCTCTGGAAGTCCCTACACCTCTGAAGGGTATTGATTCTACGCCATTGGCTAGTAATAAACCACAATACTGGACACAAGTGACTATGCGTATGACTCCAGACCATCAGGAGGTGATTCGCTTCCTTGTGTTGTACAATCTACATGATGTTTTGGTGCTCGGATTGCCATGGTTACAATCTCATAATCCAGTCCTTGACTGGAAAGCAATGTCTGTGTTAAGCTGGGGATATCAGGGGGCTCATGGGGACGTACCTTTGGTTTCCATTTCATCATCTATTCCCTCTGAGATTCCGGCATTTTTGTCTGATTATCGTGATGTTTTTGAGGAGCCTAAGCTTGGTTCACTCCCTCCTCACAGAGATTGCGATTGTACCATAGATCTGATTCCAGGCAGTAAATTTCCAAAGGGTCGTTTGTTTAATTTATCCGTACCTGAACATGTTGCTATGCGAGAGTATATTAAGGAGTCCCTGGAAAAGGGACATATTCGTCCTTCTTCATCTCCCTTAGGAGCCGGTTTTTTCTTTGTGTCTAAAAAAGATGGCTCTTTGAGGCCGTGTATTGATTATCGACTCTTGAGTAAAATTACAGTCAAATATCAGTATCCTTTGCCACTGCTGACTGATTTGTTTGCTTGAATAGAGGGGGCTAAGTGGTTCTCTAAGATTGATCTTCGTGGGGCGTATAATTTGGTGCGAATTAAGCAGGGGGATGAGTGGAAAACCGCATTTAATACGCCCGAGGGCCATTTTGAGTATTTAGTAATGCCTTTTGGTCTTTCAAATGCCCCTTCAGTCTTTCAGTCCTTTATGCATAACATTTTCCGTGAATATTTGGATAAATTTATGATTGTGTATCTTGATGATATTTTGATTTTTTCGGATGACTGGAACTCTCATGTCCAACAAGTCAGGAGGGTTTTTCAGGTTTTGCGGGCTAATTCCTTGTGTGTGAAGGGTTCTAAGTGTATTTTTGGGGTTCAAAAGATTTCTTTTTTGGGGTACATTTTTTCCCCTTCTTCCATTGAGATGGATCCTGTCAAGGTTCGGGCTATTTGTGATTGGACGCAACCTACTTCTCTTAAGAGCCTTCAGAAATTCTTGGGCTTTGCTAATTTTTATTGTCGATTTATAACTGGTTTTTCGGATGTTGCTAAACCTTTGACTGATTTGACTAAAAAGGGTGCTGATGTTGCTGATTGGTCCCCTGCTGCTGTGGAGGCCTTTCGGGAGCTTAAGCGCCTCTTTTCTTCTGCCCCTGTGTTGCGTCAGCCTGATGTTGCTCTTCCTTTTCAGGTTGAGGTCGACGCTTCCGAGATCGGAGCTGGGGCGGTTTTGTCGCAGAAAAGTTCCGACTGCTCCGTGATGAGACCTTGTGCGTTCTTTTCTCGAAAATTTTCGCCCGCCGAGCGAAACTATGATATTGGTAATCGGGAGCTTTTGGCTATGAAGTGGGCTTTTGAGGAGTGGCGTCATTGGCTTGAGGGGGCTAGACATCAGGTGGTGGTATTGACCGATCACAAGAATCTGATTTATCTTGAGTCTGCCAAGCGCCTGAATCCTAGACAGGCGCGCTGGTCGTTGTTTTTCTCTCGGTTTAATTTTGTGGTCTCATACCTACCAGGTTCTAAAAATGTGAAGGCAGATGCCCTTTCTAGGAGTTTTGAGCCTGATTCCCCTGGTGATTCTGAACCTACAGGTATCCTTAAGGATGGGGTGATATTATCTGCTGTTTCCCCAGACCTGCGACGGGCTTTGCAGGAGTTTCAGGCGGATAGACCTGATCGTTGCCCGCCTGGTAGACTGTTTGTTCCTGATGATTGGACCAGTAGAGTCATCTCGGAGGTTCATTCTTCTGCGTTGGCAGGTCATCCTGGAATCTTTGGTACTAGGGATTTGGTGGCTAGGTCCTTCTGGTGGCCTTCCCTGTCTCGAGACGTACGAGTTTTTGTGCAGTCTTGTGATGTTTGTGCTCGGGCCAAGCCTTGTTGTTCTCGGGCTAGCGGATTGTTGTTATCTTTGCCTATTCCGAAGAGGCCTTGGACTCACATCTCTATGGATTTTATTTCTGATCTCCCTGCTTCTCAGAAAATGTCTGTCATCTGGGTGGTGTGTGACCGTTTTTCAAAGATGGTTCATTTGGTACCTTTGCCTAAGTTGCCTTCCTCATCCGAATTGGTTCCTCTGTTTTTTCAAAATGTGGTTCGCTTGCATGGTATTCCGGAAAATATCGTTTCTGACAGGGGGACCCAGTTCGTGTCTAGATTTTGGCGGGCATTCTGTGCTAGGATGGGCATTGATTTGTCTTTTTCGTCTGCATTCCATCCTCAGACTAATGGCCAGACGGAGCGAACTAATCAGACCTTGGAGACTTATTTGAGGTGTTTTGTGTCTGCGGATCAGGATGACTGGGTTGCCTTTTTGCCGTTGGCAGAGTTTGCCCTCAATAATCGGGCTAGTTCTGCCACTTTGGTTTCTCCTTTCTTTTGCAATTCGGGGTTTCACCCTCGTTTTTCTTCCGGTCAGTTGGAGTCTTCGGATTGTCCTGGAGTGGATACTATGGTGGATAGGTTGCATCGGATTTGGGGACAGGTGGTGGACAATTTGAAGTTGTCCCAGGAGAAGACTCAGCATTTTGCCAACCGCCGTCGTCGTGTTGGGCCTCGTCTTCGTGTTGGGGACTTGGTGTGGTTGTCTTCCTGTTTTGTTTTTAAGCCTCGGTTCATCAGTCCTTATAGGATTTTGGAGATTCTTAACCCTGTATCCTTTCGTTTAGACCTTCCGGCATCTTTCGCTATCCATAATGTCTTCCATCGGTCGTTGTTGCGGAGGTATGAGGTGCCGGTTGTTCCTTCTACCGAGCCTCCTGCTCCTGTGCTGGTTGAGGGTGAATTGGAGTATGTTGTGGAGAAAATTTTGGACTCCCGTATTTCCAGACGGAGACTACAATATCTGGTTAAGTGGAAGGGTTATGGTCAAGAAGATAATTCTTGGGTAACTGCTTCTGATGTTCACGCCTCTGATTTGGTTCGTGCCTTTCATAGGGCTCATCCGAATCACCCTGGTGGTTCTTGTGAGGGTTCGGTGCCCCCTCCTTGAGGAGGGGGTACTGTTGTGAATCTGCTTTTGGGCTCCTTCTGGTGGTGGCTAGTGGTACTGGTGACTCGGGTGTGTTTTCTTTCTCAGTTCACCTGTTTTCATCAGTAGTGGGGAGTTTCTATTTATTCCTGCTCTTCAGTCATTGCCTTGCCGGCCATCAATGTAACCAGAGCCTTTCTGTTGCATGTTCCTGCTCCTAGACTACTGATCAGCTAAGTTGGACTCTTAGTCCTAAGTTTGTTTGCATTTTTGTTCCAGTTTACAGTTAAGTCTTTCTCTGTAGCTGGAAGCTCTTGTGGGCTGAAATTACCACTCCGGTGTCATGAGTTGACACATGAGTTTTAAAGTAATTTCAGGATGGTATTTTAAAAGGGTTTTCAGCTGACCGTGCAGTTCCCTTTTGTATCTTTCTACTATCTAGTAAGCGGACCTCGCTTTGCTGAACCTACCTTCATACTGCGTATGTCTTTTCCTCTGAACTCACCGTCAATATATGTGGGGGGCTTCTGTCTCCTTTTTGGGGGAATTTCCCTAGAGGTAAGCCAGGTCTGTTTTTTCCTCTACTAGGGTAAGTTAGTTCTCCGGCTGGCGAGAGACGTCTAGGGATAAAACGTAGGCACGCCCCCCGGCCACTATTAGTTGTGTGGTAGGTTTAGCTCACGGTCAGCTCGAGATTCCATCACCCAAGAGCTAGTCCGTTATTTATGTGTCCTGACGTTCCCCTGCCATTGGGAACCATGACAGTCTGCGGGCGTCACGTTGCATTTGCAGAGCCCCTGATGTGCCTAAACAGTAGAAACTCCCCACAAGTGACCCCATTTTGGAAACTAGACCCCCCCAAGGAGCTTATCTAGATGTGTGGTGAGCACTTTGAACCCCCAAGTGCTTCACAGAAGTTTATGACGCAGAGCCGTGAAAATAAAAAATAATTTTTCATTCCTCTAAAATTATGTTTTAGCAAGCAATTTTTTATTTTTGCAAGGGTAACAGGAGAAATTGGACCCAAATAATTGTTGCCCAGTTTGTCCTGAGTATGCTGTTACCCCATATGTGGGGGTAAACCACTGATTGGGCGCATGTCGGGGCTCGGAAGGGAGGGAGCACCATTTGACTTTTTGAACGCAAGATTGGCTGGAATCAATGGTGGCGCCATGTTGCGTTTGGAGACCCCTGATGTGCCTAAAAAGTGGAAGCCCCTCAATTCTAACTCTAACACTCACCCCAACACACCCCTAACCCTAATCCCAACTCTAGCCATGACCCTAATCACAACCCTAACCCCAACACACCCCTAACCACAACCCTAACCCCGACACACCCATAACCCTAATCCCAACCCTAACCCTAATCCCAACCCTAACCCTAATCCCAACCCTAACCCTAATCCCAACCCTAACCACAACCCTAACCCCAACACACCCCTAACCCTAACCATAACCCTAACCACAGGCCTAATCTTAACCCTATTTCCAATCCTAGCCCTAATTCCAACCCTAACTCTAATTCCAACGTTAACCCTAAGGCTATGTGCCCACGTTGCGGATTCGTGTGAGATTTTTCTGCACCATTTTTGAAAAATCCGCAGGTAAAAGGCACTGCGTTTTACCTGCGGATTTACCGCGGATTTCCAGTGTTTTTTGTGCAGATTTCAGCTGCGGATTCCTATTGAAGAACAGGTGTAAAACGCTACGGAATCCGCACAAAGAATTGACATGCTGCGGAAAATACAACACAGTGTTTCCGCGCAGTATTTTCCGCACCATGGGCACAGCGGATTTGGTTATCCATAGGTTTACATGGTACTGAAAACCTGATGAAAAACTGCTACGAATCCACAGCGGCCAATCCGCTGCGGATCCGCAGCCAACTCCGCACCATGTGCACATAGCCTAATTCTAACCCTAACCCTAGTTCTAACCCTAGCCCTAACCCTAACCCTAGCCCTAACCCTAGCCCTAACCCTAACCCTAGCCCTAACCCTAACCCTAATGCTAACCCTAGCCCTAACCCTAACCCTAGTGCAGAAAAAAAAATATATTTTCTTTATTTTATTATTGTCCCTACCTATGGGGGTGATAAAGGGGGGGGGTTCATTTACTATTTTTTTTATTTTGATCACTGTGATAAGTTTATCACAGTGATCAAAATATACCTGGAACGAATCTGCCAGCCGGCAGATTCGGCCGGCGCACTGCGCATGCGCCCACCATTTTCGAAGATGGTGGCACCCATGGAGAAGACGGACGGACTCCGGGAGGCTCGGTAAGTATGAGGGGGGATCGGAGCACGGGGGTTGATCGCAGCACGGGGGGAGCGGGCAGGAGGACGGGGGAGCAGACAGTCGGACGGATGGGACTACGGGACAGATCGGAGGACTGGGGAGGCGATCGGTGGCTGTGGGGGGGGGCACATCAGGGTTTCCAGCCATGGCCGATGATATTGCAGCATCGGCCATGGCTGGATTGTAATATTTCACCACTTTTTATAGGTGAAATATTACGAATTGCTCTGATTGGCTGTTGCACTTTCAACAGCCAATCAGAGCGATCGTAGCCACGAGGGGGTGAAGCCACCCCCCCTGGGCTGAAGTACCACTCCCTCTGTCCCTGCAGAACGGGTGAAATTGGAGTTAATCCTTTCACCCGATCTGCAGGGACGCGATCTGTTGTGAAATTGGATTCTGGGCTCCCCCGGTGGCCACTTGTGGAATTGAACTTGTGTGCATCATCCCCTCTGTTCACCTGCTCCTATCAGGATGTGGGAGTCGCTATATAACCTTGCTCCTCTGTCAGTTTCATGCCGGTCAACAATGTAATCAGAAGCCTTTCTGTGCATGTTCCTGCTACCAGACAACTCCCAGCTAAGTTGGACTTTTGTCCTTGTGTGTTTTTGCATTTTGTTCCTGTTCACAGCTGCTGTTTCGTTACTGTGTCTGGAAAGCTCTTGTGATCGGAAATTGCCACTCTGGTGTTATGAGTTAATGCTAGAGTCTTAAAGTAATTTCTGGATGGTGTTTTGATAGGGTTTTCTGCTGACCATGAAAGTGCCCTTTCTGTCTTCCTGCTATCTAGTAAGCGGACCTCGATTTTGCTAAACCTATTTTCATACTACGTTTGTCATTTCATCTAAAATCACCGCCAATATATGTGGGGGCCTCTGTCTGCCTTTTGGGGAAATTTCTCTAGAGGTGAGCCAGGACTGTCTTTTCCTCTGCTAGGATTAGGTAGTTCTCCGGCTGGCGCTGGGCATCTAGGGATAAAAAAACGTAGGCATGCTACCCGGCCACTTCTAGTTGTGCGGCAGGTTTAGTTCATGGTCAGTATAGTTTCCATCTTCCAAGAGCTAGTTCTCATATATGCTGGGCTATGTTCTCTCGCCATTGAGAATCATGATAGTTTGACCGGCCCAAAAAAGGGTTAAATTTCTGGCTGAGAAAGGAGAGAAAAAAGAAGTCTGCTACAATTTTTTTTTTTTTTTTTTCCTCTAGTTCTGAGTGTGCTCTTAATTGAATCACTTGCTAGTTTGCCTATGCTGCAGCCTTCCTCTATTTCTCTCCTTCTAATCCTTGAATGGCTCTGTGTTCACCTGTTTCAAATGGATCTTCAGAGTGTAGCTACAGGTTTGAATAATCTCGCCACAAAGGTACAAAATTTGCAAGATTTTGTTGTTCATGCACCTATGTCTGAGCCTAGAATTCCTTTGCCTGAATTCTTCTCGGGGAATAGATCTCACTTTCAAAATTTTAAAAATAATTGCAAATTGTTTTTGTCCCTGAAGTCTCGCTCTGCCGGAGACCCTGCACAGCAGGTCAGGATTGTAATTTCCTTGCTCCGGGGCGACCCTCAAGACTGGGCTTTTGCATTGGCACCAGGGGATCCTGCGTTGCTCAATGTGGATGCGTTTTTTCTGGCCTTGGGGTTGCTTTATGAGGAACCTCATTTAGAGCTTCAGGCGGAAAAGGCCTTGATGTCCTTGTCTCAGGGGCAAGATGAAGCTGAAATATACTGCCAAAAATTCCGCAAATGGTCTGTGCTTACTCAGTGGAATGAGTGCGCCCTGGCGGCGATTTTCAGAGAAGGTCTCTCTGATGCCATTAAGGATGTTATGGTGGGGTTCCCTGTGCCTGCGAGTCTGAATGAGTCCATGACGATGGCTATTCAGATCGATAGGCGTCTGCGGGAGCGCAAACCTGTGCACCATTTGGCGGTGTCTACTGAGAAAACGCCAGAAAACATGCAATGTGATAGAATTCTGTCCAGAAGCGAGAGGCAGAATTTTAGACGAAAAAATGGGTTGTGCTTCTATTGTGGTGATTCAACTCATGTTATATCAGCATGCTTTAAGCGTACTAAGAAGCCTGACAAGTCTGTTTCAATTAGCACTTTACAGTCTAAGTTTATTCTATCTGTGACCCTGATTTGTTCTTTGTCATCTATTACCGCGGACGCCTATGTCGACTCTGGCGCTGCTTTGAGTCTTATGGATTGGTCCTTTGCCAAACGCTGTGGGTATGATTTGGAGCCATTGGAGGCTCCGATACCTCTGAAAGGGATTGACTCCACCCCATTGGCTAGTAATAAACCACAATACTGGACACAAGTGACTATGCGTGTTAATCCGGATCACCAGGAGGTTATTCGCTTTCTGGTGCTGTATAATCTACATGATGTTTTGGTGCTGGGATTGCCATGGCTGCAATCTCATAACCCAGTCCTCGACTGGAGAGCTATGTCTGTGTTAAGCTGGGGATGTAAAGGAACTCATGGGGACGTACCTTTGGTTTCCATTTCATCATCTATTCCCTCTGAGATTCCTGAATTCTTGTCTGACTTTCGTGACGTTTTTGAAGAACCCAAGGTTGGTTCACTACCTCCGCACCGGGAGTGCGATTGTGCCATAGACTTGATCCCGGGTAGTAAATACCCTAAGGGTCGTTTATTTAATCTGTCTGTGCCTGAACACGCTGCTATGCGAGAATATATAAAGGAGTCCTTGGAAAAGGGACATATTCGTCCTTCGTCATCTCCCTTAGGAGCCGGTTTTTTCTTTGTGTCTAAGAAAGACGGCTCTTTGAGGCCGTGTATTGATTATCGACTTTTGAATAAAATCACGGTTAAATATCAATATCCGTTACCACTGCTTACTGATTTGTTTGCTCGTATAAAGGGGGCCAAGTGGTTCTCTAAGATTGAACTCCGTGGGGCGTATAATTTGGTGCGAATCAAGCAGGGGGATGAGTGGAAAACCGCATTTAATACGCCCGAGGGCCATTTTGAGTATTTGGTGATGCCTTTTGGTCTTTCAAATGCCCCTTCAGTCTTCCAGTCCTTTATGCATGACATTTTCCGCGATTATTTGGATAAATTTATGATTGTGTATCTGGATGATATTCTGATTTTTTCGGATGACTGGGACTCTCATGTCCAGCAGGTCAGGAGGGTTTTTCAGGTTTTGCGGTCTAATTCCTTGTGTGTGAAGGGTTCTAAGTGTGTTTTTGGGGTTCAAAAGATTTCCTTCTTGGGATACATTTTTTCCCCCTCTTCCATCGAGATGGATCCTGTCAAGGTTCAGGCTATTGGTGATTGGACGCAACCCTCTTCTCTTAAGAGTCTTCAGAAATTTTTGGTCTTTGCTAACTTTTATCGTCGATTTATTGCTGGTTTTTCTGATGTTGTAAAACCATTGACTGATTTGACTAAGAAGGGTGCTGATGTTGCTGATTGGTCCCCTGATGCTGTGGAGGCCTTTCGGGAGCTCAAGCGCCGCTTTTCTTCCGCCCCAGTGTTGCGTCAGCCTGATGTTGCTCTTCCTTTTCAGGTTGAGGTCGACGCTTCTGAAATCGGAGCTGGGGCGGTGTTGTCGCAGAGAAGTTCCGACTGCTCCGTGATGAGACCTTGTGCTTTTTTTTCCCGTAAATTTTCGCCCGCCGAGCGGAATTATGATATTGGGAATCGGGAGCTTTTGGCCATGAAGTGGGCTTTTGAGGAGTGGCGTCACTGGCTTGAGGGGGCCAGACATCAGGTGGTGGTATTGACTGACCACAAAAATTTAATTTACCTTGAGTCTGCCAGGCGCCTGAATCCTAGACAGGCGCACTGGTCGTTGTTTTTCTCTCGGTTTAATTTTGTGGTGTCGTACCTACCGGGTTCTAAGAATGTTAAGGCGGATGCCCTTTCTAGGAGTTTTGAGCCTGACTCCCCTGGTAATTCTGAGCCCACAGGTATCCTTAAAGATGGAGTGATATTGTCTGCCGTTTCTCCAGACCTGCGGCGGGCCTTGCAGGAGTTTCAGGCGGATAGACCTGATCGTTGCCCACCTGGTAGACTGTTTGTTCCTGATGATTGGACCAGTAGAGTCATCTCTGAGGTTCATTCTTCTGCGTTGGCAGGTCATCCTGGAATCTTTGGTACCAGGGATTTGGTGGCAAGGTCCTTCTGGTGGCCTTCCCTGTCACGAGATGTGCGAGGCTTTGTGCAGTCTTGTGACGTTTGTGCTCGGGCCAAGCCTTGTTGTTCTCGGGCTAGTGGATTGTTGTTACCCTTGCCTATCCCGAAGAGGCCTTGGACGCACATCTCGATGGATTTTATTTCGGATCTGCCTGTTTCTCAGAAGATGTCTGTCATCTGGGTGGTGTGTGACCGTTTCTCTAAGATGGTCCATCTGGTTCCCTTGCCTAAGTTGCCTTCTTCTTCCGAGTTGGTTCCTCTGTTTTTTCAAAATGTTGTTCGCTTGCATGGTATTCCGGAGAATATCGTTTCTGACAGAGGGACCCAATTCGTGTCTAGATTTTGGCGGGCATTCTGTGCTAGGATGGGCATAGATTTGTCTTTTTCGTCTGCTTTCCATCCTCAGACTAATGGCCAGACCGAGCGGACTAATCAGACCTTGGAGACATATTTGAGGTGTTTTGTGTCTGCGGATCAGGATGATTGGGTTGCTTTTTTGCCTTTGGCGGAGTTCGCCCTCAATAATCGGGCCAGCTCTGCCACCTTGGTGTCCCCGTTTTTCTGTAATTCGGGGTTTCATCCTCGATTTTCCTCCGGTCAAGTGGAATCTTCGGATTGTCCTGGAGTGGATGCTGTGGTGGAGAGGTTGCATCAGATTTGGGGGCAGGTGGTGGACAATTTGAAGTTGTCCCAGGAGAAGACTCAGCTTTTTGCCAACCGCCGTCGTCGTGTTGGTCCTCGGCTTTGTGTTGGGGACTTGGTGTGGTTGTCTTCTCGTTTTGTCCCTATGAGGGTTTCTTCTCCTAAGTTTAAGCCTCGGTTCATCGGCCCGTACAAGATATTGGAGATTCTTAACCCTGTGTCCTTCCGTTTGGACCTCCCTGCATCCTTTTCGATTCATAATGTTTTTCATCGGTCATTGTTGCGCAGGTATGAGGTACCGGTTGTGCCTTCCATTGAGCCTCCTGCTCCGGTGTTGGTTGAGGGTGAGTTGGAGTACGTTGTGGAAAAGATCTTAGACTCTCGTGTTTCCAGACGGAAACTCCAGTATCTGGTCAAATGGAAGGGATACGGTCAGGAGGATAATTCTTGGGTCACTGCCTCTGATGTTCATGCCTCCGATCTTGTCCGTGCCTTTCATAGGGCTCATCCTGATCGCCCTGGTGGTTCTGGTGAGGGTTCGGTGCCCCCTCCTTGAGGGGGGGGTACTGTTGTGAAATTGGATTCTGGGCTCCCCCGGTGGCCACTTGTGGAATTGAACTTGTGTGCATCATCCCCTCTGTTCACCTGCTCCTATCAGGATGTGGGAGTCGCTATATAACCTTGCTCCTCTGTCAGTTTCATGCCGGTCAACAATGTAATCAGAAGCCTTTCTGTGCATGTTCCTGCTACCAGACAACTCCCAGCTAAGTTGGACTTTTGTCCTTGTGTGTTTTTGCATTTTGTTCCTGTTCACAGCTGCTGTTTCGTTACTGTGTCTGGAAAGCTCTTGTGATCGGAAATTGCCACTCTGGTGTTATGAGTTAATGCTAGAGTCTTAAAGTAATTTCTGGATGGTGTTTTGATAGGGTTTTCTGCTGACCATGAAAGTGCCCTTTCTGTCTTCCTGCTATCTAGTAAGCGGACCTCGATTTTGCTAAACCTATTTTCATACTACGTTTGTCATTTCATCTAAAATCACCGCCAATATATGTGGGGGCCTCTGTCTGCCTTTTGGGGAAATTTCTCTAGAGGTGAGCCAGGACTGTCTTTTCCTCTGCTAGGATTAGGTAGTTCTCCGGCTGGTGCTGGGCATCTAGGGATAAAAAACGTAGGCATGCTACCCGGCCACTTCTAGTTGTGCGGCAGGTTTAGTTCATGGTCAGTATAGTTTCCATCTTCCAAGAGCTAGTTCTCATATATGCTGGGCTATGTTCTCTCGCCATTGAGAATCATGACAGCGATCATTCCATGACGCCACATAGGCGTCACAGGTTGGATTGGCACCAACTTTCATGACGCCTACGTGGCGTCAAAGGTCGGGAAGGGGTTAAGGATTATGGAGGCCACTGTGCTTTTAGGAACCTTGAGTACTGGAGAAATTCTATTGTAACCTTGGCCAGATCTGTGCCTTGCCACAATTCTGTCTCTGAGCTCCTTGGCCAGTTCCTTTGACCTCATGATTCTCATTTGGTCTGACATGCACTGTGAGCTGTGAGGTCTTATATAGACAGGTGTGTGCCTTTCCAAATCAAGTCCTATTAGTTTAATTAAACACAGCTGGACTCCAATGAAGGAGTAGAATCATCTCAAGGAAGATTACAAGGAAATGGACAGCATGTGACGTAAATATAAGTGTCTGAGCAAAGGGTCTGAATACTTATGACCATGTGATATTTCAGTTTTTCTTTTTTAATAAATTTGCAAAAACTTCTACATTTCTGTTTTTTTTTTCCAGTCAAGATGGGGTGCAGAGTGTATATTAATGAGAAAAAAAGAACTTTTTTTAATTTACCAAATGGCTGCAATAAAACAAAGAGTGAAAAATTTAAAGGGGTCTGAATACTTTCCGTACCCTCTGTATATACTTATATACATTGTAGCGTGGCTAAGGGTCGCATAGTCGATGGGAGGTTTGTGTCGCAGAGATGGCTTGCCTCTGTGATGTAATCCGGAGTATTTTCTCTAGTGCATGAAAGCACTAAGAGGTTTGTTTGTTGCAGCTGGGAGCGGGTTGCGGGTAGCTGTGAGAGATGGGCAGATCTGGCTACCCACATACCTCACCTCTGGGTGTAGTTAACAGGCTATATAATGGAGGCTGTTGTTTGGCACATGGTCTGTGTGTTTGGATGGAGAAGGCCTCCTGTGTGTGTTTGGCTCCAGACCGAGCCGGAATACTGGACGCTACCCCAGCCCGTGTGCCCACAGGCCTGGGGGAGCAAAGCCCTGCTATAGACATGTGTATTTTGTTTGCCTGATCTGAGGGCTGTTTGTTTTCTCTTTTGTTTCTGTGTTTATGAAGTAATAAACCTACATGAACATTTTATGGAACAAGCCTCCTGTCTTCCTCCTGACGCACCCAAGTGAGTACAACCCCTACAATATACATACGTATATACGTATATATCTTATCTTATAAACTGTTTAACTTTATGTAGTAACAGATTTATATACAGATGTAAACTTTTAACTTTTTTTTAACCTTTTTGGAAAATACTTTGGTCCTTACATGTTTCTTTTTATTTATTAGTTTTACAAATAAAAAAAGGAATAATACTCCCCTTACTATTCCCTGTTGCTCCTGGTCTCTCGTAGGTCACTGTTCACACAGCTGCAGTGCTGTTGTGTCAAAGCAACTTATGACCACTGTTGACAATCACTGGCTGCGACGGTGATGTTACACTATTACATCTAGTGGTTGCAGCAGTCACATGTGTACACGCCATGTCCTGTAAACAGGGACAGGCCAGGAACAAGAAAATCTTGTAAGCTTTTTCTGGAAATTCATGGGCTAATTTCCAGGCCTTTAGAGACCTTTTGGGCTGGAAATTAGTGATTTTCTAACCTACTCCACAAATATGATCTTTTCACATATATAGTATTTATGAAAGCTCACAAACTCATTTTAGCTACATTTCCCTGTTAAACTATTCTTTCTGTAGTGTTGCGTGATACTTGCACTGATTTTCGTAAAAAAAATTATGTAAATTCCACTGACAGCTGTGTTTTCTCTAAAGTAACAAAGCTAAGCTTTGTACAATAATTCCATTTGTCCAGTGGAAAAATTGGCATTAAAGTGCAAAGGTCTTGACAGTTTACTTGAAACAGTGCAGCCATTTTACATGCTACATATGGCTGACTTACACCACTGAAAAAAAAAAATCAACACATTCTTTCTATAACCTACAGTGTCGCTTTTAAGGTAACACTTGGCCAAACTGGAAAATTAGAATTCCAGCCTTTACACAGGAACACAAAAATTCATCATAAAGATGAGAAAAAAAAGTCATAATACCCATATCCTCGCCCACAGGAAAACTAGTCCCATTGGTAAAGTGAGAAAGGAAATACAAGAAACAATAGTTGCAGAAGTGAGTTTCCACAACAGCGAGATGTCAGTCATTTTTATGTTAACTCCTTATTTTTATGTTAAAAGAATTAAGAAAATGATTTACAATAACTTGTCATGTGTGGAAAAAAGCTTTTATTTTTTACTACTAAGGAAGAGAACCTGTACCAGTATCAAGGTCAGCCATATCATTCAGGGGACTAGAAATCTCCAATGGGAGCACGTACGAATAAAAGAAATAAGAAAAGTGACCATAAGGTCCATTAAGTAGCTCAGAGACAAATCCTAGCTTTAACTGCGGAGAGGGACAGAGGATTCGACTTATATTCATTTCATCTAACATTCAAGCTTTTATAGATGAAGTGAGCTATATCTACAATTGCACACCGATTCAGAAATTATTATACCATACTTATTGTACAGTTAGACATTTCACACTAAGAAACATTTTCTCCAGTAGGCACAAGTCTAACAGTGACCTTGGTTCTCCCTAGTTTTTGATGAGATGCATTTAGAAGTCAATTTTCACAACAGTGATAGTTGCAACTTCTTATTTAGAAACTTACTTTACTCTTATTTAGTATTTATTCTATTGTTATATAGAATTTAGGAGACATAGGAAAAGCAAATTGAGACATATTTTTTATGTTATCATGGACCTGCCCTACAGATGGTGAGGGTCAAGCATCACCCTGGTCTGTTTGGTGAACCTGCTTGTAGAAAAAGTGTGAGTTGATGTAGTCAAGTTGACAGGCCTTGCTCGGGCTTGCCTTTTGTGTGATCAGGTGTTGGTATTACATAGTTACATTGCCTTGTGAAAGTATTCGGCTCCCTGGAACTTTTCAACCTTTTCCCACATATCATGCTTCAAACATAAAGATACCAAATGCAAATTTTGGGTGAAGAATCAACAACACGTGTAACACAATTGTGAAGTTGAACGAAATGTATTGGTAATTTAAAATTTTTATGAAAATTCAAAAACTGAAAAGTGGGGCGTGCAATATTATTCGGCCCCTTTAACTTAATACTTTGTTGCGCCACCTTTTGCTGTGATTACAGCTGCAAGTCTCTTGGGGTATGTCTCTATCAGTTTTGTACATCGAGAGACTGAATTTCTTGCCCATTCTTCCGTGGCAAACAGCAGCTCGAGCTCAGATCATTTGTGAACAGCAGTTTTCAGCTCTTTCCACAGATTCTCGATTGGATTGAGCTTTGGACTTTGACTGGGCCATTCTAACACCTGCATACATTTATTTGTGAACCATTCCATTGTAGATTTTGCTTTATATTTGGGATCATTGTCTTGTTGGAAGACAAACCTCCATCCCAGTCTCAGGTCTTTTGCAGACTCCAACAGGTTTTCTTCAAGAATGGTCCTGTATTTGGCTCCATCCATCTTCCCATCAATTTTAACCATCTTTCCTGTCCCTGCTGAAGAAAAGCAGGCCCAACCATGATGCTGCCACCACCATGTTTGACAGTGAGGATGGTGAGTTCAGGGTGATGAGCTGTGTTGCCTTTACGACAAACATATCGTTTGGCATTGTTCCCAAAAAGTTAGATTTTGGTTTCATCTGACCAGAGCACCTTCTTCCACATGTTTGGTGTGTCTCCCAGGTGGCTTGATGCAAACTTTAAACGACACTTTTTATGGATATCTTTGAGAAATGGCTTTCTTCTTGCCACTGTTCCATAAAGGCCAGATTTGTGCAGTGTACGACTGATTCTTGTCTTATGGATAGACTGTCCCACCTCAGCTGTAGATCAGAGGTGTCAAACTGCATTCGTCGAGGGCCGCCAACAGGTCATGTTTTCAGGATTTCCTTGTATTGCACAGGTGATAATTTAATCACCTGCACAGAAAGATTCCAGCACCTTGTGGAATGCTAAGGAAATCCTGAAAACATGACCTGTTGGCGGCCCTCGAGGAATGCAGTTTGACAGCTCAGCTGTAGATCTCTGCAGTTCATCCAGAGTGATCATGGGCCTCTTGGCTGCATCTCTGATCAGTATTCTTCTTGCTTGAGATGAAAATTAGAGGGACATCTGGGTCTTGGTAGATTTGCAGTGGTGTGATACTTCTTCCATTTCAATATGATCGCTTGCACAGTGCTCCTTGG
Organism: Ranitomeya variabilis; assembly: GCF_051348905.1. Taxonomy (NCBI): domain Eukaryota; kingdom Metazoa; phylum Chordata; class Amphibia; order Anura; family Dendrobatidae; genus Ranitomeya; species Ranitomeya variabilis. The sequence goes on from NC_135236.1 coordinate 384,931,102, forward strand.
GATGTTTAAAGTTTTGGAAATCATTTTGTATCCAAATCCGGCTTTAAACTTCTCCACAACAGTATCACGGACCTGCCTGTTGTGTTCCTTGGACTTCATGATGCTTTCTGTGCTTTAAACAGAACCTTGAGACTACCACAGAGCAGGTGCATTTATACGGAGACTTGATTACACACAGGTGGATTATATTTATCTTCATTAGGCATTTAGGACAACATTGGATCATTCCGAGATCCACAATGAACTTCTGGAGTGAGTTTGCTGCACTGAAAGTAAAGGGGCCGAATAATATTACTCACCCCACTTTTCAGTTTTTGAATTTCCACAAAAATTTAAAATAATTGTGTTCCACTTGTTGTTGATTCTTCACCAAAAATTTACATTTGGTATCTTTATGTTTGAAGCATGATATGTGGGAAAAGGTTGAAAAGTTCCAGGGACCTGAATACTTTCGCAAGGCACTGTATTTAGGTTGCAAAAAGACTCAGGTCCATCAAGTCCGATCTTTCTCTACATTACCTACCGCTAGATTATTTAAAACCACAATGATATTCCTTGTGTAAAAAGCTTCCAGGCCTTTGTTTGTTTCTTGTTGCACAAGAGAAGTCAGACCAGAAACTTAAAGGGGATCTGTCACCCGAAAAGTACTGCAGTGCGCGGGCATCGGGAAAGGTCAGAGAGGCCCGGCGCCTGCGCACTGCAGTACTGTGCTCTGCCCTCAACAGGGCAGACAAAGTACACCTGCGCAGGAGCCACAGCAGGAAGAAAAGAGGAGGACTGTATGAAGATGAGAGGCGCTGGAACCGGACCGCGACCCCCATCGGACTGGACCGCGTCAGGACCGCCCCTGGGTGAGTATAATATAACCTGTTTATCTTATCTTTCAGGTGACATCGGGGGGCTTATCTACAGCATTACAGAATGCTGTAGATAAGCCCCTGATGCCATTGGCCGCAGCTTATAGGCAAATTTTGGGATGACAGATTCCCTTTAAACCAAAGGTTCACATACTTTTGCCACTCACCAGCATGTGATATTGGGTCACTTTCCTTGATAAAAAATGACGAAATCTAATATATTTGACTCATTTCTTTGGTATGCTTTTCTTAATCTACTTTTAAGACTTGTGTGAAAATTTGATGTAATTTTAGTTCAAACTTATGCAAAAATATGGACAATTCTGAAGAGTTCACAAACTTACAAATGTCACTGCATATTGCACCTATTCTCTTTCACACATTATTGCCTTATTCTAAATTAGGGGTAGCGTTCATTTATTTGGTGCATTGTATTTGATTTATTATTTCCATGGCTCATGTGGATACTTTATCAGTCCTGTGGGATGATCCTCAATCATATTGCTGGTTACGGTCCGGATTCTGGCTCTGTTTGCTCATTTTAAGTGCTTTTAATTGTGTTGTTTTTCGTAATGCTATAATAAAGATTTATATTGGAGGTGTGACCATGTTTTGCATGTCTTTTTCTTTGTTATTTTGTTGGTATACCTTTTCCATGTATAAAAGATGAATAAGTATATCATATACATGCTGTACCTACTACTTTACTATCATTGTTACATTTTACCTCCCATTCATCTGTACAGTGCATAGTGAGACAAGGTATCAGACAATCCTTATTGAGATGTGAGAAGACATTATATTATACTATATCATCTTCACATCCCAGAATTCCACATTTTCATTTTCAAGTTCTGACTTGACTTTAATTTTATGGAATATGCATTCGTTTTCTGACTTAAAGGCTATGTATACTTTCACACAGATTGTTTTTTTATTGTTTCTTTGCTTCCTAGCAACTCTCAAAATGGTGACATAGTGTCTGTTAGCCCTTTATATAGCTGAGTCCTTTGCAGAAATGTTACAAATCCATCAGTGCTGCTTCAAAAAGCTCTTTTCTCTCTGCTCTCCATCTCCCTTCTCTCAGTGTTTAGTGATAGCAGGAGGGGGGAGGTTCTACATAAATCTGAAGTGGACAGGGGAGAGAGTATCCTAGGGGGTACAGAAAACAAGATACAGATAAAGCAGAAATGTCACGTAGAGGAAATAAGTACAATACTAGGGCAGCGATGACATATTAGTAGTGAAAACAGTGGAACCCTGGATACATAAACCTCAAATCCAACCTATATTACAGGGACTGCAGCCTATATTACAGGGAAAGGCACTCCCATGAGACAAGAATCTGACAGTTAGGTCATGTTGCAAACTGCGTGTCAGGAGCTCAGAACTTGAATGAAAGAATTAAATTTACAAAATGAACATATATAAAACTCATTATTTTGTATATCAAAGGTGTCTATAGCCTTTAAATGTTTGATTGATGGTAGTCAGACTAACAAGACTCTCATCAGTCCTGAGAACAAGTCTCGTAACTTACACGCACCATGAAAGTGAGCATTAATATAAGATAACTTATAAGATAAGATGTTCTTGCGTCTCTTAAAGACTATTATGATCACAAGGTTACGCTGAAGAAAGCAGAACATTAAAAGTTTTTTTTACTGAAAACAGGAAGTGTCAAAATTTGTAGTCCTTGACTGAAATGTAGGCCTCAAATCAGTTCTTGGAGACCACTATACACATGATGTTTTTTTCATAAAACTTTATTTAAAACATACCAGACAATGCTTTTTAGTAAACTATTGTCTTATCTTTAATGGATTTTTCCAAACCCCTTCACCCCCCGGAGCTTTTTCCGTTTTTTCATTTTTGTTTTTCGCTCCCCTCCTTCCCAGAGCCATAACTTTTCTATTTTTCTGTCCATATGGCCATGTGAGGGCTTATTTTTTGCGGGACGAGATGTACTTTTGAACGATACCATTGGTTTTACCATGCCGTGTAACAGAAAATAGGAAAAAAATTCCACGTGTGATGAAATTGCAAAAAAAGTGCAATCTCACACTTGTTTTTTGTTTGGCTTTTTTGCTAGGTTCACCAAATGCTAAAACTGACCTGCCATTATGATTCTCCAGGTCATTACGAGTTCTTAGACATCTAACATGTCTAGGTTATTTTTTATCTAAGTGGTGAAAAAAAATTCCAAAGTTTGCTAAAAAAAAAAAAAAAAAAAAATTGCGCGATTTTCCGATACCCGTAGCGTCTCCAATTTTCATGATCTGGGGTTGGGTGAGGGCTTATTTTTTGTGTGCCAAGCTGGCGTTTTTAATGATACCATTTTGGTGTAGATACGTTCTTTTAATCGCCCGTTATTGCATTTTAATGCAATGTCGCGGCGACCAAAAAAAAGTAATTTTGGCGTTTTGATTTTTTTTCTCGCTACACCATTTAGCGGTCAGGTTAATCCTTTGTTTTTATTGATAGATCAAGCGATTCTGAACGCGGCGATACCAAATATGTGTAGGTTTGATTTTTTTTTTATAGTTTTATTTTGATTGGGGCGAAAGGGGGGTAATATGAACTTTTATATATTTTTTTTATATTTTTAACTACTTTTTTTTAATTTTGGCATGCTTCAATAGCCTCCATAGGAGGCTAGAAGCATGCACAACTTGATCGGCTCTGCTACATAGAGGTGAAGTACAGATCACCTCTATGTAGCAGAAAGGCAGGTGTACTTTGAGCGCCGACCACTGGGTGGCGCTCAAAGCAATCGGCCATCAACAACCATAGAGGTCTCAAGGAGACCTCTGGTTGTTATGGCGATGCACTGCTGACCCCCGATCATGTGACGGGGGTCAGCAGTGCGAGCACTTCCGGCCGCGTGGCCGGGAGCGCTAGTTAAATGCCGCTGTCAGCGCTTGACGGCGGCATTTAACTAGTACAAAACAGCTGACATGTCGCGGCTTTAAGGTGGGCTCACCGCCGGATCCCACCTCAAAGCGGGGGATCTGCCAGCTGATGTACTATTCCGTCAGCTGGCAGAAAGGGGTTAAAGTTTTTTTTAGCTTAGCATTTCCTTTGTTCAATAAATGTGTATGTCATATGCTTTTATATGACCCAATGGTGTACAAGTGTAACCATGCCTCTTTAAAGATGATCTGGAATTTTTTTTATTTAAACTGCTCACCTCCTCCACATAATGCTGCACCCTGATTCTGGAACAGTTTTTCTTATTTTTTTTCTCTGCCCCTCTGTTCCAGGAATAAAAAAGCAAATTTTCCTTTCCATCCACTGGGCTGTATCATAGAACTTCTGTCATAGAGGTGAAAAAGCAAATACCGACAGAGATGTTCTCTGGTATACACCCAGTTGGTTGAAAAGAAAATTTGCTTCTTTTTTCTAGGGTGGGGGGGTAAAACTTTGCAACAGAGGGATACAGAAAAAAAAGAAAAAATATTACAGAATCAGGGGAGCAGTGGTAATTAGAGGAGGTACTCAGTTTAATACAAAAAATCCACTGAAAGGTCCTCTCTAAGTTAAGCAAAAAAAAAAAAAAAAGACTAACCGGAGGCAAACCTCGCCCATAAATAGTAGGTGAGGGATTAATTCCTATGGCATGAGAGCATTCCAGCTACTGTCACTGTTCAAGAGCAAAAACTAAACCAATACTATTTACGCCGTTACACCGAAGAGTCTTTAATTAACATTTCCAGACTGAACCTACTAATACCAATGAACTTGAACCACCTCAATCCTGAGTGAAAAGGGAGAGGCAAACTACTATGTTCCTTCTATAAAATGGACTTTGATGGCTTGCAGTATTGCCAGCGAAACCCTATAATTTGGTTTTCTTAGACAATTCCGTTTGGTTTTTGCGCTCACACAGTTAGCAGCTACTCTCTGTACATACTCGGTGAAATGTATCTGATTTCACTATGAGGATATCAGTACACCTGTGCGTATTTTTCCCAGACGCCTTTTCAATACACCAATCGGTACAAGAATGCCAAGGATTCATGCAGAGCAGCATACTCATCATAGAGAGCCAACGTTGCATTCCATTCTCTACTCCCCCAAGCAAAGGTTATTATTGCTTAAATATATTTTTGAGGAGGAAATAACCCAGTGTCAGGCATATCAGCTAAAAATGATCCATCCCAGGGCAGTACCACCTAGAAAGCCTCCAACTTTCACCACGAAGCCCTGATAATCTGCATGCTTTCATGCCATCTGGCTCGTAGATCATTTTGATTTTATTATTTGACAGGTATATGTAAACGTAAAGATTCCCAGAGATTTACACAGAAGGTGTCTATCAGAGTAACTCCTCAAAATTCCCAAGCCACAGTATTTGCACATGCACGGAGTAGTCCTACCTCTTCATCTATGTATTTGCCACCAGACATGCTGTCCGTCAGTTGCCAGGAGCTCTGATTGAGATTTCAGTGAGGTATGATTTAAGGGAGGAAGATCCTGCATTGTGTAAAGGCACAGCTACGAAAGGAGGGGAAGGAGGTGGCTGAGAGCATGATTATTGCTGGCCCGCTTCCAATGTTTGTTCTGCTTGGTTTTGGCTTAGATGACAGCCGTGTTGAACTCAGACACATCCCTAGGGCTCATGAAACACCAGGAAAAAGAAATAAGGTGCCGTGAGCCACTCAATTTTTTATCCTCAACAAAACAGTGATATGCATGCACTCATTGGCTCATCTGGCTGACATATTACATGCTTTGTCACCTCAACAGAATAGTTCTTGTGAATGATGAATTTTGGGGAGTGCTGAATATGTAGAAATGTGTTTTATAAAGAGGAGGTAAAAACATAACTATTATCATATGGAAGGAAAGAGTTACAATGGAAATAAGTGGGGAAAAACAACAACTCACAACTAAGGCCGGGTACACCCGTCCGTGATGTGAGGCCTATGCACAAATTGCAATACATTGCCTAACCGGAGGGTCTTCTGACCTGAACCAACTATCTCATAAATCTTAATTTTATTCTAATATTTTGCATTAACACTGCCTAATTTTCCTTTTGCCTTTCTGCATCCAATTTAGAGGCTTTCTATCTTAGAACTGGGCAAACGATCACAGGGTAAGTGGCTGGTTATCTTACAATAAGAGCTCATGCGATCTTTGTGTTGTACAAGGCTATAATTGCACCATCATAGTAGTGCATGAGGCCTCGACTGCTCCTTTGTACACCTCCAATTTTGCATGGAGGTCATTTCATCAGAAAAAAGGGTGGCATTGCAGGAAGTTGTATTTATCAGGGTGTTGCCTTTTGAAAGCATTGCCTCTGAACATAAGGGGTAGAGTATGTGCAAATCGAATTAGATGTATGTGGTCACTGGATGTGCGTCCTAAAAACTGTTCCTTACCTTTCTTTAAGTTAGCTGACCTGGCAGCAACATATTTGTCAAGGCACACACTGATGACACGCCAAGCCACCTAATCAATAGAAGGCCGGGGATGCTGTAAGGTGAGGAGCAGTTTTCAGGGCTCCTGCCCAGTGGCCATGGAATACTGTCGCGCAATGCTCATGTGGCTCCATAGTATAATCACTGTACCCATCAATACACTGCCGTACAGCTATCGTGCCACAGAAAACATGCCATACTTGCTCAAGCTTAAGTAAACCATTGCCATTTTTTCATCAATTATTTTAAAGCAAAAAGAACCAAAACCCACGTTTGTGAAGCCAGTCGAATACAGGACATTCCTTATCAGGCTGCATGGTTCCAAGCCTACTTGGGATCCATATCTGACTGATCCCTAATACGATATCACTGCAGTTTAATGAGACTAAACATGACATTGTGGTAAACGGATGCAGAAGAACAGCAATGCACTGTATTTTGGACAGAGCACTCCCCTAGAATAATTATATTCATACAATGCAGCAATAACTTTGCACAGGCTTGTGTGTGAGAGTTGCAGAGGCATGTAGAACTTATCAGATAAAATTATCCTTGGCAAGCAAAGTGACCGAAAGCGTAGAGAACAACTTATAACTCTTATAACCACTGTGGAAAAGTAAGGGTTAGCTTATTCTATAACATGCATTCATAGCAATTCTAATATCATTTTAAATCCACATATGGAAAATTCTTGAAATCATGGCAACTACTGCTAAGCATTCCTATAAACAGAAAAAGTTTCCATGAAAACATTTTCCAGTATTCCATTCTTTTTCAAGGATTGTCCCGGAGTGTAAATTACACGGTGCGGCGCTGGCTAGGAACCCTTTACCTTCCTTGCACATAGATCTATGAAAGTAGCATGAGATATAAAAGCATTGCTCTGTACAAAAGGCTTGATGCTACTTACCAGAATATGTGAATGAAGTGGCTTCTTAGAATATTACTGTGGTTTAACCGACCATGTGAAATAATAACACACTGCCTATATTACAAGGGAAAGGATGGATCCAGAGAAATCTTGGCAGCCCTTCAATATTTGGCCTTTTTTTTTTTAGAACAGTTTGATAATGTGCACTAAAAATAGTCACTTTTCACTAAGTACAGATGTTGAATTGATTCTTACCAAAAAAGGCAGAGGGATAAAAAGATTGTAAAACAGAAAGAGATTTATTATGATTGTGGCCTGTAAAGCTTAATATTTCTGTACTGCTAGCTGACTGCGGATAGAGATGAAGTAGGGAACATTGGCGTTACAGGGAATTTATTCACCTGTTATTTAATGGAACCATTAGGGCCTACTTGTGGCATATTTTTGCGTTGGGAAAAAAACTTGTGAATAGATGATGAGCAAATCTGCTGAGGTTCAAGTTCTGGAGAGAATGGTGGCTCTCCTGGAAAGACTAGTGGTTCTCCGGTAGAGACTGGTTGTTCTCCTGGAGAAACTAGTGGTTCTCCAGTAGAGACTGGTGGTTCTCCTGAGGAGACTGGTGATTCTCCAGGAAAGACTGGTGGTTCTCCTGAAGAGACTGGTGATTCTCCAGGTAACACTGGTGGATCTCCTGAAGGGGCTGATGGTTCTCCAGGCCAGGAAACACTGGTGTTTCTCCTAAAGGGACTGGTGGTTCTCCTGAAGAAGTTTCCTAACTTGGAAACACGTTGAGAATAAAACCGCAAAGACACTCTGATGCCGCATCTGCTGTTTATTGTGGATAAAGAACCAGCAGTGCATATCATTAACTTTTTTTTCCACTATTTGAGGTTCAAATCAGCAGTTCAATCGATTTAGCAGAAAATTTGATTTTTATTGGATCTATTTGATACAGATTGAATGTACGTTATTATGATCTCATGCCTCTATAGATCTCAAATCGTAACATACATAAATAATATAAAAAAGTTACACTCACCCGGCCCTCACCTGTCCCGTCGTGCAGCCCCACTGCAGTGTTCACTGGACCAATTTGGCATCTACCAAAACCTAGCAACTTCAGCATCTACTGCTCTGACTAGGCCATGATATCATGATGTCACGTGACACATACCACATCACGCCATCACATGAAGGCTAGGTAAAATATATATTTTTTTTACATTTTTTCCAATCCCCTTCCTGGTCCTTTATAACCAAGCGACTGTCCAATGGATTTGTGAAAAAAAAAAATAGATTCTGGCAAATGTGAATTTTTTTGTGAACTTTGAGTGGACTGAGACATTATTTGTGACTTTTGTTAGATTCTACTCATTTTTCTTTTTCAGCAATGACCATGATAGGACATGTTTTGAGAGCAGTCTGTTTTCTTTTCCGTAGAATTTGCTACAACTATTCCGTTCTGTAAAACATGAGGCATCTCAGCTATAATGGTTGTTGGCTATATAATGAGCCACATTATCTGTCTTCCATATGTTTCACTAAAGTATTCACCCACATGCTTTGAATGATTTACTTATGTTTGTTGCCATGGCATCATTACAAAATGTAAAACACAACAGGAACACATTATTGGATGCTAATATAGTCTATATATACCACAATATAAAAAATCTGGTTCTCTTTGAACTAAAGCATAAAATATAACATTGTAATTAACTCTTTATATTTCCAAGTCAAAATGGCTGCAAAGCATTCAATCTAATTCAAGTTTTTGGTAAGCGAATAGGATGATGTGGTTACAGGGCTGTTCTAATGGTAACTATAAGGAGCGCACTGCTTCCTTGCCTCTCAGTCTCCTCCTCCTGTTTGCCGGGAAGCGGTGCACTCCTGAATATTGAAAGTTCACACCACTGGTCTGAACGGAGACCTGTCCCAGGTTGCAAGCAACGGCAGCTTTGCCTCCACATTATGGGAAAAGCTGCAGTTTCAGCTCTGCTCTCATAGTGCTGTCAGCTCTGCTGCAGAACTGTGCCTGGTTGCAACTAAAGGTACCTTCACACGAAACGACTTTGTAACGATATCGCTAGCGATCCGTGACGTTGCAGCGTCCTCGCTAGCGATATCGTTTAGTTTGACACACAACAGCGATCAGGATCCTGCTGTGATGTCGCTGGTCGCTGAATAAAGTCCAGAACTTTATTTGGTCGTCCGATCGCCGTGTATCGTTGTGTTTGAAAGCAAAAGCAACGATACCAGCGATGTTTTACACTGGTAACCAGGGTAAACATCGGGTTACCAAGCGCAGGGCCGTGCTTAGTAACCCGATGTTTACCCTGGTTACCAGCGTAAAAGTAAAAAAAACAAACAGTACATACTCACCTGCGCGTCCCCCAGCGTCTGCTTCCTGACACTTACTGAGCGCCGGCCCTAAAGTGAAAGTGAAAGCACAGCGGTGACGTCACCGCTCTGCTGTTAGGGCCGGAGCTCAGTCAGTGTCAGGAAGCAGACGCCGGGGGACGCGCAGGTGAGCATGTACTGTTTGTTTTTTTTTACTTTTACGCTGGTAACCAGGGTAAACATCGGGTTACTAAGCGCGGCCCTGCGCTTAGCAACCCGATGTTTACCCTGGTTACCCGGGGACCTCGGCATCGTTGGTCGCTGGAGAGCTGTCTGTGTGACAGCTCCCCAGCGATCAAACAGCGACGCTGCAGCGATCAGCATCGTTGTCGCTATCGCTGCGTCGCTTCGTGTGAAGGTACCTTAACACTCCATCAGCTTCCACGTCACTGGCAGTCAGTGTTGGAGAAGGGGAGCACATCTGATCTGACAGCACTGCAAGAAGAGCTACAGCTGCAGCTGTTTGTAATGAGACAAACTCAGTTCTGCTGTACTGTGCTAGCTATCACACACAGCTCTGCAGTGAGATCAGAAGAGCAGACTGTCAGTCATTACATGTCTCACACGGGTAATGCCCCCTTTTATTTAAAATAAGCTCTGGAGGCAGATTCTCAGGAAGATCTGTTTACGGCCCACATATCTTAACAGCTCATTTACATGTTAAGAAAAGCATAGATTTCTTTAGAATAAGTTGTCATATTACAGATTTGAAGTTATAACTTTATTCAGATTCCTATGACCTGCATGCCCATATAGACGTCTTAGGGGGTTGACAGATTTCCTTTAAGTAAACCTGGTTTTACAAAGGGAAGTAGTGGTATGGATGTATTGGCAAATGTCCCCCCCCCCCCCCCCATAAAAATAGCTTTAAAAAAAAAGTTCTATTCAACCACTTATGAGAGATCTACTGTTCAAGTCGCAAGATAATTGGGTTGGGTTGGGGATCTCTCTCAAAAAGATATTTTTATTGGGGTTTATGCACTCATACCACTAACAGGTTCCTTTTAAGAGGTTAAAATAGTATTTCCATCTTAGGTGTCCAGGGTGTTAGGGTTTTCCATGATCTCATCTTTCCAAATGTTCTTGTTCTGGTCTCATCACCCAAATCCCCTTAGCCGTTTTCTCCTTGTATAACTGGACTCCAGGACTTCTGGAACACTAGTAGTTGCCATTTTTAATATAGATACATTGGATAAATGTATATTTTAATGTGAACTGTGTTCAAGCCCATAAGGAGAAAGTATATCATAAAACTATATTTCCATGGATTTTCCACACCTCGGATCTCTTAGCATTTTACTTTATTTGCCTTCTCCGTTTTCTTATTATAAAAATGCTTAGGTGCGGCAATGACCTAGATAAGTTGGAAAATGATTTTTGCATCTGTGAATCAGTTAAGGTTTTACCTTTTTGGCTCATAATTCTGTTGACTTTAAGTATAGTTTTGTAATATAGTGAGGGAAACTGTTTGGAGTACTAAAACTGGAAAAACAAATTAAGTTGAAACATATTTACTTAAATTATTTGTATAATTTTACAATTTCCTATAGCAATTATTCGTCAGGAAACCAGGGAGTTTGTAATTGACAAGTCATAAGACATTGCTCCTTGAAGGTCTACCTTTGAGAATCCCAAAAGGTATCAAGAGTGGGCTGGATTTAGTCTCTCTGAAATAGATCACATCTGTTTAGTTAATTGGATCAGTTTAGGTCCTAGCTCTGTGACCCTAGTGATCAACATCTTCTAGTGGGAAAATTCTTTAAAGGGAACCTGTCACCCCCCCAGGCGTTTTTAACTAAAAGAGCCACTTGTGCAGCACTAATTCAGCATTCTGCCAAGGTGGCTCTTTTAGTTCGGGTCCTTGCCAACGCTGAAATAATATTTTTTAGAATGTGCCACTCATACCTGCAGTTTGTCAGGGGGGCATGTCTTTTTCCCCCTGACACAAACACCTCCCAGCCGTCACTCAGGGCCTCCGTGTGGCGGGCGCCGCCTCCATTTCCTTCCTGAACATCCCCACCAATGATGCCCAAGCTTCAGCTTTCTCACAGAAGGCAGGTTTTTCACCATCTACATCCTCAGGATCTGGTGGAAGATGGTGACTGCTTCCTTTTTTTGCCACGTCCAGGTTGTGTAGCCAAAGTTCCTTTATCCTTGAACATGTGAACTTTGTTTCCATCTTTATCTTTAGGAAAATTCAATAAATGTGCTAATTTTTAAATCCTTTTCCTTGTTTCTACAGGTCAGACTTACACCTAACTTTTTGGACCACTCTTGACATTCCCATATTTCCAACATGAAATCAAACGTCACAATCACCAAGCCCCAAGCCCATCCAGGTATTTGATGTGTTTTATCTCAAGCACACCTGATACAACTAATGAATGCTGAAAACAACACCTGATTTTCAAGTGTATACTCTTATGAGGGATTCTATTCAGGAGGACTAATAAGGCCGCATTGTGGGTGTCATGGTCTACGCTTCACGGACTGGGAACAGGTGTCTCAAGTCGAACTCAACAGCCTCATAAACGAGGCTGTCAAGTTTGAGTTAATAATCCCACAATCAGTCAAAAGTGTGAACACAGACTAAGGGCTCATACTCACATGCGAGAAACTCGGATGAGTCTCGCACGTCAATACCCGGCACTGCACCGGACACTCAGATCGGATCATGCTGCCGCATAGCAATACATGCAGCTGCACGCTCCGCTCCTGAGTGCCGGGTATTGACGTACGAGACTCATCCGAGTTTCTAGCATGTGAGTATGAGCCCTTAGTCTGAGACTACGGTAACCATTAAAGCTGTGTTCACATACGTTTTTTTGCTGCAATCAAAATCCAAAAGCCGCTGCAAAAACACAGTGGCTTTAAACAAGGCAGAAAAAAACATAATGTCCGAACACATCCAATAAGTGGCATTTTGTGTTGAATTTGGAGAAATGAGAAACGTTTTACTAATCATGTTGAGCAATATAAATTGTTCTTGATTGGTTTACTTCAAACAGCAAAAAAAAGTGACAATTTTGTTAATAAGCCTTATGCGCTATGGAGGTTGAATAATTTTGATTTCAACTGTACGCTAAATTACGGCTACGTACTCTTCTAGATGTAGGGTTTTAGATGAATGTATGTTTTTTTGCCCTCAGAGAAGAGATTCAAATGTTTACGTGTAATTACGGCAGATTTATTATAATAGCATGCTCTTGCATGTCACTCGATGTGTTGGTATGCACATGTTCTAACACTGAGTACAATGGGATAATTGGGGAGAGACCAAGATGCTCTTCAGAACTGGAAACCTAACACACACATAGCAGCATCCACTTACATTGAGGTACATAGTTAACCGAAGATGAATGCAAGAATGGGGAGGACATAAAGTAATGCGTCTTCTATACACGTAAGCTGGCACTTATTGCCATTATATCTGGGTTATGTCAGCAAAATAGTGTCCTTTAGGCACAGTGTGGGGGTTATAGAACAAACACTGGGAAATTTAGACTGATAGTACACCGCCTGACATAAAAAGCAAACAAATAACACACTCTATACTAGGACAATCTTCCATTATATTTATTTCAAATATACAAGCAAATATTTCAGTGCGTTCAGTTAATATACATGAAAATATGATGTCCTTATTAATGTACATGGAAACATTGTGATCTTGGAGAATCAATAAGTAAAGCATACAGGAATAAGTGATTCTGTCATGTAAAGCTGTGCTGACAAAATGGCCATAAAATACGTCATATAAATCTGCTGCTTCTTTATACAAAAATGCAACATAAAAGTAAAATGATTATTTATGAGAATCCAGAGACAATTTACAAGTTCTCTATTGTTAAGGATTGTCCTTGTGTCAACACTCCCCTTCCAAGATATCTATATATATAAAAAAACTATAGTGGGTAGTCAGGGCAAAAACATTTATTTATCATAATATTTTATGCATTTTAAGCACTGGATATGTGATAAATGCAAGATTTGTGGGATCTGACCACAAGGTGCCAAGCAATCCTTAGAATGGTGACTGTTGAACCATCGCAAGAAGTATGAAATATTTTTGGCTGGAATCCTTATCTAATCTTTCCATAATGCAGAAAGTATTCAGAGTATCTAACTCGATAAGTCTACTAATACAGAAAGAAAAAATGTATATCCAACAACTTTTTTTATGGAATAACCAGTGACGATGGGCTTAGTAATCAGGAAAACTTCAAACCAATTCCAGGTGATAACTATTAACCAGAGACTTGTAAATTACTTAGAAGTTCTATAGTTTGGGGGAGAAAAGCAATCTTTTAGAAAGCTCCCCTGCTAAGGAACCTTAATTACATAAAGCCAAAGTAGGGACAAGACTGGATGTTTATGGGTATGCCATTAATTAAGAGAACATTGGGATTAAGAAGCTGATGGATGAGGGTTTCATTCTCTAGGAGGCACCCCATTGGTTTTTTTAGCCCCATTTTCTATACAAAAAAGCCCCAGCCTGTGTGATTAGTACTATCCTTTTTGACATGGCAATGATCTGCCGTCGTTTTAGTAGGGTGCTGCCGGTGTCCAGCACTTATACAGTAGATAGACAGATACGCGTTACACTGCAGTTGGAGAACATCTGGAATGTCCACATGTAGATGGTAAAGGCAATTTCTGTGAACTGAGTCTATTAAACTACATTTATCACTACGGGCTTTCATATATTCTTGCATATCATCACTGGGTTAAAAAGGCTGATCCACTCGAACGCTGACTGTTGAAAAGCAGCGTCCCATACTTGCAAACAGCGGGGCCACAAAGCTGTCTGTCAGTCCCCTCCATACCGCTTGTACAGATGGCAGCAACATTAGACTGGTTCTCACAAAAGGCATCACGACCCTGAAAACCAAAAATTAACAAATTACACATGGAAAACAAATTATTTTATGAAATAAATCAGATATAGAGCAGATATGAGTAATACAGAATTGTCCAGGTAAATTAAATAGGAGTTTCACTTTCCACTCCTAGGTTTTTTCCTTCTATAACCACACCTCTAACTAATTGTCTATCACACGCTGCACTTCTCTTAGGCTAGGATCACATTTGTGTAGGGTAGAGCTGTGGAGGGCTGCGTATTTCCTCCGTTAAGCCCCGCCCACTGCCGCACCTCTTCCATTCAGCTCCGCCTACGTCAGCATGCGTCCTGCGTACCTATCTTTAACATTGGGTACGCAGGCCATGCGGATGTATGCGGATGCCTCTGCATGCGTCTAATTGACGCTGCGCCGACCGCAACAAAATGCAACATGTTACGTTTGATGCAGCGTTAAAATGACGCATGCAGAGGCATCCGCATGGCCTGCGTACCCATTGTTAAAGGTAAGTACGCAGGACGCATGCAGACATAGGCGGAGCTTAATGGAAGAGGCACGGCAGTGGACGGGGCTTAATGGAGGAACGATGCAGCCCTCCGCTACGCAAGTGTGAAACCAGCCTTAATCACTCCTAGGTTTTCTTTCTTCTATGACCACACCTCTAACTAATTGTCTATCACACTCTGCACATCTCTTAAATACAGCATACTTACTGCCATGCAGGTCCATCAACCTCCTGTTTTTATCCCTTCAGCCTCCATCTTGATTCCTAACTTTCATCTTACATGTGCTATTCTTCTGTGCTCTGCTATAAATCCCATGTTACATCTGCACAGAATCACATGACCAGCTGGAGCCAGTAACATGTCTGCATGCTGTGGCAACAATGTGAGTATCCTTCCCTCTAAATTCTTCTATATTAGCTAATAGATTATCAGTATACAGTCAGGAGCCTGAAGTGTGACCTTCTACACGATAACTGCCTGACAGGCACTGTGCAGTCATCATCATTATACTTGATATAAGCTTCTGTTAAACCACTCACCCAATGATGTAGTAAATGCATCTTCATCATACAAAAACTTCTATTGACCGAGAGGCCCTTTGGAAATCATAAAGATGTGGAACGGAATCACAACATGGCCACTACGTGATCATATGGCCTAAGGTGATACTGGTTGAATCATATATGTTGGGGGACTAGTGACAGGACGAATTAAGAAAAAAAGTCCTGCAGTGTAATAGATAAAGTTTCTACGGCTAAACAAAGTTACGTAACATTGGAGCCTCTTAGGCTACTTTCACACTAGCGTTACCTGCATTACGTCGCAAATCCGTTTTTTTGCCGAAAAAACGGATGCGTCAAAAAAGTGAAAAACGTATGCAACGCATACAGCATTTCGACGGATCCGTCGCAAATCCGTTAAACGTTTCCGTCGAAAATACTGGATGCGTTGCATACGTTGCATACGTTTTTACCATCCGTTGCATCCGTTTTTACGACTGATCCGTTTTTAAAATGGGAGGCTCCCAAATTTGATTGGCTACTGGAAAATATGGAAAACTATATAGTTACTGTTTTTACAGCCCATCTTTGAGGGTTTTAGTTTTGTGGCAGCGATGGAAGGTGTTCTTGTGAGCATTGCTAGTTTGGTTACCGACATTATCTTTGAGACAAATCGCCTGGATATCATAGTGCGGGAGAAGGAGGCGGCAGCGGAAAAACGGAGGATGCTTCTGCAGCAACGGAGACGGAGGCGACTCTGGATACATCCGATTAATGAACTACGGATGATGATAAAGGGATCCAAACCCTAACCCTACCCCTAACCTCACCCCTAACCGTTTAATGAACATTTTCTGACAGTCATAGTGCCACGTATTTCAGTGCCACGTATTTCAGTGCCACGTATTTCAGTGCCACGTATTTCAGTGCCACGTATTTAAGTGCCACGTATTTAAGTGCCACGTATTTAAGTGCCACGTATAACCACGTAGTTATAGTATTTATAGT
This sequence comes from Ranitomeya variabilis, assembly GCF_051348905.1. Classification (NCBI taxonomy): domain Eukaryota; kingdom Metazoa; phylum Chordata; class Amphibia; order Anura; family Dendrobatidae; genus Ranitomeya; species Ranitomeya variabilis. Next base: position 384,947,529 of record NC_135236.1, read on the forward strand.
ACGTGGCACTTAAATACGTGGCACTTAAATACGTGGCACTTAAATACGTGGCACTTAAATACGTGGCACTTAAATACGTGGCTGGCTGGGGTCTTGTGGCTGGCAGTCTTCTCTCTGGGTCTTGCTGGCATATGTGGGGTTGAAGGCCCAGGCCAGGTTTATATAGATTTGGGGGTGTCTGGCCAATTGGCAACAAAATCCAGCTTCTGAGCATGCTCAGTGTAAAAAAACGTATTGCAGCGCTGCATTGCGTCGTACGACGTGTCCCGACGCATCCGTCGCTCATAGGCTTCCATTGTAGCCAACGACGTATGCCGCAGGATGCGTCGCGACACGTTTTTTAGACGGAGACAAAAAACGTTACAAGCAACGTTTTTTGCCGACGACGTGTGGCCAAATTTCGACGCATCCGTCGTAAAACGGACACGACGTATGCCAATCCGTCGCAATCCGTCGCCAATACAAGTCTATGGGGAAAAAACGCATCCAGCAAAAACTTTTGCTGGATGCGTTTTTTCTGAAAAAAGACGTTTTGAGACGTAATGCAGTTAACGCTAGTGTGAAAGTAGCCTTAAGGCTACGTTCACATTTGCGTTGTGCGCCGCAGCGTCGGCGCCGCAGCGCACAACGCAAACAAAAACGCGGCAAAACGCACGCTAAAACGCTGCGTTTTGCGCCGCATGCGTCCTTTTTGGCCGAAAGTTGGACGCAAAAAAAATGCAACTTGAAGCGTTTCTTGCGTCCAACGCTTGCGGCCATGCGGCGCAAAACGCAGCACAACGCATGTCCATGCGCCCCCATGTTAAATATAGGGGCGCATGACGCATGCGGCGCCGCTGCGGCGCCCGACGCTGCGGCGCTGACCGCAAATGTGAACGTAGCCTAATATCATGAACTGAAGCTGAAGTAGTTATTTTTTGGATAGTTCTCTGAGAGTGATAGCATGACGTGTAGACTTTCACCCTCTGGATTAAGTAAGTGTCCCTACTAAATACAGAACGGCCTATTCAGTTACCTGCTTCTTGTAATGAGGGCTGACAATAAAACGACTGCTGCTGTATGCCAAAAAGCAAACTGTATAAATCAATTGCTTCTTAACTGGAATGTGATCTCTTTTAGGTTCAAATATAGTTCAAAGTGCCTCTGCATATTGTTTGCCGAGGAATAGGACTGTCAGCACAGAATGACTGTCTAAGCCAAGTACAGGCGCTCGGTGCATCATGGCGTGGCCACACAGTTCTGTGCACCTTCCCACCTGCTTATTCTCCAGCCCCTCTGCTTAGATTGACAGCTCTGGCTTCATAGAGACAGAGAACGGTGGAGAGAAATGGAAATGAAGCATGTGGGAAGGTGGCTCCACCATGCTGCACTGGGTGCCTGTACTTGGTTTGAACAGACTGACTCCCTTTAGCCATTGGGCATGTTCACCCACCAGAAAATGATACAATTAATGAATGCCTTTTGAACAGCTTGAAGAACTGAAACCCCCAAGAGGTTAAAAAAAGTAATGTGTTTTGGAAGACGCTCTATATTTTACAGTACCAGTTACTGATAAAGCTCAAAAGACATCTTTTAGAGCATTTTGCCATCATTGTAATTTTTGATTCTGGAGTAACCCTTTCAGACACAGTAATGAATTCCCTTCTGTGTAATATATTGATAAATCCCCTTTGCACAATTTGTATTTGCTCCTGCAGTGCACACATATAAGCTCTCCATGGGCCCGGTAACCAGACACAGGCGCACAGACTGTCCCTTTAACATCCGGTCTGTTGGGTTGGTATACTCCAGAATGCCTTTATTTTTACCTACAGAAAATGTCTATTGGTGCCATATACCACTGTACACACAGTTACGTCAGGGCCTTAACTTGAGGGCATGTCTGGAAATCCTCCCAATGTATGCAGCTGACAAGCGCTGTGTGAGCTGAGACTACATATGTGTCACACTACTACGAGGCTCCATTTTTCCCTTTTGCGTCTGCTGCTATATCCTCTTCTGCAAGAAATGAAAACCCAGTGGACCCATGAGAAGTTAATGACATCCATTCCTTTCTAACATTTTGGGACAGGCCAGTGACCAGGGTCTTTAATCCCTCTGGTGAAGCAGCATGGCAGCTGACACCCTCCAAACTCTGGTCACAATAGAACCTGGAACATAACTGGCACCGGACACAGTTGTCTCTAATGGATGACTTACCTGCCTTTCTTAAATGGAATCTGGCACCAGGTTTTTGCAGCATAATGTAGAGGCTGAGACCCCAATTCCAGCAATGTGTCACTTGCTGATCTGCTTGCTGTCATTTGATACAATCCCTGTTTTCTCTGCTGTAGATGTAGCGGTGCTCAGAATGCTGAGCTCTGTATATCCCAGCCCACACCCGATTGGCAGCTTTCCCTGTACACTGCGCATTGACAGAAAGCAGCTAGACCAGGAAAGGAGTCTGGTTACATAGAGCAGTTGACTAGTAGACACAAGGCACCTAGTCCTCTAGTAATCTTATGCGGGGAAAACACTTATTATATTGAAACTGCAAAGTACTACAGCCTAGTACGTGATACATGGCTGGAAACAGGGTCTCTGCCCCTACAACATGCTGCTCTCAGATTACATTGCAAAAACATGCTGACACATTCCCTTTAAATAGGACCAATCACTACTCCTGACATCTAAATCCTTATATTCCTCATGAAATAATAATTCTGAATAATTATTTTTAGTGTTTTTTTTCCCTTCGTCTGTTATTCCTCGTGCAATTTTATAAATAAATTAAAAAATGGGAGTTACTGATCTCCTTTATTAATTGGCTGTATTCCTACATCAGCACATACACGATGCCAGTGACAGTGTACAGACACACCACTGACAGGCGGACTGGTGACACCCAGCTTGTAATTTACCTCTACATTGTCTAGGGGAGTAACAGGAACAGCACAATGGACAACTGTAAGGCTATGTGCCCACGTTGCAGAAATGTCCGCAGCATTTCCGCAACTCCCTGCTGCGGGTAAAACGAATTCCGAATGCGTTTTCTGCAAAACACAAACGTTTTTAGCTTGCAAAATGCTTGCGCTTGATTGACAGGTTGGTCACACTTAGCATAGTGCTTGACAAGTGTGACCAGCTTTTTACTATTGATGCTGCCTATGCAGCATCAATAGTAAAAGATAGAATGTTAAAAATAAAATATGGTTATTCTCACCTTCGGACGGCCCCCGATCTCCTCAGCGGTGCTCCCGGTACGTTCCGTTCCCAGGGATGCTTTCAGCGAAGGACCTTTGTGACGTCACGGTCACGTGACCACGACGTCATCCCAGGTCCTTCGTGCAATGCATCTCTGGGAACGGAAGCCGCGGCGTGCACCGCTGAGGGCCAGGAGGACTCCGGGGGCCATCAGAAGGTAAGTATATCAGTATTTTTTTTTTTTTTTTTTTTTTTACAGGGGTATGGTTCCCAAGGGCCTGGAGGAGAGTCTCCTCTCTTCCAGACCCGGGTGCCATCTGCACATGAAGCGCTCACTTTACGCATGGTGGGCATAGCCGCATACGTAAAGTGAGCGTTCCAATACAATCTTATGGCGACGGAATTGCTGTGATTCCGCAGAAATAATGAACATGCTGCAGATATTACCGCAGAGGGAAAATCCGCAGCATGGGCACAACAACTGCGAAATCCCGTAGGATTTCATGGGAATGCGTTTTTAAACATTTTCGCTGCGGCAAAAAACGCGGCAGCAACGCATAAAAAACGCAACGTGGGCACACTGCGTAAAAAGACACGGTACAGGATGGCTATGCTAGAGAAAATGGACGACACGTGCTATCAGAGACAAGTCACTGGTGGTGACGGCTCCTCACTGAGCTGTTACATTCCTGGGATCACAGGCAAAGATTGCTCCTAATGTTACTCATTGTGCCAATCCGGATTGTATAGCAGACCTGCTACAAGTGGCACTCTGGGCCTAGCATTAGTTGGGGGGTAATGTTCACATTACTGTAATGTAACCTGTCTTAAAGGGGTTTTCTGGTTTTAGAAAAGCCCTCGCCCTCTGAAACAGTTTGTGGTAAAAAACAGACGGCTATTCTCAACCTCCCCAGGTCCAGAGATGAGTCTTTGCCGCTACTCCCGTTGTTAGAACACTGAGTGCCGTGATTTTGCCTGATTTGACGTTATGAGCCGCAGACCTCACTGATTGTCTGCAGTGTTGATGACGAGATAGCAGCACTGCAGACGATAACAGACATAGGGACTCAGTGCTGGACTGGGGGAGAGTAAAGCTCGCTTTGTTTTAAGGCTAACTGCATGAGAGGAACAGAGTTTTTCTGAAACAGGAAAACCCCTTTAAGTGCCATGATGGCGAGATGTTCCATTCCAGACATAACAGGCAGTGAGAATACAGACCCGCTGTCCGCCATCACACACCATGGCCACAGGCTTTCTATACGGCCGCTGGAATTTCTTATCTCTATGTGGAATTTCCATTTCCATAGTAAATAGTTTACCAGATGTGCAGGCAGCTGAGGATGGCGAAGAGTAGTCCTAGGACGAAGGCCAGCGGGATGGCGAGGAGCACGGTCAGCACCTTGTAGATGAGGTATTTACTGATCTCAAACAGGGCGGTGCTGCAGATCCACACTTTATCAAAGCTGTGCGTGGAGTCCGGCTCGGCTATCACATCCTCGAAGGAGAGCTGCAACAGAAATGGGGAACACAACAGGCTGACAGCAGCTCTATTACAGGGGCCGCGCACCCTCCCCGAGGCCTCGCTCATCAGTGTCAGGGTGCAATGTTAGTCTAGGTGCTCGTTCACACTGGCTACTCCCCTCTATTACAGGGGCTGCGCACCCTCCCCGAGGCCTCGCTCATCAGTGTCAGGGTGCAATGTTAGTCTAGGTGCTCGTTCACACTGGCTACTCCCCTCTATTACAGGGGCCGCGCACCCTCCCCGAGGCCTCGCTCATCAGTGTCAGGGTGCAATGTTAGTCTAGGTGCTCGTTCACACTGGCTACTCCTCTCTATTACAGGGCCGCGCACCCTCCCCGAGGCCTCGCTCATCAGTGTCAGGGTGCAATGTTAGTCTAGGTGCTCGTTCACACTGGCTACTCCCCTCTATTATAGGGGCTGCGCACCCTCCCCGAGGCCTCGCTCATCAGTGTCAGGGTGCAATGCTAGTCTAGGTGCTCGTTCACACTGGCTACTCCTCTCTATTACAGGGGCCGCGCACCCTCCCCGAGGCCTCGCTCATCAGTGTCAGGGTGCAATGTTAGTCTAGGTGCTCGTTCACACTGGCTACTCCTCTCTATTACAGGGGCCGCGCACCCTCCCCGAGGCCTCGCTCATCAGTGTCAGGGTGCAATGTTAGTCTAGGTGCTCGTTCACACTGGCTACTCCTCTCTATTACAGGGGCCGCGCACCCTCCCCGAGGCCTCGCTCATCAGTGTCAGGGTGCAATGTTAGTCTAGGTGCTCGTTTACACTGGCTACTCCTCTCTATTACAGGGGCCGCGCACCCTCCCCGAGGCCTCGCTCATCAGTGTCAGGGTGCAATGCTAGTCTAGGTGCTCGTTCACACTGGCTACTCCTCTCTATTACAGGGGCAGCGCACCCTCCCCAAGGCCTCGCTCATCAGTGTCAGGGTGCAATGTTAGTCTAGGTGCTCGTTCACACTGGCTACTCCTCTCTATTACAGGGGCCGCGCACCCTCCCCGAGGCCTCGCTCATCAGTGTCAGGGTGCAATGTTAGTCTAGGTGCTCGTTCACACTGGCTACTCCTCTCTATTACAGGGGCCGCGCACCCTCCCCGAGGCCTCGCTCATCAGTGTCAGGGTGCAATGTTAGTCTAGGTGCTCGTTTACACTGGCTACTCCTCTCTATTACAGGGCCGCGCACCCTCCCCGAGGCCTCGCTCATCAGTGTCAGGGTGCAATGCTAGTCTAGGTGCTCGTTCACACTGGCTACTCCTCTCTATTACAGGGGCAGCGCACCCTCCCCAAGGCCTCGCTCATCAGTGTCAGGGTGCAATGTTAGTCTAGGTGCTCGTTCACACTGGCTACTCCTCTCTATTACAGGGGCCGCGCACCCTCCCCGAGGCCTCGCTCATCAGTGTCAGGGTGCAATGTTAGTCTAGGTGCTCGTTCACACTGGCTACTCCTCTCTATTACAGGGCCGCGCACCCTCCCCAAGGCCTCGCTCATCAGTGTCAGGGTGCAATGCTAGTCTAGGTGCTCGTTCACACTGGCTACTCCTCTCTATTACAGGGCCGCGCACCCTCCCCGAGGCCTCGCTCATCAGTGTCAGGGTGCAATGTTAGTCTAGGTGCTCGTTCACACTGGCTACTCCTCTCTATTACAGGGGCCGCGCACCCTCCCCGAGGCCTCGCTCATCAGTGTCAGGGTGCAATGTTAGTCTAGGTGCTCGTTCACACTGGCTACTCCTCTCTATTACAGGGGCCGCGCACCCTCCCCGAGGCCTCGCTCATCAGTGTCAGGGTGCAATGTTAGTCTAGGTGCTCGTTCACACTGGCTACTCCTCTCTATTACAGGGGCCGCGCACCCTCCCCAAGGCCTCGCTCATCAGTGTCACGGTGCAATGTTAGTCTAGGTGCTCGTTCACACTGGCTACTCCTCTCTATTACAGGGCCGCGCACCCTCCCCGAGGCCTCGCTCATCAGTGTCAGGGTGCAATGTTAGTCCAGGTGCTCGTTCACACTGGCTACTCCTCTCTATTACAGGGGCCGCGCACCCTCCCCGAGGCCTCGCTCATCAGTGTCAGGGTGCAATGTTAGTCTAGGTGCTCGTTCACACTGGCTACTCCTCTCTATTACAGGGCCGCGCACCCTCCCCGAGGCCTCGCTCATCAGTGTCAGGGTGCAATGCTAGTCTAGGTGCTCGTTCACACTGGCTACTCCTCTCTATTACAGGGTCGCGCACCCTCCCCGAGGCCTCGCTCATCAGTGTCAGGGTGCAATGTTAGTCTAGGTGCTCGTTCACACTGGCTACTCCCCTCTATTACAGGGGCTGCGCACCCTCCCCGAGGCCTCGCTCATCAGTGTCAGGGTGCAATGTTAGTCTAGGTGCTCATTCACACTGGCTACTCCCCTCTATTACAGGGGCTGCGCACCCTCCCCGAGGCCTCGCTCATCAGTGTCAGGGTGCAATGTTAGTCTAGGTGCTCGTTCACACTGGCTACTCCTCTCTATTACAGGGCCGCGCACCCTCCCCAAGGCCTCGCTCATCAGTGTCAGGGTGCAATGCTAGTCTAGGTGCTCGTTCACACTGGCTACTCCTCTCTATTACAGGGCCGCGCACCCTCCCCGAGGCCTCGCTCATCAGTGTCAGGGTGCAATGTTAGTCTAGGTGCTCGTTCACACTGGCTACTCCTCTCTATTACAGGGGCCGCGCACCCTCCCCGAGGCCTCGCTCATCAGTGTCAGGGTGCAATGTTAGTCTAGGTGCTCGTTCACACTGGCTACTCCTCTCTATTACAGGGGCCGCGCACCCTCCCCGAGGCCTCGCTCATCAGTGTCAGGGTGCAATGTTAGTCTAGGTGCTCGTTCACACTGGCTACTCCTCTCTATTACAGGGGCCGCGCACCCTCCCCAAGGCCTCGCTCATCAGTGTCACGGTGCAATGTTAGTCTAGGTGCTCGTTCACACTGGCTACTCCTCTCTATTACAGGGCCGCGCACCCTCCCCGAGGCCTCGCTCATCAGTGTCAGGGTGCAATGTTAGTCTAGGTGCTCGTTCACACTGGCTACTCCTCTCTATTACAGGGGCCGCGCACCCTCCCCGAGGCCTCGCTCATCAGTGTCAGGGTGCAATGTTAGTCTAGGTGCTCGTTCACACTGGCTACTCCTCTCTATTACAGGGCCGCGCACCCTCCCCGAGGCCTCGCTCATCAGTGTCAGGGTGCAATGCTAGTCTAGGTGCTCGTTCACACTGGCTACTCCTCTCTATTACAGGGTCGCGCACCCTCCCCGAGGCCTCGCTCATCAGTGTCAGGGTGCAATGTTAGTCTAGGTGCTCGTTCACACTGGCTACTCCCCTCTATTACAGGGGCTGCGCACCCTCCCCGAGGCCTCGCTCATCAGTGTCAGGGTGCAATGTTAGTCTAGGTGCTCATTCACACTGGCTACTCCCCTCTATTACAGGGGCTGCGCACCCTCCCCGAGGCCTCGCTCATCAGTGTCAGGGTGCAATGTTAGTCTAGGTGCTCGTTCACACTGGCTACTCCCCTCTATTACAGGGGCTGCGCACCCTCTCCGAGGCCTCGTCATAAGTGTCAGGGTGCAATGTTAGTCTAGGTGCTCGTTCACACTGGCTACTCCTCTCTATTACAGGGGCCGCGCACCCTCCCCGAGGCCTCGCTCATCAGTGTCAGGGTGCAATGTTAGTCTAGGTGCTCGTTCACACTGGCTACTCCCCTCTATTACAGGGGCTGCGCACCCTCTCCGAGGCCTCGTCATAAGTGTCAGGGTGCAATGTTAGTCTAGGTGCTCGTTCACACTGGCTACTCCAGATCTGAGGGGACAAACTGAAATCCCACCATACTCTAGTTTGATCCAATTTACGCTCTGCACCACCGCTATAGTGGGCACACGGTGTCAGCCATGTCCCCAGTTTGACCGCCTGAACATGGCAGTCATGGACAGCAGGTCTGATGGTACACGGACGCACCGTATCACCCAGGCTATGCCCAGTCCCTGCAGGGTGAGTGACACTGAGCTGCTAGTCGGGTCACAATTAGGGTGTGTGTCCACGGTCAGTAAACGCTGCTTGTTTGACGCTGCGCAGAGCTGCAGCGTCAAACACGCAGCGTCCAGATGTTCCAGCATAGTGGAGGGGATTTTTTGAAATCCCGTGTCCACTATGCGTGGAAACCCGCACGCGGCGGCCCTGCGACTCTGGACATGCTGCGCGTCTTTTCAGATCGCAGCATGCCCGTACACCTTGCGGGGACGCAGCGTCCCCGCAAGGCATAACACAGGGCCCTATGGGAGCGAGCGATCATCCCGGATGTGTACAGTTAAGGCTACGTTCACATTTGCGTTGTGCGCCGCAGCGCACAACGCAAACAAAAACGCAGCAAAACGCATGCACAACGCTGCGTTTTGCGCCGCATGCGTCCTTTTTTAAATTGATTTTGGACGCAGCAAAAATGCAACTTGCTGCGTCCTCTGCGCCCGGACGCGGGCGCCGCAGCGACGCATGCGGCGCAAAACGCAAGTGCGACGCATGTCCATGCGCCCCCATGTTAAATATAGGGGCACATGACGCATGCGGCGCCGCTGCGGCGCCCGCCGCTAATGTGAACGTAGACTAACACATCCGGCATCATCGCGTCCCAGAAGGGGGCGGGGCTTAGCGCCGAGCGATACCGCCGGCCATCCTGAACGTGGACACGCAGCCTTAGGGGCTTTTTTAGATTTTTTAATTACTCTACATAAATGGAAAAACAGATAAGACGTGTATGTGGGCAGCATGGTGGCTCAGTGGTTAGCACTGCAGCCTTGCAGCACTGGAGTCCTGGGCTCTAATCCCACCAAGGACATCTGCAAGGAGTTTGCATGTTCTCCCCGTGTTTGCGTGGGTTTCGTCCGGTTTCCTCCCACATCCCAAAGACATACTGATAGGAAATTTACATTGTGAGCCACATCGGGGACAGTGATGATAATGTGCACTGCGGAATATGTTAGCGCTATACAAAAATAAAGATTATTATTATTAAAGATTATTATATGTGGACTTGCTGTTGCTTGTAGTTCAGACCCATGTGTTATGCCCACAAAGACAGGACCAGGTATATACCGTGCCCTGGCATACACAGGGGTGGCAGAGCAGGACTTGGAGGGCGTGCAGGGAGTTTGCCAGTAACCCGCTCGGCTCTGCTATATCTGCGCAGCACTCACCTTCAGGTGCCCGTTCAGGTCGTGCGGGTCCCGGTCCGGCTGACTGTCATACGATTTCTCCGTCAGCATCGGGGCAGAGGAGCGGTTGAACTCGTCCTCGTCCATGAAGATGCGAGCGTCGGCTTTCTCCTTCTCTAGCCCCATGCTTCCTCCGTAGGGGGAGACCCCGCGACTGCTCCGGGCTGCGGTGCGAGAAGACACTTCCTGGATGGTGCAGCTGCTCTCCGCGCCCCCCTCCTACCCGGTGTGAGTTGGTGCGGACTCAATATTCGGGCGCTGGATGCAGGGCACGCCCCGCTCTCCACACCCTCAGCAGCCGGGAGAGACGACCGCGGAGAGGGGAGTCCGGGCTGTGAGCGCCTGTGTTCCCAGAGTTGGGCTGTATGTGCGGTGTCCTAGTGGGTGCCACCATTGCTAGTGCCTGTACTTAGGGTCCATGCAGGGACCACAGAGTGGGGCTGTATGTGCGGTGTCCTAGTGGGTGCCACCATTGCTAGTGCCATTACTTAGGGTCCATGCAGGGACCACAGAGTGGGGCTGTATGTGCGGTGTCCTAGTGGGTACCACCATAGCTATCGCCTGTTTTTAGGGTCCATGCAGGGACCACAGAGTGGGGCTGTATGTGCAGTGTCCTGGTGGGTACCACCATAGCTATTGCCGGTACTTAGGGTCCATGCAGGGACCACAGAGTGGGGCTGTATGTGCGGTGTCCTGGTAGGTACCACCATAGCTATTGCCTGTACTTAGGGTTCATGCAGGGACCCAGAGTGGGGCTGTATGTGCGGTGTCCTGGTGGGTACCACCATAGCTATTGCCTGTACTTAGGGTTCATGCAGGGACCACAGAGTGGGGCTGTATGTGCAGTGTCCTGGTGGGTACCACCATAGCTATTGCCTGTACTTAGGGTCCATGCAGGGACCACAGAGTGGGGCTGTATGTGCGGTGTCCTGGTGGGTACCACCATAGCTATTGCCTGTACTTAGGGTCCATGCAGGGACCACAGAGTGGGGCTGTATGTGCGGTGTCCTAGTGGGTACCACCATAGCTATTGCCTGTACTTAGGGTCCATGCAGGGACCACAGAGTGGGGCTGTATGTGCGGTGTCCTGGTAGGTACCACCAGAGCTAGCGCCTGTACTTAGGGTCCATGCAGGGACCACAGAGTGGGGCTGTATGTGCGGTGTCCTGGTAGGTACCACCAGAGCTAGCGCCTGTACTTAGGGTCCATGCAGGGACCACAGAGTGGGGCTGTATGTGCGGTGTCCTGGTGGGTACCACCAGAGCTAGCGCCTGTACTTAGGGTCCATGCAGGGATCACAGAGTGGGGCTGTATGTGCGGTGTCCTAGTGGGTACCACCATAGCTATTGCCTGTACTTAGGGTCCATGCAGGGACCACAGAGTGGGGCTGTATGTGCGGTGTCCTGGTAGGTACCACCAGAGCTAGCGCCTGTACTTAGGGTCCATGCAGGGACCACAGAGTGGGGCTGTATGTGCGGTGTCCTGGTGGGTACCACCAGAGCTAGCGCCTGTACTTAGGGTCCATGCAGGGACCACAGAGTGGGGTTGTATGTGCGGTGTCCTGGTGGGTACCACCAGAGCTAGCGCCTGTACTTAGGGTCCATGCATGGACCACAGAGTGGGGCTGTATGTGCGGTGTCCTAGTGGGTGCCACCATTGCTAGCGCCTGTACTTAGGGTTCCTGCAGGGACCACAGAGTGGGGCTGTATGTGCGGTGTCCTAGTGGGTACCACCATTGCTAGCGCCTGTGCTTATGGTTCCTGCAGGAACCAGTGGGGCTGTATGTGCGGTGTCCTAATTGATACCACCAGTGCTCGTGCCTGTAATCAGGGTCTGTGCCTCTTTGGTGCCCTTCACATCATCATGGGGTGCAGATGAATTGGCATGACAACCGAGGGTCTGCAGAAAACCCCTGCGCTTGTCATCGCTGATCTGCTAAGAGCATCACCCCATTGCCAGTGTTCATGATACACATTGCATTGTAGCACAACAATCGTATAATCGCAGCTTCAAATCTCCTAAGGACACTGTTGAAGCAGGTAAAAAGTAAAAAAAAAAAAAGTTTTAAAAAAATATAAAGATTCAAATCACCCCCCTTTGCGCCATTCAAAATAAAACAATAAAAAGTGCATATATTTGGTGTCGCCGTGTTCAGAATCGCCTGGTCTATCAATATATAAAGTTAATTAATTCTGACGATAAACGGTGTAACGAGAGAAAAAATCGAAACAACAGACTTACTGTTTTTGGTCACCACAACATTGCAATAAAATGCAATAACAATCGATCAAAACATCATATCTATCCCAAAATTGTATCACTAAAAAGTCAGTTCGACGCGCAAAAATAAGCCCTCACCCGGCTCCAGATATCGAAAAATGGAAACGCTACAAGTCTTGTAAAATGGTGCCTTTTTTTACTTTGGATTTTTGTAGCCACTTACATAAAAAAGGACATACACGTTTGGTATCTGTGTATTCATGCTGACCTGGAGAATCATATTACTAGGTCAGTTTTAGCATTTAGTGAACATGGTAAAAAAAAATGTGTGAAATTTCACTCTATTTTTGCAATTTTACCACACTTGGAATTTTTATCCAATTTTCTAGTACACGATATGTTACCAATGGTGTAGCTCAAAAGTACAACTTGTCCCGCAAAAAACAAGCCCTCACATGGCGTTATTGACGGAAAAATAAAGTTATGCCTCTGGGAAGACTGAGCAAAAAACGAAATCGTAAAAAATGGAAAATCAAAAAGTCGTGAAGGAGTTAAACAAACTGCAGTCAGGTGACGGGATTTTCCAAAAGAGGAAAGCCCCCTTAATGCTCCATGACGTACGTTTAGGGTGTTTGGAGCAGATGCTAGCCATATTATATTGCCTCTAATTGCAGTGATCCGCGCTGCCACCAATCACTGCTGATAACCTCTTCGGTGTCAGTCTTTCTTATGACTGCTTGGGCTAGGCTGAAGTCTTCCATGCCTGTCATGTTAATGTTCCTGAGATGTCCTGTGGCTGGGCTCCATAGGAGACTGTGATTTCTGCTATAAGCAGCGATACTGTGCTACAATCTATAGTAAGAGCCAGCGAACGATTGCAGGATCAAGTTCCCTAAGGGGACTAAAATATAGGGTGAAAAGTATAAAAGCAATAAAAACTGGAATCACTCTCTTTATCCTAGTTAAAAATAAAAAATGCACAGATTTGGTATTGCTGCATTCATAAATGCCCCATCTATCTAATATGTAAAGCTGAATGTGTGTATGTATGTGTGTGTGTATGTCCGGGATTGGCATCTGAACCGTCGCAGCTACAGCCACAAAATTTTGCACAGTCACACGTCTGGACCCCGAGAGCGTCATAGGCTATGTTGTGAGGCGAAATTTTAACCCCGCGCGTTCCAATTCACCAAACAATTTTGCCCCTATCTACATAATGGGGAAAAAATGAAAGGAAAAGTGTTGGAGGCAAATTAACAGCTGCCAGATGTGAACAAGGGGGACTTAAAGAATGAAAGCGATGGCGCCAAAGAGTATATACTGTACAGTTGCTAAGGTGGGGCCCCAACATGGGATAATCACACCACCACGGGGATATGAACACACACACAAAATGCGCCACACACTACCACGTGCTCGAACACATATATCACCCTCAGCACACATTTCACCACACATACACCAACCTCGCCACATAAAAGTCGAAACACAAAAGTCGCCGCTCAAAACTCGCCACGCGCAAAACTCTCCACATGCAAAACTCGCCACACGTGCAAAACTCACTTCATGGAAAACTCGCCACACGCAAAACTTGCACACGCAGAAAAATTGCCACATGCACAAAAGTTGCAACACATGCAAAAGTTGCCTCACACAAAACTTGCACATACTCAAAAGGCACCACACATAAAACTCGCCACGCGCAAAACTCGCCATGCGCAAAACTTGCTGCACACAACTTGCTACACTAACCTGTCACATGCAACTCGACACACAAAAAGTTGCTACATGCATGTCGCCACACAAAACTCATCTCACAAAAGTCGCTACATGCATGTCGCCACACGCAACTCAACACACAACTTGACACACGAAACTCGCCCTAAAACACACACAAGTCTGGTATTATCCTTCAAAAATAAAAATCTGATTAATAAGCTGACAAACTACAAGAGCAACAAATGTACCATATAGGAATCCGGCAGCTGTCAGTCACATGACCAGTCTATTATGTGTATGTGTGAGCTAATATATACTGCCAGGGGGTGGGCTTACTGTTGGCTGGGGATTTATCAGGCTGCCAATTTAGCTTACAAATACTGTGGTAAAAATACTGACCAAATAACGTGTGAACGAGGTCTAATACAGGAGATGACATACAGGTACATACTATATACAGGGGAGATGACACACAGGTATATACTATATACAGGAGAAGATGACACACAGGTATATACTATATACAGGAGGAGATGTGTCATGATCTCAATGGCAAGAGATCATAGCATAAGCATATATAGGAACTAGCTCTTGGAAGATGGGAACTGAGCTGACCATGAACTAAACCTAACACACAACTAGCAGTGGCCGGGTAGCATGCCTACGTTGATTCTAGATGCCCAGCACCAGCCGGAGGACTAAATAATGCTAGCAGAGGAAAATATTAGTCCTAGCTCACCTCTAGAGAAATACCCCAAAAGGAGACAGAGGCCCCCCACATGTATTGGCGGTGAATTAAGATGAAATAACAAACGTAGGATGAAAATAGGTTTAGCAAATTTGAGGTCCACTTACTACATAGCAGAAGACAGAAAGGACACTTTCATGGTCAGCTGAAAACCCTAATCAAAAACACCATCCAGAAATTACTTTAAAACTCTGTCATTAACTCATAACACCAGAGTGGCAATTCCTGTTCACAAGAGCTTTCCAGACACAGTAACGAAACTACAGCTGTGAACTGGAACCAAAATGCAAAAACAAACATGGACAAAAGTCCAACTTATCTAGTAGTTGTCTAGGAGCAGGAACAAGCACAGAGAGGCTTCTGATAACATTGTTGACCGGAAAGCAACTAACAGAGCAGCAAGGTTATATAGCGACTCCCACATCTTGATGGGAACAGGTGAACAGAGAAGATGAAGACACCAGTTCAATTCCACCAGTAGCCACCGGGGGAGCCCAGAATCCAAATTCACAACAGTACCCCCCCCTCAAGGAGGGGGCACCGAACCCTCACCAGAACCACCAGGGCGATCAGGATGGGCCCTATGAAAGGCACGAACCAGATCAGAGGCATGAACATCAGATGCATTCACCCAAGAATTATCCTCCTGGCCGTATCCCTTCCACTTGACCAGATACTGGAGTCTCCGTCTGGAAACACGAGAGTCTAAGATTTTCTCCACAACGTACTCCAACTCACCCTCAACCAACACTGGAGCAGGAGGCTCAACGGAAGGCACAACCGGTACCTCATACCTGCGCAACAATGACCGATGAAAAACGTTATGAATAGAAAAGGATGCAGGGAGGTCCAAACGGAAGGAAACAGGGTTAAGAATCTCCAATATCTTATACGGGCCAATGAACCGAGGCTTAAACTTAGGAGAAGAGACCCTCATAGGGACAAAACGAGAAGACAACCACACCAAATCCCCAACACAAAGCCGAGGACCAACACGACGGTGGCGGTTGGCAAAAAGCTGAGTCTTCTCCTGGGACAACCTCAAATTGTCCACCACCTGCCCCCAGATCTGATGCAATCTCTCCACCACAGCATCCACTCCAGGACAATCCGAAGATTCCACCTGACCAGAGGAAAATCGAGGATGAAACCCCGAATTACAGAAAAACGGGGACACCAAAGTGGCAGAGCTGGCCCGATTATTGAGAGCGAACTCCGCCAATGGCAAAAAAGCAACCCAATCATCCTGGTCAGCAGACACAAAACACCTCAGATATGTCTCCAGGGTCTGATTAATCCGCTCGGTCTGGCCATTCGTCTGAGGATGGAAAGCGGACGAAAAAGATAAATCTATGCCCATCCTAGCACAGAATGCCCGCCAAAATCTAGACACGAATTGGGTCCCTCTGTCAGAAACGATATTCTCAGGAATACCATGCAAACGAACAACATTTTGAAAAAACAGAGGAACCAACTCGGAAGAAGAAGGCAACTTGGGCAGAGGAACCAAATGGACCATCTTAGAGAAACGGTCACACACCACCCAGATGACAGACATCTTCTGAGAAACAGGCAGATCTGAAATAAAATCCATCGAGATGTGCGTCCAAGGCCTCTTAGGAATAGGCAAGGGCAACAACAATCCACTAGCCCGAGAACAACAAGGCTTGGCCCGAGCACAAACGTCACAAGACTGCACAAAGCCTCGCACATCTCGTGACAGGGAAGGCCACCAGAAGGACCTTGCCACCAAATCCCTGGTACCAAAAATGCCAGGATGACCTGCCAACGCAGAAGAATGAACCTCAGAGATGACTCTACTGGTCCAATCATCAGGAACAAACAGTTTATCAGGTGGGCAACGATCAGGTCTATCCGCCTGAAACTCCTGCAAGGCCCGCCGCAGGTCTGGAGAAACGGCTGACAATACCACTCCATCCTTAAGGATACCTGTGGGCTCAGAGTTACCAGGTGAGTCAGGCTCAAAACTCCTAGAAAGGGCATCCGCCTTAACATTCTTAGAACCCGGTAGGTATGACACCACAAAATTAAACCGAGAGAAAAATAATGACCAGCGCGCCTGTCTAGGATTCAGGCGCCTGGCGGTCTCAAGATAAATCAAATTTTTGTGGTCAGTCAATACCACCACCTGATGTCTGGCCCCCTCAAGCCAATGGCGCCACTCCTCAAAAGCCCACTTCATGGCCAAAAGCTCCCGATTCCCAACATCATAATTCCGCTCAGCGGGCGAAAATTTACGGGAAAAGAAGGCACAAGGCCTCATCACGGAGCAGTCAGAACTTTTCTGCGACAACACTGCCCCAGCTCCGATCTCAGAAGCGTCGACCTCAACCTGAAAAGGTAGAGCAACATCAGGCTGACGCAACACAGGGGCAGAGGAAAAACGGCGCTTAAGCTCCCGAAAGGCCTCCACAGCATCAGGGGACCAATCAGCAACATCAGCACCCTTCCTAGTCAAATCGGTCAATGGTTTAGCAATATCCGAAAAACCAGCAATAAATCGACGATAAAAGTTAGCAAAGCCCAAAAATTTCTGAAGACTCTTAAGAGAAGAGGGCTGCGTCCAATCACAAATAGCTTGAAGCTTGACAGGATCCATTTCAATGGAAGAGGGGGAAAAAATATATCCCAAAAAGGAAATCCTCTGTACCCCAAAAACACACTTAGAACCCTTCACACACAAAGAATTAGACCGCAAAACCTGAAAAACCCTCCTGACTTGCTGGACATGAGAGTCCCAGTCATCCGAAAAAATCAGAATATCATCCAGATACACAATCATAAATTTATCCAAATAATCGCGAAAAATATCATGCATAAAGGACTGGAAAACTGACGGAGCATTAGAAAGACCAAAAGGCATCACTAAATACTCAAAGTGGCCCTCGGGCGTATTAAATGCGGTTTTCCACTCATCCCCCTGCCTGATTCGCACCAAATTATACGCCCCACGAAGGTCAATCTTAGAGAACCACTTGGCCCCCTTTATGCGAGCAAACAAATCAGTCAGCAACGGCAATGGGTATTGATATTTAACAGTGATTTTATTCAAAAGCCGATAATCAATACATGGTCTCAAAGAGCCGTCTTTTTTTGACACAAAGAAAAAACCGGCTCCTAAGGGAGATGACGATGGACGAATATGTCCCTTTTCCAAGGACTCCTTTATATATTCTCGCATAGCAGCATGTTCAGGCACAGACAGATTAAATAAACGACCCTTTGGGTATTTACTACCCGGGATTAAATCTATGGCACAATCGCACTCTCGGTGCGGAGGTAACGAACCAAGCTTGGATTCTTCAAAGACGTCACGATAGTCAGACAGGAACTCAGGAATTTCAGAGGGAATAGATGATGAAATGGAAACCACAGGTACATCCCCATGAGCCCCCTTACATCCCCAGCTCAACACAGACATAGCTCTCCAGTCGAGGACTGGGTTGTGAGATTGCAGCCAAGGCAATCCTAGCACCAAATCATCATGTAGATTATACAGCACCAGAAAGCGAATAATCTCCTGGTGACCCGGATTAATACGCATAGTTACTTGTGTCCAGTATTGTGGTTTATTATTAGCCAATGGGGTGGAGTCAATCCCCTTCAGAGGAATAGGAGTCTCCAAAGGCTCTAAATCATACCCACAGCGATTGGCAAAGGACCAATCCATAAGACTCAAAGCGGCGCCAGAGTCGACATAGGCGTCCGTGGTAATAGATGACAAAGAGCAAATCAGGGTCACAGATAGAATAAACTTAGACGGTAAGGTGCAAATGGAAACAGATTTACCAAGTTTTTTAGTGCGCTTAGAGCATGCTGATATAACATGAGTAGAATCACCACAATAGAAACACAACCCATTTTTCCGTCTAAAATTCTGCCGCTCGCTTCGGGACAGAATTCTATCACACTGCATACTCTCTGGCGATTTCTCAGTGGACACCGCCAGATGGTGCACTGGTTTGCGCTCCCGCAAACGCCTATCGATCTGAATAGCCATTGTCATGGACTCATTCAGACCCGCAGGCACAGGGAACCCCACCATAACATCCTTAATGGCATCAGAGAGACCCTCTCTGAAAGTCGCCGCCAGGGCGCACTCATTCCACTGAGTAAGCACAGACCATTTACGGAATCTTTGGCAGTAAATTTCCGCTTCATCTTGCCCCTGAGATAGGGACATCAAAGTTTTTTCTGCCTGAAGCTCCAAATGAGGTTCGTCATAAAGCAACCCCAAGGCCAGAAAAAACGCATCCACATTGAGCAACGCAGGATCCCCTGGTGTCAATGAAAAAGCCCAGTCTTGAGGGTCGCCCCGGAGCAAGGAAATCACAATCCTGACCTGCTGTGCAGGGTCTCCGGCAGAGCGAGATTTCAGGGACAAAAATAATTTGCAATTATTTCGAAAATTCTGAAACCCAGATCTATTCCCCGAGAAAAATTCCGGCAAAGGAATTCTCGGCTCAGATACAGGTGCATGACAAACAAAATCTTGCAAATTTTGTACCTTCGTGGCGAGATTATTCAAACCTGCAGTTACACTCTGAAGATCCATTACAAACAGGTGGACACAGAGCCATTCAAAGGAGAGAAAAAAAATAAAAAAAAAATATCAGCAGACTACTTATTTCTCTCCTTTCTCAGCCAAGGATTTTAACCCTTTAGTGGGCCGGTCAAACTGTCATGATCTCAATGGCAAGAGATCATAGCATAAGCATATATAGGAACTAGCTCTTGGAAGATGGGAACTGAGCTGACCATGAACTAAACCTAACACACAACTAGCAGTGGCCGGGTAGCATGCCTACGTTGATTCTAGATGCCCAGCACCAGCCGGAGGACTAAATAATGCTAGCAGAGGAAAATATTAGTCCTAGCTCACCTCTAGAGAAATACCCCAAAAGGAGACAGAGGCCCCCCACATGTATTGGCGGTGAATTAAGATGAAATAACAAACGTAGGATGAAAATAGGTTTAGCAAATTTGAGGTCCACTTACTACATAGCAGAAGACAGAAAGGACACTTTCATGGTCAGCTGAAAACCCTAATCAAAAACACCATCCAGAAATTACTTTAAAACTCTGTCATTAACTCATAACACCAGAGTGGCAATTCCTGTTCACAAGAGCTTTCCAGACACAGTAACGAAACTACAGCTGTGAACTGGAACCAAAATGCAAAAACAAACATGGACAAAAGTCCAACTTATCTAGTAGTTGTCTAGGAGCAGGAACAAGCACAGAGAGGCTTCTGATAACATTGTTGACCGGCAAGCAACTAACAGAGCAGCAAGGTTATATAGCGACTCCCACATCTTGATGGGAACAGGTGAACAGAGAAGATGAAGACACCAGTTCAATTCCACCAGTAGCCACCGGGGGAGCCCAGAATCCAAATTCACAACAGAGATGACACACAGATATATACTATATACAGGAGAGATGACACACAAGTATATACTATATAGAGGAGGAGATGACATACAGGTACATACTACATACAGGAGGAGATGACATACAGGTATATACTATATACAGGAGGAGATGACACACAGGTATATACTATATACAGGAGCAGATTACCTACAGGTATATACTATATACAGGAGGAGATGACACACAGATATATACTATATACAGGAGAGATGACACACAAGTATATACTATATAGAGGAGGAGATGACATACAGGTACATACTACATACAGGAGGAGATGACATACAGGTATATACTATATACAGGAGGAGATGACACACAGGTATATACTATATACAGGAGCAGATTACCTACAGGTATATAGTATATACAGGAGGAGATGACATACAGGTATATGCTATGTATAGGAGGAGATGACATACAGGTATATACTATATACAGGAGGAGATGACACACAGATATATACTATATATAGGTGAGATGACACACAGGTATATACTATATACAGGAGATTACATACAGGTATATCTAATATATAAAGCTGAATGTGTGTATGTATGTATGTGTGTATGTCCGGGATTGGCATCTGCACCGTCGCAGCTACAGCCACAAAATTTGGCACAGTCACACGTCTGGACCCCGAGAGCGTCATAGGCTATGTTGTGAGGTGAAATTTTAACCCCGCGCGTTCCAATTCACCAAACAATTTTGCCCCTATCTACATAATGGGGAAAAAGTGAAGGGAAAAGTGTTGGAGGAAAATTGACAGCTGCCAGATGTGAACAATGGGGACTTAAAGAATGAGAGCGATGGCGCCAAAGAGTATATACCGTACAGTTGCTAAGGTGGGGCCCCGACATGGGATACTCACCACACACGGGGATATGAACACAAACACAAAATGCGCCACACACTACCACGTGCTTGAACACATATACGACCCTCAGCACACATTTCACCACACACACACCAACCTCGCCACATAAAAGTCGAAACACAAAAGTCACCACTCAAAACTCGCCACGCGCAAAACTCGCTACATGCAAAACTCGCCATATGCAAAACTAGGCTCACGCAAAACTCGCCACACGTGCAAAACTCACCTCATGGAAAACTCACCTCATGCAAAACTTGCACACACAGAAAAATTGCCACATGTACCAAAGTTGCAACACATGCTAAAGTTGCCTCACACAAAACTTGCACATACTCAAAACGCACCACACATAAAACTCGCCACGCGCAAAACTCGCCATGCACAAATCTTGCTGCACACAACTTGCTACACTAACCTGTCACATGCAACTCGACAAACAAAATGTTGCTACACGCATGTCACCACACAAAACTCATCTCACAAAAGTCGCTACATGCGTGTCGCCACACGCAACTCAACACACACAACTTGACACATGAAACTCGCCCTAAAACACACACAAGTCTGGTATTATCCTTCAAAAATAAAAATCTGATTTAATAAGCTGACAAACTACAAGAGCAACAAATGTATCATATAGGAAATACGGCAGCTGTCAGTCACATGACCTGTCTATTATGTGTATGTGTGAGCTAATATATACTGCCAGGGGGTGGGCTTCCTGTTGGCTGGGGATTTATCAGGCTGCCAATAGCAACCAATCACAGCTCAGCTTCTATTTTGCTACAGTTAATTAATCTGAGCTCTGATTGGTTAATATAGGCAACAAAGACATTCTCAGTATAACAAAGCTAATATATGTTGTGAAATGCTTCTATTAGCTTAGTTTTTGCCTTTTAATAATTACATTTCTATGTATTTGTTTTGTGGTTTTTGCGTGCAGAATAAATTTTTGTTAACCCCTTAACGACCGCCGATACGCCTTTTAACGGCGGCCGCTAAGGGTACTTAAACCACAGCGCCGTTAATTAACGGCGCTGTGGAAAAAGTGAATAGCGCCCCCCAGAGTCGGATTTTCTCTGGGGTCTCGGTTGCCGAGGGTAGCCGAGACCCCAGAGAACATGATTCGGGGGTTTTTTACCGACCCCCGAGTTGCGATCGCCGGTAATTAACCGTTTACCGGCGGTCGCAACAAAAAAAAACAAACGCGATTTGCCTTTTAATTTCTCTGTCCTCCGATGTGATCGCACATCGGAGGACAGAGAAATAGGGTCCCCGATGGCCCCCGATAGCCCCCCAATACTCACCTATCTCCCCCGGTGCTCCTCGTGGCTCCCGATGGGCGCCGCCATCTTTTTTCCGGGAAAAAATGGCGGGCGCAGTGCGCCCGCCGCCCGGCACCCGGAAGATCTTTGGGGTCTCGGCTGCCGGGGGTAGCCGAGACCCCAAAGAACATGATCGGGGTCGGTTTGCACCGGCCCCTGTTTTGCGATCGCCGGTAATTAACAGTTTACCGGCGACCGCAAAAAAAAAAAAAAAAAAAAGCGATCTGTAATTCTCTGTCCTCTGATGTGATCGCACATCAGAGGACAGAGAAATAGGGGGATTCGGGGACCCTATAATACTCACCCGGTGTCCCTGGGTCCTCCTGTGTCTCCTCTTGCCGGCCGGCTTCTTCGTCGGGAAAGAAAATGGCGGGCGCATGCGCAGTGCGCCCGCCATCTGCTGCCATCTGCCGGCCGGCAGGAGAGACGAGTTGGGGCTAAAATTATGGTTAGGGTTAGGGTTAGAGTTAGGGTTAGGGCTAGGGTTAGGGTTAGAGTTAGGGTTAGGGTTAGGGTTAGGGTTAGAGTTAGGGTTAGGGTTAGAGTTAGGGTTAGAGTTAGGGTTAGGGTTAGAGTTAGGGTTAGGGCTAGAGTTAGGGTTAGGGTTGGGGCTAAATTTAGGGTTAGGGCTAGGGTTAGGGTTAGGCTACTTTCACACTAGCGTTTTTTGGCTTCCGTCGCAATGCGTCGTTGGAGAAAAAACGCATCCTGCAAAAGTGCTTGCAGGATGCGTTTTTTCTCCATTGGCTTGCATTAGCGACGCATTGCGACGGATTGCCACATGTCGCATCCATCGTGCGACGGATGCGTCGTGCTTTGGCGGACCGTCGGCACAAAAAAAGCTACATGTAACTTTTTTGTGCGACGTGTCCACCATTTCCGACTGCGCATGCGCGGCCGGAACTCCGCCCCTGCCTCCCCGCACCTCACAATGGGGCAGCGGATGCGTTGAAAAAACAGCATCCGCTGCACCCGTTGTGTGGCGCTTACAACGCTAGCGTCGGTAGGTCGGCCCGACACACTGCGATGGGCCGAGTACGATGCTAGTGTGAAAGTAGCCTTAGGCTTCTTTCACACTTGCGTCGGTACGGGGCGGTCGCAATGCGTCGGCCCGACGTACCGACGCACGTTGTGAAAATTGTGCACAACGTGGGCAGCGGATGCAGTTTTTCAACGCATCCGCTGCCCAGTCTATGTCCTGGGGAGGAGGGGGCAGAGTTACGGCCACGCATGCGCGGAAATGGCGGACGCGACGTACAAAAAAAAGGTTACATTGAACTTTTTTTCTGACGACGGGGCTAAAGTTATGGTTAGGGTTGGGGCTAAAGTTAGGGTTAGGGTTGGGGCTAAAGTTAGGTTTAGAGTTGGGATTAGGGTTTGGATTAGGGTTGGGATTAGGGTTACGTTTGGGATTAGGGTTGGGATTAGGGTTACGTTTGGGATTAGGGTTAGGGGTGTGTTGGATTTAGGGTTTTGATTAGGGTTATGGTTAGGGTTGAGATTAGGGCTGTTTTGGGGTTAGGGTTGTGATTATCGTTAGGGTTGTGATTAGGATTATGGATCGGGTTAAGATTAGGGTTAGGGGTGTGTTGGAGTTAGGGTTGGAGTTATAATTTGGGGGTTTCCACTGTTTAGATACATCAGGGGGTCTCCAAACACGACAGCCAATTTTGCGCTAAAAAAGTCAAATGGTGCTCCCTCCCTTCTGAGCTCTGCCGTGCGCCCAAACAGTGGTTTACCCCCACATATGGGGCATCAGCGTACTCGGGATAAATTGGACAACAACTTTTGGGGTCCAATTTCTCTTGTTACCCTTGTGAAAATAAAAACTTGGGGGCTAAAAATCTTTTTTGTGGGAAAAAAAATATTTTTTTATTTTCACTACTCTGCATTATAAACTTCTGTGAAGCACTTGAGCATTCAAAGTTCTCACCACATATCTAGATAAGTTCCTTGGGGGGTCTAGTTTTCAAAATGGGGTCACTTGTGGGGGGTTTCTACTGTTTAGGTACATCAGGGGCTCTGCAAACGCAAGATAACACCCACAGACAATTCTATCAAAGTCTGAATTCCAAAATGGCGCTCCTTCTCTTCCGAGCTCTGCCGTGTGCCAAAACAGTGGTTTACCCCCACATATTGGGTACCAGCATACTCAGGACAAATTGGAGAACAAATATTGGTATCCAATTTCTCTTGTTACCCTTGTGAAAATAAAAACTTGGGGGCTAAAAAATCTTTTTTGTGGAAAAAAAAATATTTTCTATTTTCACTACTCTGCATTATAAACTTCTGTGAAGCACTTGGGCATTCAAAGTTCTCACCACATATCTAGATAAGTTCCTTGGGGGGTCTAGTTTTCAAAATGGGGTCACTTGTGGGGGGTTTCTACTGTTCAGGTACATCAGTGGCTCTGCAAACGCAACATAACGCCCGCAGACCATTCTATCAAAGCCTGCATTTCAAAATGGCGCTCCTTCCCTTCCGAGCTCTGCCGTGCGCCTAAACAGTGGTTTACCCCCACATATTGGGTACCAGCATACTCAGGACAAATTGGACAACAACTTTTTGGGTCCAATTTCTCTTGTTACCCTTGTGAAAATAAAAATTTGGGGGCTAAAATAATCTTTTTTGTGGGAAAAAAAAATATTTTTTATTTTCACTACTCTGCATTATAAACTTCTGTGAAGCACTTGGGCATTCAAAGTTCTCACCACATATCTAGATAAGTTCCTTGGGGGGGTCTATTTTCCAAAATGGGGTCACTTGTTGGGGGTTTCTACTGTTTAGGTACAATAGGGGTCTGCAAACGCAACATAACGCCCGCAGACAATTCTATCAAAGTCTGCATTCCAAAATGGCGCTCCTTCCCTTCCGAGCTCTGCCGTGCACCCAAACAGTGGTTTACCCCCACATATGGGGTACCAGCATACTCAGGACAAATTGGACAACAACTTTTGGGGTCCAATTTCTCTTGTTACCCTTGTGAAAATAAAAACTTGGGGGCTAAAAAATCTTTATTGTTAAAAAAAAATATTTTTTATTTTCACGACTCTGCATTATAAACTTCTGTGATGCACTTGGGCATTCAAAGTTCTCACTACACATCTAGATAAGTTCCTTGGGGGGGTCTAGTTTCCAAAATGGGGTCACTTTTGGGGGGGTTTCTACTGTTTAGGCACATCAGGGGCTCTCCAAACGCGACATGGCGTCCGATCTCAATTCCAGTCAATTTTGCATTGAAAAGTCAAATGGCGCTCCTTTGCTTCCGATCTCAGCCATGCGCCCAAACAGTGGTTTACCCCCACATATGGGGTGTCGGCGTACTCAAGACAAATTGTACAACAACTTCTGGGGTCCATTTTCTCCTGTTACCCTTGTAAAAATAAAAATTTTGGGGCAAAAAGATCATTTTTGTAGAAAAAATGCGATTTTTTATTTTCATGGCTCTACGTTATAAACTTCTGTGAAGCACTTGGGGGTTCAAAGTGCTCACCACACATCTAGATAAGTTCCTTAAGGGGTCTAGTTTCCAAAATGGTATCACTTGTGGGGGGTTTCCACTGTTTAGGCACATCAGGGGCTCTCCAAACGCGACATGGCATCCGATCTCAATTCCAGCCAATTCTGCATTGAAAAAGTCAAACGGTGCTCCTACACTTCCAAGCTCTGCGGTGCGCCCAAACAGTGGTTTACCTCCACATATGGGGTATCGACGTACTCAGGAGAAATTGCACAACAACTTTTGTGGTCTAATTTCTCCTGTTACCCTTGTGAAAATAAGAATTTGTGGGCGAAAAAATCATTTTTGTGAAAACATGCGATTTTTTATTTTCACGGCTCTACGATATAAACTTCTGTGAAGCACTTGGGGGTTCAAAGTGCTCACCACACATCTAGATAAGTTCCTTAAGGGGTCTAGTTTCCAAAATGGTATCACTTGTGGGGGGTTTCCACTGTTTAGGCACATTAGGGGCTCTCCAAACACGACATGGCGTCTGATCTCAATTCCAGCCAATTCTGCATTGAAACAGTCAAACGGTGCTCCTTCACTTCCAAGCTCTGCGGTGCGCCCAACCAGTGGTTTACCTCCACATATGGGGTATCGGCGTACTCAGGAAAAATTGCACAACAAAATTTGTGGTTAAATTTCTGTTTTTACACTTGTGAAAATTAAAAAAATGGTTCTGAAGTAAAATGTTTGCAAAAAAAAGTTAAATGTTCATTTTTTTCTTCCACATTGTTTCAGTTCCTGTGAAGTACGTAAAGGGTTAATAAACTTTTTGAATGTGGTTTTGAGCAGCTTGAGGGGTGCAGTTTTTAGAATGGTGTCACACTTGGTTATTTTCTATCATATATACCCCTCAAAATGACTTCAAAGGTGATGTGGTCCCTAAAAAAAACATGGTGTTGTTAAAATGAGAAATTGCTGGTCAACTTTTAACCCTTATAACTCCCTAACAAAAAAAAAAAATTGTTTCCAAAATTGTGCTGATGTAAAGTAGACATGTGGGAAATGTTATTTATTAACTATTTTTTGTGACATATCTCTCTGATTTAAGGGCATAAAAATACAAAGTTTAAAAATTGCAACATTTTAAAAATTTTCGCCATATTTCCATTTTTTTCATAAATAATCGCAAGTAATATCGAAGAAATGTTACCACTAACTTGAAGTACAATATGTCACGAAAAAACAATCTCAGAATCAATGGGATCCGATAAAGCGTTCCAGAGTTATAACCTCTTAGGCTGGGGTCACACATGGCGTAAGACAATACGCCACGTATTATACGTCCGTACTACGGCCGTAATACGGAGAAATGTTCCCAAAATAGTGATCCGTAGTCAGGGTGTGTCAGCGTATTTTGCGCATGGCATCCTCCGTATGTAATCCGTATGGCATCCGTACTGCGAGATTTTCGCGCAGGCTTGCAAAACCGACATCTAATGGATTTATGTGCTCAAATGTTCGGGAAAACATATATACAGTATATATATATATATATATGTCATTGTGACACATATATATATATTCTGTATTTAGATTTCAATCAGCGCGATATCTGTGAACAGCCGGTAATTCAATTGCCGGCTTTTCATTTCTCCTGCACAAACCCGACAGGATATGAGACATGATTACATACAGTAAACCATCTCATATCCCCCTTTTTTTTGCATATTCCACACTACTAATGTTAGTAGTGTGTATGTGCAAAATTTCAGCGCTGTAGCTGCTAAAATAAAGGGTTAAATGGCGGAAAAAATTGGCGTGGGCTCCCGCGCAATTTTCTCCGCCAGAGCGGTAAAGCCAGTGACTGAGGGCAGATATTAATAGCCAGGAGAGGGTCCATGGTTATTGGCCCCCCCGTGGCTACAAACATCTGCCCCCAGCCACCCCAGAAAAGGCACATCTGGAAGATGCGCCTATTCTGGCACTTGGCCACTCTCTTCCCACTCCCTGTAGCGGTGGGATATGGGGTAATGAAGGGTTAATGCCACCTTGCTATTGGAAGGTGACATTAAGCCAGATTAATAATGGAGAGGCGTCAATTATGACACCTATCCATTATTAATCCAATTGTAGGAAAGGGTTAAAAAACACACACACACACATGATTGAAAAGTATTTTAATGAAATAAACACAGCGGTTGTTGTAATAATTTATTGTTCTCTCAAATCCATTTGCAGTCCCTCGCTTGGCAACATAATAAACGCACAAGATACATACCTTCTGATGTACTGTCAGGTCCAACGATGTAATCCATCTGAAGGGGTTAACTAATATTACAGGCAGGAGCCCTGCTAAATGCAGCGGTGCTCCGTGCCTGTAATCCCCGGCGAATGAATGAAATGTAGGTCATTGACCTACATTTCATTCATTCGCGGTGAGGCGCCCTCTGGTGGATGTTCTCATGAACTGCAGCCTGGGAACTTTTTCCCACGCTCCAGGTCATATGAGGACATCCACCAGGGGGCGCATCACCGCGAATGAATGAAATGTAGGTCAATGACCTACATTTCATTCATTCGCCGGGGATTACAGGCACGGAGCACCGCTGCATTTAGCAGGGCTCCTGCCTGTAATATTAGTTAACCCCTTCAGATGGATTACATCGTTGGACCTGACAGTACATCAGAAGGTATGTATCTTGTGCGTTTATTATGTTGCCAAGCGAGGGACTGCAAATGGATTTGAGAGAACAATAAATTATTACAACAACCGCTGTGTTTATTTCATTAAAATACTTTTCAATCATGTGTGTGTGTGTTTTTTAACCCTTTCCTACAATTGGATTAATAATGGATAGGTGTCATAATTGACGCCTCTCCATTATTAATCTGGCTTAATGTCACCTTCCAATAGCAAGGTGGCATTAACCCTTCATTACCCCATATCCCACCGCTACAGGGAGTGGGAAGAGAGTGGCCAAGTGCCAGAATAGGCGCATCTTCCAGATGTGCCTTTTCTGGGGTGGCTGGGGGCAGATGTTTGTAGCCACGGGGGGGCCAA
The DNA here is from genome assembly GCF_051348905.1 of Ranitomeya variabilis. NCBI lineage: Eukaryota > Metazoa > Chordata > Amphibia > Anura > Dendrobatidae > Ranitomeya > Ranitomeya variabilis. The sequence goes on from NC_135236.1 coordinate 384,976,310, forward strand.
TAACCATGGACCCTCTCCTGGCTATTAATATCTGCCCTCAGTCACTGGCTTTACCGCTCTGGCGGAGAAAATTGCGCGGGAGCCCACGCCAATTTTTTCCGCCATTTAACCCTTTATTTCAGCAGCTACAGCGCTGAAATTTTGCACATACACACTACTAACATTAGTAGTGTGGAATATGCAAAAAAAAAGGGGATATGAGATGGTTTACTGTATGTAAACCACGTCTCATATCCTGTCGGGTTTGTGCAGGAGAAATGAAAAGCCGGCAATTGAATTACCGACTTTTCACTAACAGCGCTGCGTATTTCTCGCAAGTCACACTGCTGGTCCGTGTGGAATCCGTATTTTTCTCGCCCCCATAGACTTTCATTGGCGTATTATTTGCGCAATACGCTGACAAACGCAGCATGCTGCGATTTTGTACGGCCGTAGAACGCCGTATAATACTGAACCGTAATATACGGCTAATAGGAGCAGCCCCATTGAGAAGCATTGTGCCGTATGTAATGCGAGTTTTACGTACGTAGTTTTTGCGCTCTTACGTACGTAAAACACGCATGTGTGACCCCAGCCTTAAAGTGACACTGGTCAGAATTGTAAAAATTGGTTCGGTCATTAAGTACCAAATTGGCTCTGTCACTAAGGGGTTAACACATTCTATTTTGCTAACAGCAGTCATTAACCCGGGCGAAGCCGGGTAGTACAGCTAGTCAAAATATAAAAATGAACCCAAATCGGTAAATGCTGTGAAGAGGGAAAAATCACAATTGCTGTTTTTCATTTGCTGCCACACTATATGGTGAAATCAAGGGTGGCATTCAAAACAAGAACTCGTCAAAGAACAAGTTCGCAAATTGCTATGTGGGAGGAAAACGAAGACTTTTTTTGGCTATTTGAAAAGAGGAGGAAAAAAATGAAAATGCAAAATTTGAAATTGAAAGCAATTGCCAGGACTATTTTTTGAAATTTGTAAAAGGTATTGGATCGTTATAAAAACAAGTGGTACTTTCCACCTGAATGCCCTCCAGTGTTAGCTCCAGGGAGGGTCTCGACTCCACCAGAAATGGAAATGATGATGCCCTGTCCATATAGTCTGCAGACCCTGCAGCCAGTTATTGACCTTAGAGGGGGGTCATGTTTCTGAATAGATAAGGGGTCATCGCTTCAGGTGTTAACAGAGGTCAATGGAGTGACTGCACTGGGGGTACCGCATATTTCATTACCAAGGCCGTTGGCCAATGATCGGGACAGAACGATGCTTAATATGTTAGTCCTGTCCCCATGCAGTATCATGTAGTCGGCAGCACATCCTATGTTCACAAACAGTAATGTGCTGATGATTCATTTTTTTCGCCAGTCTGACAAGCAAGCATTTTGTTCCATTTGTCAGGTGATTGTCGGCATGTTTGCAACGTTGGATAATCGGGAAGGAGATTTCCTACACACAAAAGTTTACAGATAATTTGCTGGTGTAAATGCACCATAAGGGTATGTGTCCACGTTCAGGAAACGCTGCGTTTTTGACGCAGCGCTGAGCCGCAGCGTCAAAAACGCAGCGTCCAGATGTTACAGCATAGTGGAGGGGATTTAATGAAATCCCGTCTCCACTGTGCATTAAAAAACGCATGCGTTTTTCCTGCAAAAACGCACATGCGTTGCGTTTTTACAGAACGCAGCATGTTGCTACAATGAGCAAAACACGCAGGAACACCGCAGGTGACCTGCCAGTGACCTCAGGTGCATTTTTGGTCAGGATTTTACCTGCATAAAATACTGACCAAAGCCTGAAGCAAGCCTGAACGTGGACACATACCCTTAGGCTCACTTACATCACTGTATATCCATACTGGTCTCTATGAAACCCTCCTGTTTTTTGTTCAGATACAATTTTATATTGAGGTAATGTTCCTTTAGTTTTATATGATTTGGGTATTCAGTACATTTCCGTATTGTGTAAAAAATGTGGCAGTGTATTCCTCCCCTTTGGCGTTTTACATATTTTGTTACATTACAACCTGCATTTAAATATTTTTGTAATCCGAATTGTGTGTGATGCATCAGCACTAAATAGTCTGTTGGTGAAGTGAGAAAAATATAGGCATAAATTAAATTTATGCAAATAACTAACAATTGTCATGTGCGTATGTATTTACCCCTTTTGCTATGAAGCCCCTAAACAATTTCTGGTGCAAGCAACTACCTTTATAAGTCACATGCTTAGTGAAAGGAAGTCCACAAGTGTGTAATGTAGAATGTGAGCCTTAGCGGGCAGGGTCCTCTCTCCTCATGTACCAGTCGTGACTTGAATTGTGTAAGATTACTGTATTGTTTTTTATTCTGTATACCCCTTCTCACATGTAAAGCGCTATGGAATAAATGGCGCTATAATAATAAATAATAATTTAAGTGTCACATGGTCTGTCAGTATATACATTGAAAGGCCACAGAGGCTGCAATACCATTTAATCAAGAGGCACCACTAACCAAACAACACCATGAAGTCCAAGGAGATATCCAAATAAGTCAGGGACAAAGTTGTTGGGAAGTACGTCAGGGGTGGGTTATAATAAAATATCCCAATCTCTCGATGCCCCGGAGCACTGTAAAATCCATTTTAATCAAATAGAAGGAACATAGTACCACAACAAACCCGCCAAGAGATGGCCTCCCACCAAAATTCTCAGCCTGGGCAAGGAGGGCATTAATCATTAATCAGCACTGAGACCAAAGATAACACTGAAGGGACTGCAGAGTTCCCAAGCAGAGACTGGAGTATCTGTCCATACAACTACAATAAGCCGTTCACTCCATAGAGGTGGTTTTTCTCTAAAGGTACCGTTACACTAAGCGACTTACCAACGATCACGACCAGCGATCGTGATCGTTGGTAAGTCATTGTGTGGTCGCTGGGGAGCTGTCACACAGACAGCTCTCTCCAGCGACCAACGATCAGGGGAAAGACTTCGGCATCGTTGAAACTGTCTTTAACGATGCCGAAGTCCCCCTGCAGCACCCGGGTAACCAGGGTAAACATCGGGTTACTAAGTGCAGGGCCGATATTTACCCTGGTTACCATTGTAAAAGTAAAAAAAAAACACTACATACTCACCTTCTGAAGTCTGTCACGTCCCCCGGCGTCCACGCGCTGCTGCAGAGAGCTTTCCCTGCACTGAATGTGTCAGCGGCGCCGGCAGTAACAGCGGTGACGTCACCGCTGTGCTCTGCTTTACGGCCGGCCGGCGCTCACACAGTCAGTGCAGGGAAAGCTCCCTGCAGCTGCGCGTGGACGTCGGGGGACATAACCAGGGTAAATATCGGGTTACTAAGCACGGCCCTGCGCTTAGTAACCCGATGTTTACCCTGGTTACACATGAACACATCGCTGGATCGGTGTCGCACACACTGATCCAGCGATGACAGCGGGTGAGCAGCGACGAAATAAGGTGCTGGCCTTCTAGCTCCGACCAACGATATCACAGCGGGATCCAGATCGCTGCTGCGTGTCAAACACAACGATATCGCTATCCAGGACACTGCAACGTCACGGATCGTTGTCGTTCTCGTTGGAAAGTTGTTCAGTGTGAAGGTACCTTTAGAGTGGTAAAAAAAAAGCCTTTACTTACAAACAAAAATTGTAAGGCTTGTTTTTAGTTTGCCAAAAGACATCTCAGAGATTCCCCAAATGCTGTGGTCAAATGAGATCAAAATTTAACTTTTTGGCCACAAAGGTAAATGCTTTGTCTGACACCAAACCAACACAGCTCAACACCTCAAGAACACTTCTCCCACAGTGAAACATGGTGGAGGCAGCACCATGCTGTGTTGTGTTCAGATGACATCAAAATGTAACCTTTTGGCTACCAAGGTAAACACATTGTCTGATACAAAACCAACACAGCTCATCACCTCAAGAACACCTCCCCCACAGTGAAACATGGTAGAGGCAGCATCATTTGGGGATGTTTTTCAGCAACAGAGACAGGGAAAATGGTCCGAGTTAAAGGGAAGATGAATGGTGCATGTGAAATGAAGGTATATTCTTGAGAAAAATCTGTTTCAGTATGTCTGATTTGAGACTGGGACGGATGTTCACCTTCCAACAAGACAATGACCCAAAGCATGGCCTAGTCATCTGTGGTCAGACTTGAAGATTGTTGTTCACCGGAGGAAACCATCTAACTTGAAGAAACTGGAGCAGTTTTGCCTTGAGTAATGGGCAAAAATTCCAGAGGCAAGGTATAGAAAGCTCATAGAGATTTATCCAAAGCGACTTGCAGCTGTAATTGACGTAAAAGGAAGCTCCACAAAGTACTGACTTTGGGGGGTGAATAGTTATGCACACTGAAGTTTTCAGTTATTTTGTCCTATTTGTTGTTTGCTTTATAATAAAAAAAAACCTAAATGTTCAAGACATGCTCTTTACATGAAATCTGAAATTCCAGGCTGTAAGGTAGCATAACATAAAAAAATGCCAAGGGTGGTGAATATTTTTGCAAACCACTGTATACAGACTACTATGGGGCAGACATAATAATGTATTTTATGATGAACAACAGCAGACACCGCTAACTAGTGATAATAATAATAATTTTATTTATATAGCGCCAACATTCCGCAGTGCTTTACACTTATAGAGGGGATTTGTACAGACAATAGACATTACAGCATAACAATAATCACAGTTCAAAACAGATGCCAAGAGGAATGAGGGCCCTGCTCGCAAGCTTACAAACTATGAGGAAAAAGGGGATACACGAGAGGTGGATGGTAACAACAATTGCTTTCGTTATTCAGACCAGCCATAGTGTAAGGATCGGGTGTTCATGTAAAGCTGCATGAACCAGTTAACAGCCTAAATATGTAACAGTACAGACACAGAGGGCTATTAAATGCATAAAGCGTATGAGAACATGATGCGAGGAACCTGATTATGGTTTAAGTTTTTTGAATGGGCCACCCAGGGATAGCTAGGTTAATGCGTCGAGGCATTAGACCAGTCTGAACAGATGCGTTTTTAGGGCACGCTTAAATCTGTGGTGATTGGGGAATAATCGTATTAACCTGGGTAGTGCATTCCAAAGAATTGGCGCAGCACATGAAAAGTCTTGGAGACGGGAGTGGGAGGTTCTGATTATTGAGGATGTTAACTTCAGGTCATTAGCAGAACGGAGAGCACGGGTAGGGTGGTAGGCTGAGACCAGGGAGGAGATGTAGGGTAGTGCTGAGCTATGGAGTGCTTTGTGGATGAGGGTAATAGTTTTGTACTGGATTCTGGAGTGGATGGGTAACAAGTGTAACTAGATGTGTATTTCCTGAAGGAACTACAGATAGTGCTTTGGAATGGTGCCCGGGCTGCCCCTGCAAGACTTTCACACTTGGGTGCCCCTCAGATGCTGGTTTGGTAGTTGTAGCCCCTCAGGGTTGAGGATTTGGTGGGCGGCGCCACTCTGGGTCCGATTTGGCGGGCGGCGCCACTCTGGGTCCGATTTGGCGGGCGGCGCCACTCTGGGTCCGATTTGGCGGGCGGCGCCACTCTGGGTCCGATTTGGCGGGCGGTGCCACTCTGGGTCCGATTTGGCGGGCGGCGCCACTCTGGGTCCGATTTGGCGGGCGGCGCCACTCTGGGTCCGATTTGGCGGGCGGCGCCACTCTGGGTCCGATTTGGCGGGCGGCGCCACTCTGGGTCCGATTTGGCGGGCGGCGCCACTCTGGGTCCGATTTGGCGTTCGGCGCCACTCTGGGTCCGATTTGGCGGGCGGCGCCACTCTGGGTCCGATTTGGCGGGCGGTGCCACTCTGGGTTCGATTTGGCAGGCGGCGCCACTCTGGGTCCGATTTGGCGGGCGGCGCCACTCTGGGTCCGATTTGGAGGGCGGCGCCACTCTGGGTCCGATTTGGCGGGCGGCGCCACTCTAGGTCCGATTTGGCGGGCGGCGCCACTCTGGGTCCGATTTGGCGGGCGCCGCCACTCTGGGTCCGATTTGGCGGGCGGCGCCACTCTAGGTCCGATTTGGCGGGCGGCGCCACTCTGGGTCCGATTTGGCGGGCGCCGCCACTCTGGGTCCGATTTGGCGGGCGGCGCCACTCTGGGTCCGATTTGGCAAGAGGGGGCACTCTGGTCCGATTTGGTGGGCTGGGTCCGATTTGGTGAGTGGGGCAATAATTATAAGACTACAGATAGTGTTTTGGAATTGTGCTCTACTGTCACTTTAAGAGCGGACATTATCTGACAAAACTTGTGACCTGGTGGGCTGGTAGAGTTTATAGGCGTTGGCATAGTAACTGGGTCTCACTGCGCATATCAATGAGCTAATCAGCCAGGTGGCAGTTATTTTTAGAAATTGCCTCAGAAATCAGGCCCATTATAAACGTATTGGAAAATTTCCCTATTGAAACGCATTGAGACACTTTTTTCAAACGCAAATTGCGCCAAAACTACAAATCCGATCGACACGAAAAATACTTAGCACACCTCTCAGGAACGCTGGCTTCGAAATGACACCTCACTGGAGTCTGAGTTTAGTGGTTCGGGCCGCATTACGTGCGGACTGAATAATAATAAGAACTAGATGGGTATTTCCTGAAGGAACTACAGATAGTGCTTTGGAATGGTGCCCGGGCTGCCCCTGCAAGACTTTCACATTTGGGTGCCCCTCAGGCGCTGGTTTGGTAGTTGTAGCCCCTCAGGGTTGAGGCTTGGTGGGCCGGGTCACTCTGGGTCCGATTTGGTGGGCCGGGTCACTCTGGGTCCGATTTGGTGGGCCGGGTCACTCTGGGTCCGATTTGGTGGGCCGGGTCACTCTGGGTCCGATTTGGTGGGCCGGGTCACTCTGGGTCCCATTTGGTGGGCCGGGTCACTCTGGGTCCCATTTGGTGGGCCGGGTCACTCTGGGTCCCATTTGGTGGGCCGGGTCACTCTGGGTCCCATTTGGTGGCCCGGGTCACTCTGGGTCCCATTTGGTGGCCCGGGTCACTCTGGGTCCCATTTGGTGGCCCGGGTCACTCTTGGTCCGATTTGGTGGCCCGGGTCACTCTGGGCCCGATTTGGTGGCCCGGGTCACTCTGGGCCCGATTTGGTCAACCCGGGTCACTCTGGGCCCGATTTGGTGGCCCGGGTCACTCTGGGCCCGATTTGGTGGCCCGGGTCACTCTGGGGCCGATTTGGTGGCCCGGGTCACTCTGGGGCCGATTTGGTGGCCCGGGTCACTCTGGGTACCATTTGGTGGCCAGGGTCACTCTTGGTCCGATTTGGTGGCCCGGGTCACTCTGGGCCCGATTTGGTGGCCCGGGTCACTCTGGGCCCGATTTGGTCAACCCGGGTCACTCTGGGCCCGATTTGGTGGCCCGGGTCACTCTGGGTCCGATTTGGTGGCCCGGGTCACTCTGGGTCCGATTTGGTGGCCCGGGTCACTCTGGGTCCGATTTGGTGGCCCGGGTCACTCTGGGTCCGATTTGGTGGCCCGGGTCACTCTGGGTCCGATTTGGTGGCCCGGGTCACTCTGGGTCCGATTTGGTGGCCCGGGTCACTCTGGGTCCGATTTGGTGGCCCGGGTCACTCTGGGTCCGATTTGGTGGCCCGGGTCACTCTGGGTCCGATTTGGTGGCCCGGGTCACTCTGGGTCCGATTTGGTGGCCCGGGTCACTCTGGGTCCGATTTGGTGGCCCGGGTCACTCTGTGTCCGATTTGGTGGCCCGGGTCACTCTGTGTCCGATTTGGTGGCCCGGGTCACTCTGGGTCCGATTTGATGGCCCGGGTCACTCTGGGTCCGATTTGGTGGCCCGGGTCACTCTGGGTCCGATTTGGTGGCCCGGGTCACTCTGGGTCCGATTTGGTGGCCCGGGTCACTCTGGGTCCGATTTGGTGGCCCGGGTCACTCTGGGTCCGATTTGGTGGCCCGGGTCACTCTGGGTCCGATTTGGTGGCCCGGGTCACTCTGGGTCCGATTTGGTGGCCCGGGTCACTCTGGGTCCGATTTGGTGGGCCGGGTCACTCTGGGTCCGATTTGGTGGGCCGGGTCACTCTGGGTCCCATTTGGTGGGCCGGGTCACTCTGGGTCCCATTTGGTGGGCCGGGTCACTCTGGGTCCCATTTGGTGGGCCGGGTCACTCTGGGTCCCATTTGGTGGCCCGGGTCACTCTGGGTCCCATTTGGTGGCCCGGGTCACTCTGGGTCCCATTTGGTGGCCCGGGTCACTCTGGGTCCCATTTGGTGGCCCGGGTCACTCTGGGTCCCATTTGGTGGCCCGGGTCACTCTTGGTCCGATTTGGTGGCCCGGGTCACTCTGGGCCCGATTTGGTGGCCCGGGTCACTCTGGGCCCGATTTGGTCAACCCGGGTCACTCTGGGCCCGATTTGGTGGCCCGGGTCACTCTGGGCCCGATTTGGTGGCCCGGGTCACTCTGGGGCCGATTTGGTGGCCCGGGTCACTCTGGGTCCGATTTGGTGGCCCGGGTCACTCTGGGTACCATTTGGTGGCCAGGGTCACTCTTGGTCCGATTTGGTGGCCCGGGTCACTCTGGGCCCGATTTGGTGGCCCGGGTCACTCTGGGCCCGATTTGGTCAACCCGGGTCACTCTGGGCCCGATTTGGTGGCCCGGGTCACTCTGGGTCCGATTTGGTGGCCCGGGTCACTCTGGGTCCGATTTGGTGGCCCGGGTCATTCTGGGTCCGATTTGGTGGCCCGGGTCACTCTGGGTCCGATTTGGTGGCCCGGGTCACCCTGGGTCCGATTTGGTGGCCCGGGTCACTCTGGGTCCGATTTGGTGGCCCGGGTCACTCTGGGTCCGATTTGGTGGCCCGGGTCACTCTGGGTCCGATTTGGTGGCCCGGGTCACTCTGGGTCCGATTTGGTGGCCCGGGTCACTCTGTGTCCGATTTGGTGGCCCGGGTCACTCTGTGTCCGATTTGGTGGCCCGGGTCACTCTGGGTCCGATTTGATGGCCCGGGTCACTCTGGGTCCGATTTGGTGGCCCGGGTCACTCTGGGTCCGATTTGGCGGGCGGCGCCACTCTGGGTCCGATTTGGCGGGCGGCGCCACTCTGGGTCCGATTTGGCGGGCGGCGCCACTCTGGGTCCGATTTGGCGGGCGGCGCCACTCTGGGTCCGATTTGGCGGGCGGCGCCACTCTGGGTCCGATTTGGCGGGCGGCGCCACTCTGGGTCCGATTTGGCGGGCGGCGCCACTCTGGGTCCGACTTGACGGGCGGCGCCACTCTGGGTCCGATTTGGCGGGCGGGTGCACTCTGGGTCCGATTTGGCAAGCGGGGGCACTCTCGTCCGATTTGGTGGGCTGGGTCCGATTTGGTGAGCGGGGCAATAATGATAAGACTACAGATAGTGCTTTGTAATTGTGCTGTACTGTCACTTTAAGAGCTGATATTATCTGACAAAACTTGTGACCTGGTGGGCTGGTAGAGTTTATAGGCGTTGGCATAGTAACTGGGTCTCACTGCGCATATCAATGAGGTAATCAGCCAGGTGGCAGTTATTTTTAGAAATTGCCTCAGAAATCAGGCCCATTATAAACGTATTGGAAAATTTCCCTATTGAAATGCATTGAGACACTTTTTTCAAACGCAAATTGCGCCAAAACTACAAATCCGATCGACACGAAAAATACTTAGCACACCTCTCAGGAGCGCTGGCTTCGAAATGACACCTCACTGGAGTCTGTGAGTTTAGCGGTTCGGGCCGCATTACGTGCGGACTGAATAATAATAATAAGAACTAGATGGGTATTTCCTGAAGGAACTACAGATAGTGCTTTGGAATGGTGCCCGGGCTGCCCCTGCAAGACTTTCACACTTGGGTGCCCCTCAGGCGCTGGTTTGGTAGTTGTAGCCCCTCAGGGTTGAGGCCACTCTGGGTCCAATTTGGTGGGCCGGGTCACTCTGGGTCCGATTTGGTGGGCCGGGTCACTCTGGGTCCGATTTGGTGGCCCGGGTCACTCTGGGTCCGATTTGGTGGCCCGGGTCACTCTGGGTCCGATTTGGTGGCCCGGGTCACTCTGGGTCCGATTTGGTGGCCCGGGTCACTCTGGGTCCGATTTGGTGGCCCGGGTCACTCTGGGTCCGATTTGGTGGCCCGGGTCACTCTGGGTCCGATTTGGTGGCCCGGGTCACTCTGGGTCCGATTTGGTGGCCCGGGTCACTCTGGGTCCGATTTGGTGGCCCGGGTCACTCTGGGTCCGATTTGGTGGCCCGGGTCACTCTGGGTCCGATTTGGTGGCCCGGGTCACTCTGGGTCCGAGTTGGTGGCCCGGGTCACTCTGGGTCCGATTTGGCGGGCGGCGTCACTCTGGGTCCGAGTTGGTGGCCTGGGTCACTCCGGGTCCGATTTGGCGAGCGGCGCCACTCCGGGTCCGATTTGGCGGGCGGCGCCACTCCGGGTCCGATTTGGCGGGCGGCGCCACTCTGGGTCCGATTTGGCGGGCGGCGCCACTCTGGGTCCGATTTGGAGGGCGGCGCCACTCTGGGTCCGATTTGGAGGGCGGCGCCACTCTGGGTCCGATTTGGCGGGCGGCGCCACTCTGGGTCCGATTTGGCGGGCGGCGCCACTCTGGGTCCGATTTGGCGGGCGGCGCCACTCTGGGTCCGATTTGGCGGGCGGCGCCACTCTGGGTCTGATTTGGCGGGCGGCGCCACTCTGGGTCCGATTTGGCGGGCGGCGCCACTCTGGGTCCGATTTGGCGGGCGGCGCCACTCTGGGTCCGATTTGGCGGGCGGCGCCACTCTGGGTCCGATTTGGCGGGCGGCGCCACTCTGGGTCCGATTTGGCGGGCGGCGCCACTCTGGGTCCGATTTGGCGGGCGGCGCCACTCTGGGTCCGATTTGGCGGGCGGCGCCACTCTGGGTCCGATTTGGCGGGCGGCGCCACTCTGGGTCCGATTTGGCGGGCGGCGCCACTCTGGGTCCGATTTGGCGGGCGGCGCCACTCTGGGTCCGATTTGGCGGGCGGCGCCACTCTGGGTCCGATTTGGCGGGCGGCGCCACTCTGGGTCCGATTTGGCGGGCGGCGCCACTCTGGGTCCGATTTGGCCGGCGGCGCCACTCTGGGTCCGATTTGGCCGGCGGCGCCACTCTGGGTCCGATTTGGCGGGCGGCGCCACTCTGGGTCCGATTTGGCGGGCTGGGTCCGATTTGGTGAGCGGGGCAATAATTATAATAAGACTATAGATAGTGCTTTGAAATTGTGCTGTGCTATCACTTTAAGAGCTGATATTATCTGCCAAAACTGTCCTGCTAGGGTCATGTACAGTTCGCAGGCGTTGGCATAGTAACTGGGCCTGACTGAGCATATCAATGAGCTAATCAGCCAGGTGGCAGGTACATTTCAAATTGCCTCAGAAACCCGGCCATTATAACCTATGTGAAAATTTCCCTATTGAAAAGCATTACAATGAGGGGAAAAAACATTTTCAAACGCAAATTGCGCCAAAACTACAAATCCGATCGACACGAAAAATACTTAGCACACCTCTTGGGGACGCTGGCTTCGAAATGACACCTCACTGGAGTCTGTGAGTGAAGCGGTTCGGGCCGCATTACGTGCGGACTGAATAATAATAAGAATTTGTTCCAAAGCACTATAATAAGAACTAGATGGGTATTTCCTGAAGGAACTACAGATAGTGCTTTGGAATGGTGCCCGGGCTGCCCCTGCAAGACTTTCACACTTGGGTGCCCCTCAGGCGGTCCGATTTGGTGGGTTGGGTCAATCTGGGTCTGATTTTGTGGGCGGGGTAAATCTAGGTCCGATTCGGTGGGCGGGGTCACTTTTGGTCCGATTCTGTGGGCGCGGCCACTCTGGGTCCGATTCGGTGGGCGGAGCCACTCTGGGTCCGATTTGGTGGGCGGGGCACCTTAGGGACCAATTTGGTGGGTGGGGTCACTCGGTCCGATTTGGTGGGCTGGGCACCTCAGGGTCTCATTTGGTGGGCTGGGCACCTCAGGGTCCGATTTGGTGGGTGGGGTCACTCTGGGTCCGATTTGGTGGAAGGGGTCACTCTGGGTTTGATTTGGTGGAAGGGGTCACTCTGGGTTCGATTTGGTGGGCGGAGCCACTCTGGGTCCGATTTGGTGGGCGGGGTCACTCTGGGTCCGATTTGGTGGGCGGGGTCACTCTGGGTCCGATTTGGTGAGCCGGGCCCCTCGGGGTCCGATTTGGTGAGCGGGGTAATCTACTATATAATTGTCTAAGGGCACTTCCGTCTTTCTGTCTCACAACACCGCTACGTCATCATCTCATGAGACCGCAATGCACTCTTGGGACCGGAGCGCGCAACAAGCATCGGGTACCGGCCACTCCAGGTGCAACAAGCATCGTGTACCGGCCGCTCTAGGAGGTGCAACAACCATCAGATACCGGCCGCTCCAGGAGGTGAGTATGTAACTTTTTTATTTTAATTCTTTTTTTTTTTTTTAACAGGGATATGCAGTATACTATGTGACTGGACAATATACTACGTGACTGGGCAGTATAACTACGTGGCTCTGCGCTGTATACTGCGTGGCTCTGCGCTGTATACTGCGTGGCTCTGCGCTGTATACTACGCGGCTCTGCGCTGTATACTACGCGGCTCTGCGCTGTATACTGCGCGGCTCTGCGCTTTGTACTGCGCGGCTCTGCGCTATATACTGCGTGGCTCTTCGCTGTATACTACGCGGCTCTGCGCTGTGTACTGCGCGGCTCTGCGCTGTGTACTGCGCGTGTCCGTGCTGTGTACTGCGTGTGTCTGCGCTGTATACTGCGCGGCTCTGCGCTGTGTACTGCGCGGCTCTGCACTGTGTACTGCACGGCTCTGCGCTGTATACTGCGGGGCTCTGCACTGTATACTGCGGGGCTCTGCGCTGTATACTACGCGGCTCTGCGCTGTGTACTGCACGGCTCTGCGCTGTATACTGCGGGGCTCTGCACTGTATACTGCGTGGCTCTTCGCTGTATACTACGCGGCTCTGCGCTGTGTACTGCGCGGCTCTGCGCTATGTACTGCGCGTGTCCGTGCTGTGTACTGCGTGTGTCTGCGCTGTATACTGCGCGGCTCTGCGCTGTGTACTGCGCGGCTCTGCACTGTGTACTGCACGGCTCTGCGCTGTATACTGTGGGGCTCTGCACTGTATACTGCGGGGCTCTGCGCTGTATACTACGCGGCTCTGCGCTGTATACTGCGCGGCTCTGCGCTGTATACTGCGTGGCTCTACGCTGTGTACTGCGCGGCTCTGCGCTGTATACTGCGCGGCTCTGCGCTGTATACTGGGCGGCTCTGCGCTGTGTACTGCGCGGCTCTGCGCTGTATACTGCGCGGCTCTGCGCTGTATACTGCACGGCTCTGCGCTGTGTACTGCGCGGCTCTGCGCTGTGTACTGCGCGGCTCTGCGCTGTGTACTGCGCGGCTCTGCGCTGTGTACTGCGCGGCTCTGCGCTGTGTACTGCGCGGCTCTGCGCTTTATACTGCGCGGCTCTGCGCTGTGTACTGCGCGGCTCTGCGCTGTGCACTGCGCGGCTCTGCGCGGTATACTGCGCGGCTCTGCGCTTTATACTGCGCGGCTCTGCGCTGTGTACTGCGCGGCTCTGCGCTGTATACTGCGTGGCTCTGCGCTTTGTACTGCGCGGCTCTGCGCTGTGTACTGCGTGGCTCTGCGCTGTGTACTGCGCGGCTCTGCGCTGTATACTGCGTGGCTCTGCGCTGTGTACTGCGCGGCTCTGCGCTGTGTACTGCGTGGCTCTGCGCTTTATACTGCGCGACTCTGCGCTGTGTACTGCGCGGCTCTGCGCTGTGTACTGCGCGGCTCTGCGCTGTGTACTGCGCGGCTCTGCGCTGTGTACTGCGCGGCTCTGCGCTTTATACTGCGCGACTCTACGCTTTGTACTGCGCGGCTCTGCGCTGTGTACTGTGCGGCTCTGCGCTGTGTACTGCGCGGCTCTGCGCTGTGTACTGCGCGGCTCTGCGCTGTGTACTGCGCGGCTCTGCACTGTGTACTGCGTGGCTCTGCGCTGTGTACTGCGCGGCTCTGCGCTGTGTACTGCGCGGCTCTGCGCTGTGTACTGCGCGGCTCTGCGCTGTGTACTGCGCGGCTCTGCGCTGTGTACTGCGCGGCTCTGCACTGTATACTGCGTGGCTCTGCGCTGGGTACTGCGCGGCTCTGCGCTGTGTACTGCGTGGCTCTGCGCTTTATACTGCGCGACTCTGCGCTTTGTACTGCGCGGCTCTGCGCTGTGTACTGCGCGGCTCTGCGCTGTGTACTGCGCGGCTCTGCGCTGTGTACTGCGCGGCTCTGCGCTTTATACTGCGCGACTCTGCGCTTTGTACTGCGCGGCTCTGCGCTGTGTACTGCGCGGCTCTGCACTGTGTACTGCGCGGCTCTGCGCTGTGTACTGCGCGGCTCTGCACTGTATACTGCGTGGCTCTGCGCTGTGTACTGCGGGGCTCTGCGCTTTATACTGCGCGACTCTGCGCTTTGTACTGCGCGGCTCTGCGCTGTGTACTGCGCGGCTCTGCGCTGTGTACTGCGCGGCTCTGCGCTGTGTACTGCGCGGCTCTGCGCTGTGTACTGCGCGGCTCTGCGCTGTGTACTGCGCGGCTCTGCGCTTTATACTGCGCGACTCTGCGCTTTGTACTGCGCGGCTCTGCACTGTATACTGCGTGGCTCTGCGCTGTGTACTGCGCGGCTCTGCGCTGTGTACTGCGTGGCTCTGCGCTTTATACTGCGCGACTCTGCGCTTTGTACTGCGCGGCTCTGCGCTGTGTACTGCGCGGCTCTGCACTGTATACTGCGTGGCTCTGCGCTGTGTACTGCGCGGCTCTGCGCTGTGTACTGCGCGGCTCTGCGCTTTATACTGCGCGACTCTGCGCTTTGTACTGCGCGGCTCTGCGCTGTGTACTGCGCGGCTCTGCACTGTATACTGCGTGGCTCTGCGCTGTGTACTGCGCGGCTCTGCGCTGTGTACTGCGTGGCTCTGCGCTTTATACTGCGCGACTCTGCGCTTTGTACTGCGCGGCTCTGCGCTGTGTACTGCGCGGCTCTGCGCTGTGTACTGCGCGGCTCTGCGCTGTGTACTGCGCGGCTCTGCGCTTTATACTGCGCGACTCTGCGCTTTGTACTGCGCGGCTCTGCGCTTTATACTGCGTGGCTCTGCGCTGTGTACTGCGTGGCTCTGCGCTGTGTACTGCGCGGCTCTGCGCTGTGTACTGCGCGGCTCTGCGCTTTATACTGCGCGACTCTGCGCTTTTGTACTGCGCGGCTCTGCGCTGTGTACTGCGCGGCTCTGCGCTGTGTACTGCGCGGCTCTGCGCTGTGTACTGCGCGGCTCTGCACTGTATACTGCGTGGCTGTGCAATATACTACGTGGACATGCATATTCTAGAATACCCGATGAGTTAAAATCGGGCCACAGTCTAATAATCATAAGACTAAGGATAGTGGTTTGGAATTGTGTTGTACTGTCACTTTAAGAGCTGATATTATCTGACAAAACTTGTGACCTGGTGAGCTGATGTAGACTTCATAGGCGTTGGCATAGTAACTGTGTCTGACTGCGCATATCAATGAGCTAATCAGCCAGGTGGCAGTTATTTTTAGAAATTGCCTCAGAAACCAGCCCATTATAAACGTATGGGACAATTTCCCTATTGAAACGCATTGAAAGACTTTTTTCAAACACAAATTGCGCAAAAACTACAAATCCGATCGGCACGAAAAATACTTAGCACACCTCTTGGGGACGCTGGCTTCGAAATGACACCTCACTGGAGTCTGTGAGTTTAGCGGTTCGGGCCGCATTACGTGCGGACTGAATAATAAGAATAAGAAGAAGTTTACCACGGTGGAATAACAGTATAGTGCTTTGTTCCAAAGCACTATAACTAGATGGGTATTTCCTGAAGGAACTACAGATAGTGCTTTGGAATGGTGCCCGGGCTGCCCCTGCAAGACTTTCACACTTGGGTGCCCCTCAGGCGGTCCGATTTGGTGGGTTGGGTCAATCTGGGTCTGATTTTGTGGGCGGGGTAAATCTAGGTCCGATTCGGTGGGCGGGGTCACTTTTGGTCCGATTCTGTGGGCGCGGCCACTCTGGGTCCGATTCGGTGGGCGGAGCCACTCTGGGTCCGATTTGGTGGGCGGGGCACCTTAGGGACCAATTTGGTGGGTGGGGTCACTCGGTCCGATTTGGTGGGCTGGGCACCTCAGGGTCTGATTTGGTGGGCTGGGCACCTCAGGGTCCGATTTGGTGGGTGGGGTCACTCTGGGTCCGATTTGGTGGGCGGGGTCACTCTGGGCCCGATTTGGTGGAAGGGGTCACTCTGGGTCCGATTTGGTGGAAGGGGTCACTCTGGGTCTGATTTGGTGGAAGGGGTCACTCTGGGTCCGATTTGGTGGGCGGAGCCACTCTGGGTCCGATTTGGTGGGCGGGGTCACTCTGGGTCTGATTTAGGGGGCGGGGTCACTCTGGGTCCGATTTGGTGGGCCGGGCCCCTCAGGGTCCGATTTGGTGGGCCGGGCCTCTCGGGTTCCGAATTGGTGAGCGGGGTAATCTACTATCTAATTATCTAAGGGCACTTCCGTCTTTCTGTCTCACAACACCGCTACGTCATCATCTCGTGAGACCGCAATGCACTCTTGGGACCGGAGCGCGCAACAAGCATCGGGTACCGGCCACTCCAGGTGCAACAAGCATCGTGTACCGGCCGCTCTAGGAGGTGCAACAACCATCAGATACCGGCCGCTCCAGGAGGTGAGTATGTAACTTTTTTATTTTAATTCTTTTTTTTTTTAACAGGGATATGCAGTATACTATGTGACTGGACAATATACTACGTGACTGGGCAGTATAACTACGTGGCTCTGCGCTGTATACTGCGTGGCTCTGTGCTGTATACTGCGTGGCTCTGCGCTGTATACTACGCGGCTCTGCGCTGTATACTACGCGGCTCTGCGCTGTATACTGCGTGGCTCTGCGCTGTGTACTGCGCGGCTCTGCGCTGTGTACTGCACGGCTCTGCGCTGTGTACTGCGCGGCTCTGCACTGTGTACTGCGCGTTCTGCGCTGTATACTGCGCGGCTCTGCGCTGTATACTGCGCAGCTCTGCGCAGCTCTGCGCTTTGTACTGCGCGGCTCTGCGCTATATACTGCGTGGCTCTTCGCTGTATACTACGCGGCTCTGCGCTGTGTACTGCGCGGCTCTGCACTGTGTACTGCGCGTGTCCGTGCTGTGTACTGCGCGTGTCTGCGCTGTATACTGCGGGGCTCTGCACTGTATACTGCGGGGCTCTGCGCTGTATACTACGCGGCTCAGCGCTGTATACTGCGCGGCTCTGCGCTGCATACTGCGTGGCTCTACGCTGCGTACTGCGCGGCTCTGCGCTGTATACTGGGTGGCTCTGCGCTGTGTACTGCGCGGCTCTGTGCTGTGTACTGTGCGGCTCTGCACTGTGTACTGCGCGGCTCTGCGCTGTGTACTGCGCGGCTCTGCGCTGTGTACTGCGCGGCTCTGCGCTTTATACTGTGCGGCTCTGCGCTCTGTACTGCGCGGCTCTGCGCTGTGTACTGCGCAGCTCTGCGCTGTATACTGCGCGGCTCTGCGCTGTGTACTGCGCGGCTCTGCGCTGTGTACTGCACGGCTCTGCGCTGTGTACTGCGCGGCTCTGCGCTGTGTACTGCGCGGCTCTGCGCTGTGTACTGCGCGGCTCTGCGCTGTGTACTGCGCGGCTCTGCGCTGTGTACTGCACGGCTCTGCGCGGTATACTGCGCGGCTCTGCGCTTTATACTGTGCGGCTCTGCGCTCTGTACTGCACGGCTCTGCGCTGTCTACTGCGCGGCTCTGCGCTGTGTACTGCTCGGCTCTGCGCTGTGTACTGCGCGGCTCTCCGCTTTATACTGCGCGGCTCTGCGCTTTATACTGCGCGGCTTTGCGCTGTGTACTGCATGGCTCTGCGCTGTGTACTGCGCGGCTCTGCGCTGTGTACTGCACGGCTCTGCGCTGTGTACTGCACGGCTTTGCGCTCTATACTGCGCGGCTCTGCGCTGTGTACTGCACGGCTCTGCGCTGTGTACTGCGCGGCTCTGCGCTGTGTACTGCACGGCTCTGCGCTTTATACTGCGCGGCTCTGCGCTGTGTACTGCACGGCTCTGCGCTGTGTACTGCGCGGCTCTGCGCTGTGTACTGCGTGGCTCTGCGCTTTATACTGCGCGGCTCTGCGCTTTATACTGCGCGGCTCTGCGCTGTGTACTGCGCGGCTCTGCGCTGTGTACTGCGCGGCTCTGCGCTGTGTACTGCACGGCTCTGCGCTTTATACTGCGCGGCTCTGCGCTGTGTACTGCACGGCTCTGCGCTGTGTACTGCGCGGCTCTGCGCTGTGTACTGCACGGCTCTGCGCTTTAAACTGCGCGGCTCTGCGCTGTGTACTGCACGGCTCTGCGCTGTGTACTGCGCGGCTCTGCGCTGTGTACTGCGCGGCTCTGCGCTTTATACTGCGCGGCTCTGCGCTGTGTACTGCGCGGCTCTGCGCTGTGTACTGCGCGGCTCTGCGCTGTGTA
The DNA here is from genome assembly GCF_051348905.1 of Ranitomeya variabilis. NCBI lineage: Eukaryota > Metazoa > Chordata > Amphibia > Anura > Dendrobatidae > Ranitomeya > Ranitomeya variabilis. Next base: position 384,994,845 of record NC_135236.1, read on the forward strand.
CTGCACGGCTCTGCGCTTTATACTGCGCGGCTCTGCGCTGTGTACTGCACGGCTCTGCGCTGTGTACTGCGCGGCTCTGCGCTGTGTACTGCACGGCTCTGCGCTTTATACTGCGCGGCTCTGCGCTGTGTACTGCACGGCTCTGCGCTGTGTACTGCGCGGCTCTGCGCTGTGTACTGCGCGGCTCTGCGCTTTATACTGCGCGGCTCTGCGCTGTGTACTGCGCGGCTCTGCGCTGTGTACTGCGCGGCTCTGCGCTGTGTACTGCACGGCTCTGCACTGTATACTGCGTGGCTGTGCAATATACTACGTGGACATGCATATTCTAGAATACCCGATGAGTTAGAATCGGGCCACAGTCTAATAATCATAAGACTACGGATAGTGGTTTGGAATTGTGCTGTACTGTCACTTTAAGAGCTGATATTATCTGACAAAACTTGTGACCTGGTGAGCTGATGTAGATTTCATAGGAGTTGGCATAGTAACTGTGTCTGACTGCGCATATCAATGAGCTAATCAGCCAGGTGGCAGTTATTTTTAGAAATTGCCTCAGAAACCAGCCCATTATAAACGTATAGGAAAATTTCTCCATTGAAACGCATTGAAAGACTTTTTTCAAACACAAATTGCGCAAAAACTACAAATCCGATCGACACGAAAAATACTTAGCACACCTCTCAGGAACGCTGGCTTCGAAATGACACCTCACTGGAGTCTGTGAGTTTAGCGGTTCGGGCCGCATTACGTGCGGACTGAATAATAAGAATAAGAAGAAGTTTACCACGGTGGAATAACAGTATAGTGCTTTGTTCCAAAGCACTATAACTAGATGGGTATTTCCTGAAGGAACTACAGATAGTGCTTTGGAATGGTGCCCGGGCTGCCCCTGCAAGACTTTCACACTTGGGTGCCCCTCAGGCGCTGGTTTGGTAGTTGTAGCCCCTCAGGGTTGAGCTTAACCCCTGGGGACCTGCTGAGGCCACTTGCGCCTCCTAGGGCCCATTTTTTGATCTTCAGAAAATGTAAGAGCAAATTAAAAATGGAAATTGCAGATCTGACATCGGCCAACATGTGGAAGATCCCCAGAACATATAAGGTGAAGTTTAAATGTGTCAAGATTAGGGTTGAGCTGAACCGTTCCCTGAGGTTCGTTATTAGTAGCGAATCTTGTGTGTTTGTATTCACTTTTGGTGCATACGAACACACGCTGAAAGTTCGTTCCCCCAAATTTTTTTTTTTTCTGTCATCTTACCTGTCGGCGGCGTGGGGTCAGCAGAGCAGGTTTCCAGGATCAGCACCATTCACAGGTCCCGGCATCAGCACCATCAGCAGCTCCCGGCATCATCACCATCGGCAGGTCCTGGCCTCATCACCATCGGCAGGTCCCAGCATCATCGGCATGTCCCAACATCAGCACCATCGGGAAGGTCTCGGCATCAGCACCATCGGCAGGTCCCGGCATCAGCACCATCGGCAGGTCACAGCATCATCACCATCGGCAGGTCACAGCATCATCATCATCGGCAGGTCCCACAGCATCGGAGTAGCAGGTCCCGGCATCAGCAGCATGTGAGATGACAGCGAAAGAGCAGGTCCCGGCATCAGTGGAGTCAATGGGTTAAGAGCAGGGACTCTTCCGGAGCTCTGGAGTCCCTGCTCGTAACCCATTGACTCCACCGCCTATGCCGCTATGCATATGCATATGCGTACACATAAGACAATATGCGTACGTATATGAGAGAATATGTGTACGCATATTAGCGAATATATGTACGCATATTAGCGAATATGCATACGTACAGTATATACGCACTTTTTCCCCTATTGCGTATGTTTGTATTCGTGTGTATTAGTATTCAGATTCGTACAAAAAAAAGTTAGTATTTGGAAATGGTTCCAACTAACGGCAAAAAGACGGTTTCGGCTCATCCCTAGTCAAGATCACTAGCAATATCGTCTGCCAAAAGCGGCTACCAAAGATCTAGCAATCAGATTTCTCTAAGCTTAAACTTGGTCGAGAACCGGGCACCAAGCAATCATTTGCTCATCTCTATCTGCTAGCAGATGATATTGCAACCAATATTGTATTGTGTAAAGCCCACCATGCAAAATTCTCACATTCATTTGTTTGTCTACTTTTTTGTACCACAATGATTGTATATGAGGTCTTGGTTAGTATTCTGCCCAAATTTCAGTTTTTAAAAACGTAATTTATGCAAAATGCAACTCTTAAAAAAAAAAAAGTAGCTGAAAATTTGTGCAGCAATACGTAAGCTCGCAAGCCACGTCAAGGCTCCTCATCTTCTTGCGAGTCCTAACTAACTAAAAAAAATAAAAGGGGAGACTATCTAAGCTAGGGTGGTCAAAATTTAGAGTAGCCAATGTACATTTGGCTTTGCGAATAAAAAAAAAAGTTTGATTGCAAAAAATTCTTTTTTTTTTTTTTTTTTACATTTTACTCCTTTTATTTGCATTTAGCAGAGGAGCCATTAATAATGGCGTGTATTATAGGACAGGAGCTGCGTCTCTAGTATCAGGACCCCTGTGGAGCCTGAGCTCCGGGAGACAAATCGTCCTCCTATTGTAAGACAGAAGAGACACAACTCGATGATACAGAGAAAGGCGAAGAAAACCCCCGGAGATCCGAGTCTCAGGGGGGAAAGAAAATTCCTTCCTGACCCCAAATATGGCGGTCGGTTCAGGGTCTGTCATGTTTCGTTTTTCTGCCCTGTGGGTGTCCAGCTACAGGAAACTACAAAGAGGCGAATATTGAGACGAAGCTAACAGAAAAACGAAGCATAATGGAGCCTTCATCACCCTGCATCATATCTATCCTCCTACCTAGCGCTAACCCCGCTCCTAAAAGCTTACAATCTAAAGTGATGATCAGTTCAGGTTCTTACACGTTTTGTCTTCCGCCATGTGTAGGCGCCATCTCGGTTGTCCTCTTGGGTGTCCGTCTTCTATACAGAAAACTGCAAAGAGACGGACCCCGAAATGGAGCCGACAGAATCGAAAACTTTATGAAAGAAGCGTCAGTAGTAGCCCATGCTAGCCAGAGAACACGACTAGTGGTGATGCATGCCCACATATGCCACACGTGATCCTGCAAAGCAAATCAGTTATAACCCCTTCCCCAAGTGTGGTGATGATAGGTGCAGGTTCTTTGAAAGAAGAGTCAGTTCCCCATGCTAGCCAGAGAACCCAACTAGTGGAGATGCAAGCCGTCCGCTTGCAATAAAACTATCTCATGCAAGTGGCATGCATGCCTTCAGTAAATGCCACTACATCATAGAAGTACAGTGTGATATATGCACGATATAGGTGCCACGATTACATGCATTAGATACATGCTTGTGCTTGCATGCAAGTGCATGTTTGTGCTTCACACATAAGGTGTATGGGGTGCACGCAACTTGCACTTTCCTGCCTTCTGTGCATGTCACTAACGCCGAACAAAGGATGATACATGGTCTAACAAAGTATGATACAAAAATATATACTTTATTGATAACAATAAAACCAAGTGCAAGGAAGGGAATAATAATGGCTATACAGGGGAGATTCTGTGCATGTCGCGGTATACACTTAATGTGAGGGTGCTCGGACTTTCCTGCCTTCTGTCCAAACACTTGCACCCCATGCCTTCAGTACATGTTTGCTCTGCATATATCCTGAGCATGCTTGCGCTGCATATATCGTGTGCATGCTTGTGATGCACGCCTGCGATGCGTGCTTGCGATATGTGTCTGATAGAAGTGTGAAGCATTTCTTCAGGCATGCAAACAATTGACACGAGAAGACTTGAGAGATATGTGTGACAGGTGGGCAATGACATGTATAATAAATTTGGGTGATAGACGTGTAATAGAGATGGGTGAAAGATTGTTAACATGTTCCCCACTTGACTGACCAAAATATGTCTGCTCTGTTTCCTCTCTAGCCCCCCCCCCCATCTCTAGTGTGTGTAAACCCATTGAAATCAATGGGGTGCATTTTTTTAGTGCAAATTCGCACTAATAAAACACGTGTGTAGGAGCCATAACTCAGCTTCATACATATGTATATTATATGTTCCATACCAGGGATACCGCGTCTCCCTAGATGTCACATACCGGGGATAAATCTTCTCCCAATCTTGGCTAGGTCCCCACAGATTGCCTCCCCGCATTCGATTTTTACCTACAAATTTGCACACACTCTTATTTTGACCCCTTATGCTGAAGAACGCCCTGTGTCCATCCAGTTCAGCCTATTTTAGTGTACCTATCCTGCAGTGTTGATCCAAAGGAAGGCAAAAAACCCCATGAGGTAGCAGCCAATTTTCCACATAGGGAAAAAATTCCTTCCCGACTCCAAATATGGCAGTCAGATTAAATCCCTGGATCAACAACTATTCTGTAAAATGTAGTTATTTATAACATAATATTGTTACTCACAGAAAAGAATCCATACCTTACTTGTAAAACTAAAAAAAATAATAATAAAACCCATATTCCACTGGGTCCTGAGTCAAATACACGAAAAAAGGACTGCTGTATACCTGATATAGTCTCAGGTAAATAGAGAACTAGTAAAGACAAAATAAACTACAGCAGTATAAGTAAACTTAAAAGGACTGCTGTATACCTGATATAGTCTCAGGTAAATAGAGAACTAGTAAAGACAAAATAAACTACAGCAGTATAAGTAAACTTAAAAGGACTTCTGTATACCTGATATAGTCTCAGGTAAATAGAGAACTATTAAAGACAAAATAAACTACAGCAGTATAAATAAACTTAAAAGGACTGCTGTATACCTGATATAGTCTCAGGTAAATACAGAACTAGTAAAGACAAAATAAACTACAACAGTATAAGTAAACGTAAAAGGACTGCTGAGGCAAGATACCCCACTCAGCAGTACAGGGTTAGGCTTCGTTTCCACTTGCGCCCCTCTCCATCAGAAGGTGATCCGTGATGGATTTGACATGACATGGATCACAACACATCAGGTGTTTGTCTACATCCTGGCCCTGAGTTCAGCAAAGATAAGATTGCTAGAGGGCATGTGGAATAGAGAGGAGATTAAGCCAAAACCCAGCCAACTAGTTAGTAAGCTGTAATCATACTTTAAAAGGTCCCATCACACTAAGCGACTCTCCAGCGATCCCAACAACGATCACTGGTGAGATGTCAAAAACAACTACGTCCACAGCGACACAGCAACGATATGGGTCGTTGTAACGACCCATACGCCGACCTGTTAGACGAGCCACGCACCAGGAAATCGCTGTGGAGGTCGTTGCTTAGGCGTCAAACACGCTGATGCATGCCGCCCTGCGGGAGAGGAATGATCAGAAAATGGTCCAGGCCGTTACGTCACGATCAGCGATCTCACAGCGGGGGTCTGGTCGCTACTAGGTGTCAAACACAGCAAGATCGCTGCCGAGGTCGCTGTAGCATCACAAAACTGGTGACTTAGCAGCGATCTTGCTAACGATCTCATTATGTGTAATGGGGGCTTTACTCCCAGTCTCTGTGCTTCCCTCATAAAAGAGAAAAGATCCACAACACAGGTGTTTGTCTGCATCCTGGCCCTGAGTTCAGTACAGATAAGATTGCTAGAGGGCATGTGGAATAGAGAGGAGATTAAGCCAAAATCCAGCCAACTAGTTAGTAAACTGTAATCATACTTGTACTCCCAGTCTCTGCTCTTCCCTCATAAAAGAGAAAAGATCCACAGAACAGGTGTTTGTCTGCATCCTGGCCCTGAGTTCAGTAAAGATAAGATTGCTAGAGGGCATGTGGAATAGAGAGGAGATTAAGCCAAAACCCAGTCAACTAGTTAGTAAGCTGTAATCATACTTGTACTCCCAGTCTCTGCTCTTCCCTCATAAAAGAAAAGATCCACAGCACAGGTGTTTGTCTGCATCCTGGCCCTGAGTTCAGTACAGATAAGATTGCTAGAGGGCATGTGGAATAGAGAGGAGATTAAAGGTGCCGTTACACTGAGCAACTTACCAGCGATCGCGACCAGCGACGTGATCGCTGGTAAGTTGCTGTGTGGTCGCTGGGGAGCTGTCACACAGACAGCTCTCTCCAGCGACCAAGCGACTTCGGCATCGCTGAAACTGTCTTCAGCGATGCCGAAGTCCCCATGTAAAAAAAAAAAAAACACTACATACGCACCTTCTGTCGTCCTTCATGTCCCTCGGCGCTTGCCGCACTGACTGTGTCTCAGCGCCGGCCGTAACAGCGGTGCCCAGCGGTGAACCGCTGTTACTGCAGGTTCACCGCTGGGCTCTGCTTTACGGCCAGACGGCGCTGAGACAGTCAGTACGGCAAGCTCCAGGGGACGTGACGGACAACAGACGGTGAGTATGTAGTGTTTTTTTTTTTTACTTTTACCATGGTATCCATGGTAAATATCGGGTTTCTAAGCGCGGCCCTGCGCTTAGTAACCCGATGTTTACCATGGATACCAGTGAAGACATCGCTGGATCGGCGTCACACACGGCGATCCAGCGGTGTCAGCGGGAGAGTTGCGACGAAAGAAAGTTCGTCCACTCTCCCTGCAACCAGCGATATCCCAGCAGGATCCAGATCGCTGCTGCGTGCCAAACATAGCGATATCGCTATACAGGACGCTGCAACGTCACAGATCGCTGGTGATATCGCCTAGTGTGACGGTACCTTAAGGCAAAACCCAGCCAACTAGTTAGTAAACTGTAATCATACTTGCACTCCCAGTCTCTGCTATTCCCTCATAAAAGAGAAAAGATCCACAGCACAGGTGTTTGTCTGCATCCTGGCCCTGAGTTCAGTAAAGATAACATTGCTAGAGTGCATGTGGAATAGAGAGGAGATTAAGTCAAAACCCAGCCAACTAGTTAGTAAACTGTAATCATACTTTTACTCCCAGTCTCTGCGCTTCCCTCATAAAAGAGAAAAGATCCACAACACATCAGGTGCTTGCCTGCATCCTGTCCTGAGTTTAGCTCCTGCCATTTAACCCTCCACAGGGAAAGGAATGGGAGGAGAACCACATGTCTAGCAGTACTGCAGGAGATCAATTGATTACAGGAGTGCAAATTAGGTTAAAATACAATAAACAGGATTATGATAACTGTAATATGTCTGGAGTACACCAGATTCGGCACAATACTCCTGGCTGAAAATATACAAATGATCTAGAAGTGTATTCTTCTCTGTAGTAGCTGCTGTAATTAGCTGTTTGTAGCCTCTGGACTGCAGCATTTCAAATATGGGCTTCTTTCTATCTGACAATAGATCCTCATTGAAGTCACCACAAATAATTAGTGGACCATGTTGAATAATTTCTAAAGAATTCAACAAGTTAGAGAGTTGTGGCAAAAACAGATTAGTGCTGTAATCTGGAGGCCTGTAAATTACTGAAATTAGAGATGGAATTGGTGCCTCAACTCTCAAAACCAGGAACTCAAGGTCAGTCACGCTCTGCATATATTGCATTGGACTTGCTTGAATGTCATTTTTCACATAGATGGCTACTCCACCGCCATTCTTATTAGACAGATTAGAATAGGTTGAATATGAAACCTGCCTGTTTCTTTTAAACATTTGATAGTTTTGTAATTCTATGTCATTACTGACAAATTGGCCTGAAAGATGAGTTTCGGTGAAACATAAAATGTCTGCACGACACATTTCATGATGACTTCTCACATCATCAATGTGGACTGACAGTCCTTCCACGTTGTGGTGAATAAATGTTAGAAAAGGAGAACTTGGCCATTGAAGACTATTGAGTAAAGGCATAGCATTATTGACTGTTGCTATTTTCATGTTTTCCAAAGATCTTGTGATTTGTGGATCAGCATAGATTTGATTTTCATTGAAGTCAAAAATGTGTAGTCCAGAAAGGGAAGTTGTTCTACTGAGAGCAACATATGCCATGCCTGGTTCAAAAATATGCTTTAATGAAACTACTGCAGAAGTTGTAGTCATGCCTTGCACCTTATGTACTGTGCAGGCAAAAGCAAGTTTAATAGGAAACTGGTGACGAACAACTCCTTTTTTGCTCAGGGGCTCTTCTATTCTCTCTATATACACCAAGTTACCTGTTGGTGTGCATGTCCTGTTGTGATTCTTCTGTCCGGCATTTGGATTATCTAATTCAACACCAAGCTTCATTACAACTATTTTATCATCTTCTAATTGGGAAACAATAGCAGCAATTTTTCCAAATGAACCATTTACTAGTCCATCCTCCACATCTATGTTTCTAATCAGCATCACACGTGCACCCTCAGCAACTTGTAGCCTGTCTGGCAGATCCCCTTTTTGACTTGCAAAAGGTATTTTCTGCTTTTCCATCCGCCCTGTTTTAAGATCTTTTTTATAGTCATGTGCATCGATGTTTATCACTACAGAATGCAAAGCAGATATAATGGCTGCGTTATGCTCATCTACATCTTTATTTCTGGCAAACACATGAAGGACGTCCTTTGGACAATCTTCAATTTGAGTCACAAACTGCTGAGAAAGTAAGGCTCTATCTACTTCAGATATTGCCTCTTCCTTGCCTTTTAATCTAATTCTGTTTAATAGTTCGGCAAACGCTACATCCTCTTTTTGGCGCATTATTTCCGTGAGGGTAACTACCTGAAAGAGGTCCTGCCAGAAATCAAGCATGTGGTCTTCAAAAACACAGAGAGGTTTCGCTTTACCTGGAGGTGGCAACTGGTAGAAGTCTCCCACTGCTAGAACAGACATGCCTCCAAAAGGTTTTTTGATACCTTTAATGTCTTGTAGCCTCCAATTGATGTAAGCAAACAGTGGTTTGGAGACCATGGACACCTCATCAATAATAATAATTTCAGCATTTGACAGCGCTACTCTCAGTTCATCAAGACAATTTCCCAACCCCTGGTATGGTGGTTTAAGACTTCTTGGTAATTTCAAAATGGAATGTAAAGTTTTGCCTGAAATGTTAAAGGCTGCTGTGCCAGTGAAGGCTGAGAGTAGGACAGTAGGCATGGAAATATCAGTTTCCTCAGAAATCCTGGGAAGCCTCTGAAGTATCTTTGATGCCTCTAAATAGATACATTTAATGAGGTGTGATTTACCAGTACCAGCTCCACCAGTCACAAATAGAAAAAACTGTTCTGGATTTTCTCCGCACACACGTCTTACGCACCATTTACGTATTGTATAGAAAATGGATGCCTGACTTTGATTCAGATTCTGATACATCTGTTTCATCACAGCAGGGTTTGCAACAGGTCCTTCAAATGTTGCTGCTGTGGTACATTTCTTTTTGGGACTTTTACTGTATTCAGGAACATCATCTAATTCGTTCAGTTCCTCAGGGTTTATCTCCTCACGCTCTGAAATACACTCCAGTCTAATAAGCTCAGACTCTGGAGCAAGTGTCGCCCATGCATCCTCCATCGGTCCATTTTTTTCAAGCTCTTCAATGGCCTTTTCGACTGTTTTACTGTATTTTTCGTACGGTGCCCTATTTTTTTTGACAATTGAAAACACGGTCTGAACACAGTTACTTCCAGGAAGCTGTACAGTTCCACAAGCTAAGAAAGATTCGTATGATGGGAAATCTTTTGGTTTGAGCTGTGTAGGTGAGCGGTAGGGTAGGTATAGTTTTAGTACTGTGGCATAGAATTTCTCAGGAGAATTTTTCTGGGAAAATCGAGCATATCTAATGACAGCAGGTTTTCCTTGTGTTCGTTTTTGAATGGATCCAATACCATTTAGAAGGGACAGGACATTTCTGCTTTTTCTCTGCCTACCATAGACTACTCTATAAGTGGAAGCGAATTCTGCCATGCACATGTTTTCAAACTCTGGTGTGTCTGGCCTGTTTTGATATTTTTCTGTTATTCCTGACATCCAAACATTTTCTGATTCTGGACTTTTATCATTTAAGGACCTCAAAGGCAAACTCATTTTTAAGGCATTGTCATCAGTGGGTATGAATACAACAAGACGAGAACAGGATTTAAGTTTCAGACTGCATACACGGGCAACGGCTTCTTGAATACTGACCTCTCGATTTTTAGAATAGGCCTGCATAATCTGTTTCATTTCATCACGATCAGATATGTTAGCTTGTCTTGTGTCGGCAACAATTCTTTTAAGGTAATGACTCATCTCATGTTCACCTTTTGAAATGTATGATAAAATATACATTATACAAGAGTGTGGATTTAATATATACTGAATATCGATATTTGCATTCCATGCTCTTAACAAATGCTTGTTATAATTATTTACCCAGGCATCCTTTGGCTGTCGTTTCATCATTAGCGCACTAGAACTGTTTAGGAAACTTATACAACACTTGTATTCCTCATGACTTAATTTGCATTGTGCAAGTAGTTGGGATATGCTTGCAGATGAAGCCTCAGGTTTATGCAGTAAATCCCAAAGGGGTTTAAGTCTCCTTTTTGCTTTTTCAAGGGACATGACAGATGGATCACTGTCTGAATCAGCTGCTTGTTCTTCACTGGTCTGTGCTGGAACAGGTCTCGTTATATAAGTATGTTCTACTGGTGGCTTTGGAAATCCGAATCTACAATGTTTTTTTCCTTTCTTACATGACTTTGAATGTGTTTTGCTGTGAGTTTGTACTTCAGTTACAATTTTGTAAAGATCTGGGTCTGCATTAGGATCCGGTAGCTGACATGTTATATATCTATCCACGAACTCACACACTTTTTTATCGGGATCTTTCTCAAATTCAGGTGCATCTTTACACCAAGCCAAAAGATGTATATGTGGAGATCCTCTAGCTTGGTATTCCACTCGATAAAAGTAGTCAATGACCTCTCCAATAGGCTGTGCAGGTGACAAGAGTAGATGTCTTAGTAGTGCTTCTACTCTTTTTTCAAAAATACGCATAGTTGTTACAGGGTTACTATGTAAAACTTCACATTTTGAGGCCCAGTCCATCTCAGAAAAATTAACTTGCTCATTTTGCTGCGCCTTTATTATTTGAATGACTTCTGGCCATCTCATTTCTGCAGCACTAAATGTGCAGAAGAAAGTTGGAGTTCCCAACTGACGAAGCATAGCAAAAAGATCTCTCAAGGTTTTCTCCCAATAAGCTGGAGTGCCTCTCAATGGCTGCATAAATCTAGTTGCATCTTTATTCCTTACTAGTCTTTCAACTTCATTCTTATCTTTCAGCATTTGAACTGTGATTTTACGTCCATCTCTGGTCACAGGTTTTCCTTTCCGGAGCTGAATGGACATACTGGATGTTGCTAAATGCATTTCAGTGACAAACTGTGCAAAGAAAATATAATTTGAATCAATAGCAAAACGATTGTCGACAGAAAGGAGACGTACATTAAAGTACCTGCTCGGAGTCAAATTCCTAATTCTGTTCATTTGATCTAAGGTGTTAATACCAGTCGGGAACTGAACTGGAAAAGCCATAGCCTCTAGTTTTGGTACTCTAAAAAAACTCACTGGCTTTTTTCCTTCTGATGGTGCAACACAAAAGATACCCTCACCAAATGCTATAAGCTCTTGGGCAATATCAGATGGCTGTAAACAACTATCAAAGTAGCAAGCGCCATTCTGTTCATTAGTTTCTTGATCCGAAGCATGCAAGTCCTCCTGATCAATGTTTTCTTCTGAGGGTTCTGGGAGTTGGCTATTGGGTCTTGCTTCTTCGTTTACTGTAATGTTATCCCAATTGTCTGTTTCCATTAAATCAATTGCTTGTTGAATATCATCTCTAATTTCAGATATGTTTTCTATTATATCATCTTCATTTGTTAAGTCATGACATAGCTGATCAAAGTGACAGCTATCATGAATGATATCTATATTTTTGTATTCTGAATGTACTTCTTTCAGTTTAAGCAGTGCAGTTAGTATTTTGCACATATTTAACGTTTGGAATTGGTAGTGTCCTTTGTAATTAAGTCGTCTTTTTAGTTTTACTTTTAACAACTGAGACTGACTAATGGGTCTCGGTAAAGCATTGACTGTTGTCTCCACTTCTGATGGAACACACACAACAGAACCATGGATCGCTCTCTGTTGCCCTTTAGGGAGAGTGATTATTTTTGCAAATGGTATATATAGTGCTATTATGTGTCTTTCGAGTATGTTTAAGTCAGCAAGTTCAGCTGGAATTGGCGCCAGTTCTAACTTATTAAAAACTGCAATTGGAGGAACATTTCCTGTCATTAGGTTTTCGTGGCAGCTGTGGCAAATCCACTCTGTCATCCTTTCAGGTACTGCACATAGTTCTACATGTTGACAGCCATCACTACAAACATGAACATATTTCCCTGTAAGACAATGTGATACCATGGCTGTGTTTTTTTTATATTTCTCACGTTTACACACTTTCACCTGTTTGGGGAACAGGGCTCTGTGACAGCTTGTGCAGATGTGAGTTGGTCCACTCTGTATTTCCATATGAAAGGCGTCAATGGCTTGTTGCATTATAGCACTAACCCTGTCATCAGAATTTGATTTAACTGCTTTCATTTTTTGTCGAATTAGTTGAAGTTTAGACTGCTTATATTTTTGTTGTATCCTGAAAGCACATAACATTTTATGAAACATTCTGAAATAAGTTTCATTTTTGTATTTTTCTACAAAACGTTGCTTCCTATTCTGTTTGTTTTGAAGGTCTGATGCATACTGTCGCATGTAGTTTTTCCGTTTTCTTTGAAATTCAGGGTAATTGAGATAACGTTTCTTCATGTATGCTATCCGTTTAAATCTGTAGTCTGCATCACAGGCATAACGTACATTTACATATGATTTTTTCCTCAGTCTGTAATCTGGATCATGGGCATAACGTACATTTACATATGATTTTTGCCTCAGTCTGTACTCTGGATCATGAGCATAACGTACATTTGCACATGATTTTTTCCTCAGTCTGTAATCTGCATCCCTAGAATAATGCAACTTGACATATAATTGTTGCTTCATCCTGTAGTGCGCATCACGGGAATATCGATCTGTAATAAATGCTTTTTGTTTCATTCTAAAATGAGAATAATTTAAATACTTGTCTTTTTGGTTCTTTAACATGTTTGTCTTATTTTTTCATAATAAATATGATTTCTCAATTTGATGACCTCTTTATGGTACATTTTCTTTTGTTTATTTGCTATTACTATTCTGCGTCTTCTATTTTTGTTACGCTTTAGCATGTTTAATGTGTTTAAATTTGAAGTACCACATTCGTCGACTGGTGCATTCTTTTCGCTCACTGCAGATTGTATATTAGAAGAACTGTTTGCCTGCTGACTGTCCATTGTACAGATAAACATAACTGGCATAAACTCATAAATGCAGTCATCAGGTGTTGGTAGCAATGCATGAAATAAAAGCAGTCTTTCAATCATGTCATTCAGATATTCAAAAGTCACCATTACAGCAGTACCTGTGTCAGAGAACAATCCTTCAGGAGACCTACAGTGAGGATCGAAAAAACCAAAGTGGCCTAAACTATTGCAGAACACAGCAATAGTCAGACTGCTCATTGTGAGTAGTGCATATTTTATATCTGAAGACAGACACTGTAATCTTTCAGAAAGTTCCAAAAAGTCTGGCGCACCATCAGGTCCCCGCTTCCTTAAATATCCATACTGTGAGGGAAATTTAATAACACTGTATGTATGCATATTGTACACAACAGTGTCTGGAAGCTCATCATGAGCTAAAAAGTCATGCACAAACTTGCCTTCAGTAATTAGCTTTTGCTTTGTGCTTGTATACAACAAGTCACCCTCTTTCAAAATATAATCAAGATCATTACTTGATAACTTTGAGTTCTCATTAAGGGCAATGAGAAAAATTAGGGAATTACATGTGCACTGTTTGTTTCTGGAAAATTCTGTATACCTGTAATCGCCCTGACTATGAGACGCTTGTACAGAAGTAACGCTTTTGACCTGTTCTTTTTGTAATTCAGCAGCATCACACACAATTTCTAACTGCTTCTTCTCTTCTATGCTATGACCAAGTGGCAGCTTACCAGACTTTTCACAAGCAGAAATATTGATTCTTTGCAAGCGTTTTTTTTGAGCTTCAGATCGTTTCCCTTTGCGTGGCATTCTGTACAGTAATAATGATAATGCATCCCTTTAGCAACATGTTTTCAGAAACAAAATGCTGTCAAATAACAGACATAAGGTTTACACTCTTCAATGATTGTGCAATCATTGTTCATTAGATCGGGGACATATTGTTCCATTTGTACATGGCCACAAACCTGGCATTGAACGATTTATCTCCAAAAGTTGTTAGTCATGCATAGACTGCAGGACAACACACGATTTTCAGTGAAAAATTGTTCAGTGCCAGGTTTGTGGCCATGTACAAATTGAACAATATGTACAAGATTTCACTGCAATCATAGCTCTGAATTAATAATTATTTAATCATTATAATGATAGCACAATTATTTAGGCATGTAAGCCCAGCCTACAGATTAGATGGGTTTAGACACTATGATATTAGGCTATGTTCACACTTGTCGGATTACAGACTGATTCTTCCGTCGGATTGGGCGCTGAAATTCTGCCGATAAATCCGATCCACTGCTTTTGGCATCGGATTTACCGGCGGAATTTAGGAGCGGGTTTTTTTACAATGCATTGCCCCCATCGGAGCTCCGACATGGATCCGACGAGAACAACAACATGCAGCGGAGTGAAAAATCCGGACGAATCCGGTCAGAAAATTCCCCTAGCAAGTGTGCACAAGGATTTGACTGTTTTACATTGCTGCCTATGGGTTAATTCAGATTAAGCCTACGGAACTGAAAAATCCTACTGAAAATTCTGACAGAAGAATCAGTCTGTAATCCGACAAGTGTGAACATGACCTTAGACAAATCCATCACTAGCTATAGTGGCTGTTGTGACTACACAACCAATAGTTCAGTTTTAGCGCTGCGACAATCACTAGCAGCCAAATAAGACCTAGCACACACTGTCTGACATGAGATCCAACATCCAAAGTCAGATCCAATGTCAGATGCTACTGATGGCATCTAATTGTACCCTATCCAATTTTGATGTTGGAGCCATTGATTCCTATGGATCAACATTCAATCTCACATTAAAGTCCGACAGGTCTGATCTTTAAAAATCAGATCAGACTGTCAGATAGTTGAATTGGATGCTAATTTAGGGCTGTCCCACACGTCCAGATAATTCCGGTACCGGAATAAATCGTTACCGGAGTTATCCGTGTCCGTGTGCCTGGGAACTCACGTAGGCCATACGTGCGGCACACGTGTGCTGCCCGTATGGCGAGTGGGTACCACACGGAATGTGTGGTACCCACGCGTGTGGTACCCTGCATCGTGCTGAAGCCGCGATTCATATGTTCCCTGCAGCAGCGTTTGCTGCAGAGAAAATATGAATAATAGTGTTTAAAATAAAGATCTATGTGTCTGCCGCCCCCCCACCCCCTGTGCGCCCCCCCCCCCGCTGTTCAGAAAATACTCACCCACTCCCTCGTTGGCTGTCGCTCCTTCCTGGTCTGGCCCCATCTTCTCCTGTATGCGGTCACGTGGGGCTGATCATTTACAGTCATGAATATGTGGCTCCACCTCCCATAGGGGCGGAGCCGACTATTCATGATTGTAAATGAGTGGCCCCACGTGACCGCATACAGTAGAAGGCGCGGGGCAGAGAGGAAGGAGTGACAGCCAACGTGGGAGCGGGTGAGTATTTTCTGAACAGCGGGGGGGGCGCACAGGGGGTGGGAGGGCGGCGGACACATAGATCTTTATTTTGAACACTATTATTCATATTTTCTCTGCAGCAAACGCTGCTGCAGGGAACATATGAATCGCGGCTTCAGCACCATGTGGGGGGACAGCGCTTACTGTAGCACTGTCTCCTGCACGCACACGGACCCCAGACGGAGAATGTCCGTATGAGGTCCGTGTTTTACACGGACCCATTGACTTTAATGGGTCCGTGTAATACGTGCGCTCCCACGAACACTGACATGTCTCCGTGTTTGGCACACGGAGACACGGTCCGCAAAAAATCAATGACATCTGAACAGATGCATTGATTTTTATGAGTCTACGTGTGTCAGTGTCTCCGGTACGTGAGGAAACTGTCACCTCACGTACCAGAGCCACTGACGTGTGAAACTGGCCTTAGTAAGCAATGGACCCATAGAGCTCAATAGGATCTGACATTGGATGTCCAATCTCAAATAGGACAGTGTATCCTACTTCTAATAGTCGTTCACTAAAACATTTGCGTCAGTGAAAATTTGCCTCATTGGCTACACTACAAATTCATTGCAACAGTTGTGCAAATATCACTGAAAAGCAGACTGCAAATGACCTATGACTTTTGAGCAATTAATTGCGCACTGCCAGATATGTGGCTGTGTACAAAAGGAAAGATATTATATTGTATCTGCACAAATTTGCTTCCGTCAACAACCAGACATACAATGATTGTATCGTGTAAACACACCCAAAGGAGAGCTTTACACAATGTATTGCTCATGATATTGTGCAGGTGATCGCTAGTGCCAGCTGTATGTGGCCGATATTTTTCCATTTGAATGCAGCCACAAACCTGACAGAGCAATCCATCACTAATTGATTGCAGATGCTCAGCAGATTTTAGATCGCAGTAACTTTCATTATCTCAAATGGAGTGAATTGTATTGGAATGTAATAGAATTGATTTTGCATTGCAGCAGTTGAAACGACCAACCAGACAAGCTGTTTTTAACGCTAGTGATCATCTCTAAGATTGAATGCAACAAATGTTGGGTCATGCAATCACACTAGCGACAATTACTAGCAATCACTACCAAATATATTATAGTGTGTAAAGCTCCCCTAAGAGTGAACCCCCATGGGCTTGTGTGATAGTCATGCGGCACTGTTGTAACATCACACGACCTTGTCGCTTGACTATTATATTACATTGTTCTACTGTGCTGCGATACCCACAGCAGAATAACACATTAGCACTTTTTTTACTTGCCGCCATTGTGGCAAGAAAAACATCCATCTGTTTAAGCCCATTAAAAACTATGAGCTGCAACTGCTAGGAAGATTTTATCACACAACAGTTATGCGAAAGTCTTGCCCGTGTGTTTTAGTCCTATGGCTACATTTACATCTACATTATTGCATAGTTCAGTAAAACGCATTGTAACATCATGCACTAAGTGGAGGTTTACACATGAGAATATCACTGTGAATGATCCCTGGCAGCCACAAACAGTCAAGGCTGCTAATCAGAGAGAGAAATCATAGTTTGTGATTCCACTACACCCACGGCAATAAAAATACATTGCTCAGGTCTAGTGATATTACTAGAGCTGCTTTCAAATGGCACTATCAATTAGCTATAGTGAACATCAGAATGGACCACAATCTGCTACACATCAAGCAATTAATTCATAACTGGATGCCAGAATTGCAGCCCACTTCTAATATAGTGATATTGTTCGTTAGATCGCTGGTGCCAGCCTCTAACAAACAATATTTCTAGAGATATCTGTGCATGTGACCCCCCATAACACTAAAAAGAGGAACCATAGACTAAAATAATGTTAATCTGCTAGCACTTTTTATAAACAAGGATAAAAATACTGCATACATGAGTTGTCTTTCCACTTATAAAAAGCACAAGCAAATTAACGCAATTTTAGTACATGGTCTCCTCTAGTCAGTGTTAGGGGAGGTTTACACAATGAACATCAGTATCAATGATATTGGCTGGCATCAGCCATCTAACAAGCAATATTACTAGCTTTGAATGCAGCCACAAACTGGGTACTGAGCAATAAATCATACTTAACTGCTTATGCCTGGGAGATGGCAAGTCATTCACCTGTCACTAGCGACAGGCAAATACTGCATTTAAATGCAATTCTAGCAATACTGCTAAAACCACAGCAATGTATTTATATTGCCATATTTTAGAAGAATTGCAACCATGGCTAATTGTTCAATAAGTTGCTATGATTACTAGTGAGTATCACTGGGTCTAACCAAAGCGACCAACATACCAGCATATAGCCATGAGCGATGCTTGTCAACAATCGCTTATAGCAACATCACAGTATTAGACCCCCTTTAGTAATAGTTTCTATGTGTGTTACCAATTCATCTTGCTGCTGAAAAGCAGAGTAGGGTGGATCTGTCAAAATGTAGATGTCAATGAACCCTGAGGACCCATTTATACACTTCAATGATTGTTTATTGATGGTTCATCACATCAGTGCTTGCTGTTAAATTGGGGACATATTCCATTTGCACATGGCCACAAATCTGGCCTTGATTGTCCACAATTTCACTGCAACCACAGATCTGCCGAACAATTGATGAACAATGATTGAAGAGTGTAAAGGGGTTCTCATACTGATCTGTTTTTTGGAGCAACTAAACTAAAAGACAGATGTATAGCGGCTAAAAAACACGGGCAAGTGTTTGCCAGAAATCTTGCACCAGAGAATCATGGCAAAAGTCTGAACGCATTGTTTTCAACAGTAAGAATCACCTCAGAATAGCAAATATAAATAGCATTTTTGTGCAACAGGGTTGTGTGATGCCACACTATATAGTCACGCAATAATTGTGCTCGTACATATGTTTTAGCATGTAACAAAATCATTTTTCTGCTATTGATTTCAATGAAGCTTGAAAAAACGGAATGGCTTCAGTTTGCTTTAGATCCATTTTGTTTTAGCTTTATACACTTAAACATCTCTGCTGCAGCCTGTGCTGTTGTGTTACTCAAAAACTGAAATAAAAATGGATCTGAAGCAAACAGATGTTTTTTTTTTTTGGTGCAGCCAAATGAAAAAAAAACTGATCAGCATAACTGAAAAAAATGAATGTGTGAACACAACCTAATAGATAAATTCTGTCTGAAAAATCCTGTCAAAGTAAGGGCAAAGACACACGGGTGAATATTCCCATCTAAATTTGGACAGGGATATCCACCCTGGATGCCTGGTCTGCAGAACTGAACTCTGCAGCTCAGGTGAGCCCCAGAGCACAGCCCGGCCTGAACACGGCACTCAGGGACTGAACTCTGAGCACCCGACAATTGCTCAGTGCTCAGAGTTCAGTCTCTGAGTGCCATGGTCGGTCTGGCCTGTACTCGGAGGCTCACCTGAGCCTCAGAGTTCTGCACTGCTTACTCGCGGCCAGAGCTTCACACACGCCCAAAAAAAGCATCTGAATTCAGATGCTTTTTTTGGCCGTGTGTTTTAGCCCTAAATGCTGACTTCTACTGTTCTGACTCCCTTTCTCTACAAGTTACTCCATCCATGAATTGAAGAAAATGGAGAAAAATTGATTCGTTTTTGTTCTCATTGAAGGCAATGGGAAATTATATGATTCATTTTATATTCATTTGTATTCTTTTCAGTTTTTTTAAACAGAAACAAAAGGGTTGCAACCTTTGCTTTTGTATTTTTAAAAACGGAAAGCATACCACAGAGGCCAAATGAATCCATTCCATTCCCACTATCAAAAAGAACAAAAATTAATACATTTTTCTCCTCTTGCCTTTCGTTCAGTTGTTTCTATGACAGAGCAGGTGACCAAAAACCTGTAACAATACTGAAAATTCACCAAAAGGATACCAAAGTATCAAGACACACCACTCAGAACAAGTATATAAAAAATTAACAAATTTTATTGAACATGTAAACATTTTTTAAAAAATACAATAATAATGAACAAGGAATTAGTAATATGAGGAAGGATAGTATCCGAGTAAGTTGCACAAAGAAACAGAGAGCCAGAGAAAGAATGTAACGCGGACTATGGGGGTGAGATAAAAAGTCACCAGTCTCCGTGGTAGTCAATATACATAATCAACCTGTTGCTCACCACCATCTAAAGTGCAAATGCATAGAAAAAATATATAATAATCATCACATACCCATAGAGTCCGCTACCCCTGCTCTCCGAAGAAGTCCCGACGCGCGTTTCGCGTTCCCGCTTTATCAAGAGAAAGAAAATGTGCATGCTGTGTCCATAGTAAGCCCCCAACTTATAAGGGGCATCACTTCCCGCCACCGCCAATGCAGCATCGCGCACGGCACCGCCGCCCCCGGGTCTCAGCTGCAATCGTTTCCGGCACTCATGATCGGTGTGCGGGGAGGAAATCCTCCGTGACGTCATATCCGCATCACCGATAATATAGAGGCCTTCAACAAAATGGTGATTCCCGGGCGCAGTGCGCATGCGCGTCGCCATGTTATTGGAGTCAGATTCCACAATCCCTTACACACCGCTAGACCAATCGGTAAGTGGTACTAACAGAAATAACTTAAGTTCCATGCAGTGAAGACCTAAGAAGAATGGAAATATAGAGAATGCCGCCACCGTGTATCAGGGCATATAAATATTAAAGGTACAGTTACATATATATAACACATCATTTAAATATAAGAGATCACGAAGCAAAGTACCAGAGGAGTGCCATCTTAACCATATGCCTTCGAAGTTAGTATATATAAAAAGTTTCAAAAGAAGCTCTCCATATCTCAGCTCATGATCACTGTGCAGCATTCCCAATTAGTTCATAAGGAGGGAGATGTTCTTGGGATATTTTCAGTATATAGAAATAGGTCAGTAAGGGCATCAGATCTTGCAGAACAGCGGAGGTTCAGAACCAAGGTGTATATTTCTGGGAAGATTTGTCCAGATATTACTATGACAAAAAAGTATACAGAGTGTAAATAAAAACAAACATGAACACAAATTTAAAAAGCAGAGATTTATAAAAATGGAGCGAAACTAAGTTTCTCGTTAAGTCCCACAGGGGACATAGTACCAAGTTCTACAGTCCATCTAGTTTCAGTTTGTGCCAATAGTTGTTTTAAATTTCCCCCTCTTATCCCCCCATGAATCCTGTCAATGCCCCTAACTTTGAGGCCGCGAGGGTCAGAATTATGATATTGTAAGAAATGTTTAGGTAGTGTTTTTAATAAGCTAACATCTTCTACCTCCTTTGCAGCTGAAATATCCCTTGCATGCTCTCTCACCCTTATGCGCAGCTCCCTGGTTGTCAAACCAACATACATTTTGGAACAGGGACACTGCGCAAGATATATAACGTAAGAAGTAGTGCACGAAATATAATGTACAATATTGTACTCATGGGTCCCAGTAGCATTTGTAAAGGTCTTAGCTCTGACAATATTGGAGAGATTACACGCCATACAGTTTCCACATGGGAAACAACCCCACCTTTGTTTGGAATTACCAAAAAAACTTTTATGTGGGGCCACATAGTGACTTCTCACCAATTGATCTTTTAAATTTTTACTCCTCCGTGCAGTAATAAGAGGTCTTATAGAAATTTCTTTGTTCAGTATGGGGTCCGTTTGGAGAACAGGCCAGTGCCTAGTTAAAATTTGGCGCATAACATCCCACTGACAGTTATATGTAGATATAAATCTGGTGTGGGACTCACCTTTGTCAACCTTAGTGCCAGAATTACAAAGTAATTTCTGACGTGGAGTATATTTGGCACGATGGTAGCCATATTTGATGTTTCTCTGGCTATATCCCCTTTCCAGGAAACGTTTTCTAAGATCTTTGGCCTGCTCCTCAAACCTATCCACAGTAGAACAGGTACGTTTTAGGTCAAGATCTGGGTCGATGTCATCTGTCGCGTCTGTAGATGAATCAAGATCAGGTGCTAGTGCCTCATCTGTTGAAACTCTATCGGGTCCATCAAGTACCAGAAACTCCAGAAGGAATAATAAGTTTAATAAAGGGAGAATTACCCCTCCACAACAATATTATAAGAAAACTCGTAGCGCCCACAATAATCTGGAGGTAATTAATCTTTCCTCACATATACTATCTGTAGCACAACAGGAGGTTCTTGGCTATGGTCTATCTTTTTCCCCCACTAATAATTTTCATTATTTCACAGCAGTGAAAGATCTCAACCTTTTTTGCCGTAAGCTTGTCCTGAGGAGGCTACATCATCAGCCCAGTGGGGATTCTGACGTCCGCGGTGACCCTGAGTTGGAGGCTTTGGAGGTATTGGAGGGTCTACTACGCGAGCAGGACTCTGATAATGCGGTTGGATTTCCAGGTACTGTTGTGCCCAGATCTAGGACCTTTCCCCCCTTGTCCACTTGTCCACAGATTGATATTTTTGCACGTCTAGTTACGGAAGATTTTAAAAAAATTCCAACCAAAATAAGACGGGATAATCTTAGTCCTGGTCATAGACGCGCTTTAAAACAACTTAAATCTTTGGATGATGTAGTCATTAAACCGGCGGACAAGGGGGGAAATGTTGTGATCTGGCCAACAGACAAATATGAGAAAGAAGCATTTAAACAACTTAAAGATAAAAAATATTACGAGTTACTTCCTCAGAGTCCATTGACTGCATTTTCACAACTGCTTGATTTTATTCTTATCCAGGCATGGGAAAAAGGACTTATTCCCAAGAAAATCCTGGATGGGTTAATGACAAAATGTCCCAAAGTCCCCACCTTCTACCTCCTTCCCAAGGTCCACAAGGATCCAGTTGACCCACCTGGGCGTCCCATAGTCTCTGGCATTGGAGGGCTGTGCGACCCGGTATGTAAGTTCATTGATTACTATCTCAAACCTCTGGTCGAAACGCTGCCCTCCTATGTCAGGGACTCTTTGGACGTCCTGGTCAGGGTTGACGGCCTTTGTTTGGACTCTGACATGCTCTTTGTCACCGCGGACGTCGAGTCCCTATACACCTGTATTGACCACCAACAGGGTATTGAGGCTGTACGATATTTTTTGGAGATGAGCAGTCTGGGCAGACCCTTTATCGATCTCCTTTTGGAATTATTACAGTATGTATTGTACCATAATTTCTTTACTTTTAGGGACCGGTTTTACCTGCAGAAACGCGGCACTGCCATGGGGGCGGCGTGTGCGCCC
Organism: Ranitomeya variabilis; assembly: GCF_051348905.1. NCBI lineage: Eukaryota > Metazoa > Chordata > Amphibia > Anura > Dendrobatidae > Ranitomeya > Ranitomeya variabilis. Next base: position 385,017,765 of record NC_135236.1, read on the forward strand.
GCCTACGCTAACCTCTTCCTTGGATACTGGGAGAGGGAGGTTTTCCGTGGGGATGGCGCATGCGCCGCTGACCATGTGCAGTGCTGGCTTCGATATATTGATGATCTTTTAATTATCTGGCAGGGACCGGTCCCTGATCTGGAGAGATTTATGTCAACTTTAAACATTAATCCGTACAATATTCGACTGACATATAAATGGCACGAGCGTAAGATTGACTTTCTGGACATTGCATTGTCGGTTGACGATTCGGGGTCCGTCCAGACTGACATCTTCAGGAAAGAGACCTCCGTAAATTCCTTTCTTCATGCCTCCTCAGGACATGCTTACTCAACGATTAAAGCCATCCCTACCGGTCAATTCCTCCGTGCAAAACGTACCTGTTCTACTGTGGATAGGTTTGAGGAGCAGGCCAAAGATCTTAGAAAACGTTTCCTGGAAAGGGGATATAGCCAGAGAAACATCAAATATGGCTACCATCGTGCCAAATATACTCCACGTCAGAAATTACTTTGTAATTCTGGCACTAAGGTTGACAAAGGTGAGTCCCACACCAGATTTATATCTACATATAATTGTCAGTGGGATGTTATGCGCCAAATTTTAACTAGGCACTGGCCTGTTCTCCAAACGGACCCCATACTGAACAAAGAAATTTCTATAAGACCTCTTATTACTGCACGGAGGAGTAAAAATTTAAAAGATCAATTGGTGAGAAGTCACTATGTGGCCCCACATAAAAGTTTTTTTGGTAATTCCAAACAAAGGTGGGGTTGTTTCCCATGTGGAAACTGTATGGCGTGTAATCTCTCCAATATTGTCAGAGCTAAGACCTTTACAAATGCTACTGGGACCCATGAGTACAATATTGTACATTATATTTCGTGCACTACTTCTTACGTTATATATCTTGCGCAGTGTCCCTGTTCCAAAATGTATGTTGGTTTGACAACCAGGGAGCTGCGCATAAGGGTGAGAGAGCATGCAAGGGATATTTCAGCTGCAAAGGAGGTAGAAGATGTTAGCTTATTAAAAACACTACCTAAACATTTCTTACAATATCATAATTCTGACCCTCGCGGCCTCAAAGTTAGGGGCATTGACAGGATTCATGGGGGGATAAGAGGGGGAAATTTAAAACAACTATTGGCACAAACTGAAACTAGATGGACTGTAGAACTTGGTAATATGTCCCCTGTGGGACTTAACGAGAAACTTAGTTTCGCTCCATTTTTATAAATCTCTGCTTTTTAAATTTGTGTTCATGTTTGTTTTTATTTACACTCTGTATACTTTTTTGTCATAGTAATATCTGGACAAATCTTCCCAGAAATATACACCTTGGTTCTGAACCTCCGCTGTTCTGCAAGATCTGATGCCCTTACTGACCTATTTCTATATACTGAAAATATCCCAAGAACATCTCCCTCCTTATGAACTAATTGGGAATGCTGCACAGTGATCATGAGCTGAGATATGGAGAGCTTCTTTTGAAACTTTTTATATATACTAACTTCGAAGGCATATGGTTAAGATGGCACTCCTCTGGTACTTTGCTTCGTGATCTCTTATATTTAAATGATGTGTTATATATATGTAACTGTACCTTTAATATTTATATGCCCTGATACACGGTGGCGGCATTCTCTATATTTCCATTCTTCTTAGGTCTTCACTGCATGGAACTTAAGTTATTTCTGTTAGTACCACTTACCGATTGGTCTAGCGGTGTGTAAGGGATTGTGGAATCTGACTCCAATAACATGGCGACGCGCATGCGCACTGCGCCCGGGAATCACCATTTTGTTGAAGGCCTCTATATTATCGGTGATGCGGATATGACGTCACGGAGGATTTCCTCCCCGCACACCGATCATGAGTGCCGGAAACGATTGCAGCTGAGACCCGGGGGCGGCGGTGCCGTGCGCGATGCTGCATTGGCGGTGGCGGGAAGTGATGCCCCTTATAAGTTGGGGGCTTACCATGGACACAGCATGCACATTTTCTTTCTCTTGATAAAGCGGGAACGCGAAACGCGCGTCGGGACTTCTTCGGAGAGCAGGGGTAGCGGACTCTATGGGTATGTGATGATTATTATATATTTTTTCTATGCATTTGCACTTTAGATGGTGGTGAGCAACAGGTTGATTATGTATATTGACTACCACGGAGACTGGTGACTTTTTATCTCACCCCCATAGTCCGCGTTACTTTCTTTCTCTGGCTCTCTGTTTCTTTGTGCAACTTACTCGGATACTATCCTTCCTCATATTACTAATTCCTTGTTCATTATTATTGTATTTTTTAAAAAATGTTTACATGTTCAATAAAATTTGTTAATTTTTTATATACTTGTTCTGAGTGGTGTGTCTTGATACTTTGGTATCCTTTTGGTGAATGCTAGTTTTCCACCCCCTATATATGCTCTATGTGGGATTTTCTATCTTGAGAAGGGACCCTCTGAGCGTTATTATTATGTTTTTGGACATTTTTGTTTAAACAATACTGAAAATGTAGCTTAATAGAAAAATCCTCTAAAATAACAGAGTAAGGGCCCTGTCACACTGGCAGATAACCTCTGCAATTGTGATTCTGCGACATATGTATACAATGTCATATCCCGCTGTCACATGTAGCGATAGCGCGGTCACAGCAGGATTCCTAGGAGCAAAGAAAGGGCTGAACTTTCACCTTATACAAAGAAGAGCAGGGGCCCAACCATGTACAGTATTTCACACAGTATGAAGTCAGAGTTACAAGCCTGCTACATCACAGATTGTCAAATCGTTATGACAAATCTCGTACTGTGTGATGGGGCCTTAAGAGCCTATTCACACAAGTGCTTTTTCTGGCTGCGATTATCACCACCGAAAATTCATAGTAGGACTGCGCCCTAATTATTTCAATGGGGCCAGCAAAAAGACCAGTGGTAATTGCTGATTATACAGTAGGTCACTGACCTATAATGGTAATGGTGGAGAAAATCAAAATGATAATTACCAGCAGCACTGGGCAAAAGTGGCCATGTGCATGAAGCCTAAGACCTTATTCACTCAGGCGATTTTCCCTAGCAATTATTGCTAGCGATTTTTCTAGTGAACAATCACTTTGAACAGAGACTATATTTTTACTATGGTGTCCTATGACAGGAAAGCACTGCCCTAAATTTTTAAATTTTAAATTGCTAGCAATTATTCTACCATAGGAGCCCATAGAAAAAAAATCACCTCTGTTCAAAGCAATTTTGCTAGCACTAATTTCCTGTGTGAATAAGACCTAATCTAAAAATTCTATAAAACAGATGGTGGGTCAGAAATGGATCTGTCACCATAGGTTAACAGAAAAAACCCCAAAAAGAATGCACCAGACAATAACAAAAGCCAGTAAGTAAATGTATCATCTCCAATATATTAATTACATAAAATGTCTCTAACCTGTTCACTGTAATATGCTAATTGAATTGATGATGATGTGTTCGGTTACACAGGCTGTAGCAAAGTTGAAGGTAAAAATGCTCCCGTTCAGCTTTTTCTGTGATAGGAAACCTATAACAGTAGTGGGAATATAGCAAAATAGAAAAATCCTCTCAGAACAATCCTACCAAATAACAGAGTAATGGAAAAATCCTGTCATAAAACAACTGGCGACTCCAAAATGTGTCTGTCCCATAAGTTACCAACAAATGTTAAAAAAAATGCACCAGACAATAACAAGAGCCAATAAGTAAATGTATGATCACTAATATATTAATTACATATAATTTTTCTAACCTGTTCAGTGTAATATGACAATTGAATAGATGTTGAAGTGCTCTCTCACACAGGCTGAGGTAAAGTGAAAGTAAAAATCCTAGGTTGCATCACAGCAATCAACTTCAGCTGACCACACAGCTGATTGACAAAAAAATAAGCATATTATCAATTTTTTGTGTAATTTAAGTTTTCTGTTTGAAGATGTGCCTTCAGCTCGAATCCATAACTATTAGAAAGCCAAAACATACACAATAGGCTTTTCCCCCTCAATTAGATACAGTAGAACTGAGAGCAAGGAATTATCAAAATAGTGTTTTTTTCAAAGCACTATAATAAATTAGCAGCGTTCAGATTACAAGATAGTGCTTTTCAAAGCACTATAATAACTAGACAATTACCTCACGGTACTAGCAGCTCTGAGGCGTTTTCCTCTCCCAGAGCGTTACCTCACAATATGGCCCACTCTGAGGCATTTGCCTCATCCAAAGATCTACTGTACATAACATAACATAACCAGTTATGAGGTGCTCACCTCTCCCAGAGGTTTACTTCACGATTCTCAAAAATCCTATGGACAAGTAGACAACTCAGGGCGTGAGATATTCTGAAGTGTTCGCATCACTCAGTATTTTACCTCAGGTTTTGAGATATTCTGAGGTGTTTGCATTACTCAGGTGCTGATTTGGTGGGTGGGGCCACTCTGGAACCGATTTGGTGGGTGGGGCCACTCTGGAACCGATTTGGTGGGTGGGGCCACTCTGGGTCCGATTTGGTGGGTGGGGCCACTCTGGAACCGATTTGGTGGGTGGGGCCACTCTGGGTCCGATTTGGTGGGTGGGGCCACTCTGGAACCGATTTGGTGGGTGGGGCCACTCTGGGTCCGATTTGGCGGGCGGCGCCACTCCGGGTCCGATTTGGCGGGCGGCGCCACTCCGGGTCCGATTTGGCGGGCGGCGCCACTCCGGGTCCGATTTGGCGGGCGGCGCCACTCCGGGTCCGATTTGGCGGGCGGCGCCACTCCGGGTCCGATTTGGCGGGCGGCGCCACTCCGGGTCCGATTTAGCGGGCGGCGCCACTCCGGGTCCGATTTGGCGGGCGGCGCCACTCCAAGTGCGATTTGGCGGGCGGCGCCACTCCGGGTCCGATTTGGCGGGCGGCGCCACTCCGGGTCCGATTTGGCGGGCGGTGCCACTCCGGGTCCGATTTGGTGGGCGGCGCCATTCCGGGTCCGATTTGGCGGGCGGCGCCATCCCGGGTCCGATTTGGCGGGCGGCGCCACCCCGGGTCCGATTTGGCGGGCGGCGCCACCCCGGGTCCGATTTGGTGGGCGGCGTCATTCCGGGTCCGATTTGGCGGGCGGCGCCACTCCGGGTCCGATTTGGCGGGCGGAGTTACTCTGGGTCCGATTTGGCGGGTGGCGCCACTCCGGGTCCGATTTGGCGGGCGGCGCCACTCCGGGTCCGATTTGGCGGGCGGCGCCACTCCGGGTCCGATTTGGCGGGCGGCGCCACTCCGGGTCCGATTTGGCGAGCGGCGCCACTCCGGGTCCGATTTGGCGGGCGGCGCCACTCCGGGTCCGATTTGGCGGGCGGCGCCACTCCGGGTCCGATTTGGCGGGCGGCGCCACCCCGGGTCCGATTTGGCGGGCGGCGCCACCCCGGGTCCGATTTGGCGGGCGGCGCCACCCCGGGTCCGATTTGGCGGGCGGCGCCACCCCGGGTCCGATTTGGCGGGCGGCGCCACCCCGGATCCGATTTGGCGGGCGGCGTCACTCCGGGTCCGATTTGGCGGGCGGCGCCACTCCGGGTCCGATTTGGCGGGTGGAGTTACTCCGGGTCCGATTTGGCGGGCGGCGCCACTCCGGGTCCGATTTGGTGGGCGGGCCACTCCGGGTCCGATTTGGCGGGCGGCGCCACTCCGGGTCCGATTTGGCGGGCGGCGCCACTCCGGGTCCGATTTGGCGAGCGGCGCCACTCCGGGTCCGATTTGGCGGGCGGCGCCACTCCGGGTCCGATTTGGCGGGCGGCGCCACTCCGGGTCCGATTTGGCGGGCGGCGCCACTCCGGGTCCGATTTGGCGGGCGGCGCCACTCCGGGTCCGATTTGGCGGGCGGCGCCACTCCGGGTCCGATTTGGCGGGCGGAGTCACTCCGGGTCTGATTTGGCGGGCGGAGTCACTCCGGGTCCGATTTGGCGGGCGGCGCCACTCCGGGTCCGATTTGGTGGGCGAGGCCACTCTGGGTCCGATTTGTTGGGCGAGGCCACTCGGGGTCCAATTTGGTGGGCTGCGCACCTCGGGATCCGATTGGTGGGTGGGTCACTTTAAGAGTTGATATTATCTGGCAAAACTGTCATGGTAGAGTTCGTAGGCGTTGGCATAGTAACTGAGTCTGACTGCGCATATCAATGAGCCAATCAGCCAGGTGGCAGTTGGCAGTTATTTTTAGAAATTGCCTCAGAAATCAGGCCCATTATAAACGTATGGTAAAATTTCCGTATTGAAATGCATTGAAACACTTTTTTCAAACGCAAATTGCGCCAAAACTACAAATCCGATCGACACGAAAAATACTTAGCACACCTCTCAGGAACGCTGGCTTCGAAATGACACCTCACTGGAGTCTGTGAGTGAAGCGGTTCGGGCCGCATTACGTGCGGACTGAATAATAAGAATAAGAAGAAGTTTACCACGGTGGAATAACAGTATAGTGCTTTGTTCCAAAGCACTATAATAATAATAAGAAGAAGTTATCCACGGTGGAATAACAGTATAGTGCTTTGTTCCAAAGCACTATAATAAGAAGTTTACCACGGTGGAATAACAGTATAGTGCTTTGTTCCAAAGCACTATAATGACTGGCACAAGGTAGAGGAATCGGTATAACGATTGGTGAGGAATATGATCCTGGCTGCCGCATTTAGGGCAGATTGGAGTGGGGAGAGTTTGGTAAGAGGGAGACCAATTAGTATAGAGTTATAATAGTCCAGACGAGAATGAATAAGTGAAACAGTAAGAGTTTTTCCAGAGTCGAAAGTAAGAAAAGGGTGAATTCTAGAAATGTTTTTGAGATGCAGATAAGAAGAGCGATCTAGTGATCGGATGTGGGGGGTGAATGAAAGCTCGGAATCAAGTATGACCCCAAGGCAGCAGGCATGTTGCTTGAGAGTAATGGTGGAACCACATACGGAGATGCCAATGTCAGGCAAAGGTAGGTTAGTAGAGGGAGAGAACACAAGGAGTTCAGTTTTTGACAGGTTCAGTTTCAGGTAGAGGGAGGACATGATGTTAGAGACAGCGGTAAGACAATCACTGGTGTTTTCTAAAAAGGCAGGCGTGATATCAGGAGAAGAAGTGTATAATTGGGTGTCATCAGCAAAGAGATGGTACTGGAACCCAAATCTACTGATTGTCCAATAGGGGCAGTATACAAAGAGAAGAGGAGGGGGCCTATGACTGATCCTTGAGGAACCCCAACAGTAAGGGGAAGATGAGAGGAAGAGGAACCAGCAAAAGATACAGTGATAGAGCGGTCAGAGAGATAGGAGGAGAACGGGAGAGAATGGTGTCCTTGAGGCCGATGGAGTGTAGCATAGTGAGGAGAAACTGATTATCCACAGTATCTAATGCTGCGGAGAGATCCAAGAGAATTAGCATGGAGTAGTGACCATTAGATTTAGCTGTTAGTAGATCATTAGAGACTTTAGTGAGGGCAGTTTCAGTAGAGTGTGAAGAACGGAAACCAGATTGAAGAGGGTCGAGAAGAGAGTTATCTGAGAGATAGTGGATAAGACGGGAGTGGACCAGGCGTTCGAGGAGTTTAGAGATGAAGGGAAGATTAGAGACAGGTCTATAATTAGCGGCACAGTTTTGGTTGAATTATTTTTTTAAAGTAATGGATGTATGATGGCATGCTTAAATGAGGAGGGAAAGATACCGGAAGAGAGAGAAAGGTTGAATATTTTTGTTAGGTGAGAGGTGACAGCAGGGGAAAGGGACTGGAGGAGATGTGATGGAATGGGGTCACTGGCGCAAGTGGTCGAGCGTGAAGATGGAAGGAGCCTGATTACTTCTTCTTTTGTAACTGATTCAAAATCAGAGAGTGAACTAGATGCAATGGGGGAGGGAGGACAGTGCATGGTATGAAGGGATTGGGAGATAATTTCCTGTTGGATGTGGTCAATTTTTTCTTTTAAGTAATTGGCCAGATCGTCAGCACAGAGATCCGTGGTTGGGGCCTGCACTCTTGTGTTGAGTAGGGAATGAAAAGTGTCAAAGAGACGTTTAGGGTAATTGGACAGTGAGGTGATGAGGGTATTAAAATATGTTTGTTTGGAGAGGTGAAGGGCAGAGTTGTATGTTTTAAGCATGAATTTATAATGGATGAAATCTTCGGGTAGGTTAGATTTTCTCCACAGACCTTCGGCACACCTGGAGCACCGCTGCAGGAAACGTGTTTGCAGCGTGTGCCACGGTTGTCGCCATCTTTGCCAAGTTGTTCTATGTATAGGAGGTGCAATTTCATTCAGGGCACTTTGCAGGGTTTCATTGTAATGCTTCAGTGCAGAATCAGGACATGAGATGGAGGAGATAGGAGCCAATGAGGACTGCAAGTTCTTCATAAGTTTCTGGGTGTTAATGGCCTGTATGTTTCTATAAGTGTGGAAAGTGGGGGTGACCTGAGCGGGATGGCAGTTCTTGATAGAGAATGAAAGAAGTTTGTGGTCAGAGAGCAGGAGAGGGGAGTTTGTGAAATCGTCCACTGAGCAAAGCCGGGAGAATGCCAAGTCGAGGGAGTTTCCGTCTTCATGCGTTGGAGAGTTAGTAAGCTGCGAGAGGCCGAAAGAGGAGGTTAGAGATAAAAGGTGAGAAGCAGATGGGGAGAGGGGAAAAGCAATGGGGATGTTGATCACCCATGATGAGGGCGGGGATGTCAGGAGAGAAAGTGTGGAAGCCAGGTGGCAAAGTGATCCAGGAACTGATGTGAGGGGCCGGGAGAACGATATGGAGCACCCCCAGACGCAGGGCCGCGGGGTACTCGGTACCGGGCCTCTCTGTCTCGGTCCTGGGGTTGTCACGGTGGCTAGACCCGGTCCGTGACCCTGCTAAGGGGCGTCCAATGAAAGGTGTGATGATGGTGCGTGGTGCAAGGTGCGATGAATAACGAGGACACAGGGTTGCAGTCTCTTTACCTCTTTACTGAAGGCTTCGGGATCCGCAATCCAGAGCACTGCTAACAGGGCTGGCTGAGACCGGCCGGTCCGAAGGCACATCCAGAGCTCCCTTTGCAGGTGGAAATCAGTGCCTACCTTCTAGCGCCTGTGTGTTGTAGTACCTCCCTGCTGAGCACCACGGGATAGTCCTCACAACTGTTGTGTCTGTTTCTGATGTTCTTTCTCACAACTCTCGTATCTGTTCTGATGTTCTTCTCCGTCCCCCAGATGATATGGCTAGGACGCACAAATATGATGGGTAGGCCTGGAGTTATTCTGGGACCCTAGAGACGCCCCTCTCCCACAATTGCCTCCTATGTCTGCAGAGGTGATTTAGGTGAGACAGCCAACCTATAATTAACTGTCCTGCCGCTGTTTGAAGTAATGCTTGTAGCCCAATACTTCCTCGGCGTTCCGGCCACCGGCTACGCGCCTCAGTAGGATGTTGCCACGATCTTAAGGCACGACTCCTACTGGTTCTATTCTCCTTTGTGCGGGGATCTCGTTTCTCACTTCTCCACAATAAACCTCGCTTCGTGTCCTTTCTTAGGATGCCACCGCAACGGGTGCAGGCGCGGCTACGTAACGTTCTGTCCTTTTCGCTAGGCCGCTGTCAGGATCCCACCCCTGACAGAGATCCCCCTGAATCTTCCCCGCAACACCCTCTGCCACAGGATGTTGCCTGGGCAAAACCCAGTCAGCTTCTCCCTAACTTCCTATCCAACCCCCAGTTTTACCAGATTGTGAGGAGTGGCCTAATACATAGAACCCTTTGCTCCCCCTGGTGGTCAGAGTGTGAAGTGTAATGTGTGACTGTGATACCTGGTCAGGTGAACTCCTTTAGTGCCATCAGACGTACCATCACTCCCCTTAGTGGCGAAGCGTCAGTACTGCAACGACCAGCACTCTGGGGCGCTGCAGATACACCACCACCACTCGCATGGAGAAGGGGATGTAGAGTCTGACAGCATGGACCTCAAAAGAAGGGAAGACAATTGAGGGTACTTTGGAAATAACTTGGAAGGTACATTTGGTTCAGCCATAACATGAAAAGGGCCACAGTGCAATAACTAATGAATAGTCCATGTATCCCCAAAATAGCAGGTCTTGTGGGGTGATCCTAACAGACATTGGTTATTACCTGCCAAAAGTGGTCTAATGAAGTATAACCGTGAACTGGTAATGGCTCGTGGGCACTCAAGGATCATTGAAGCTTTTGGAAAAACAGGAAGCTTCCCACAAGAGTGCATATGTGGCAAATATTGCTTAACAACCCCTTTTTAAATCTGACCAGTGTCACTTTATGTGGTAATAACTCTGGAACTCTTCAACAAATTCCAGTGACTCTGAGACTGTTTTTTCGTGGTACAGTATAATTTGTGATAATGGTAAATTTAGGTCGATATGTTTTGCGTTTATTTATAAAAAATATCAGAAATTTGACAAAAATGTAAAAAAATTGGCAATTTTCAAACTTTGAATGATTATCCCTTTAATCCACATACACTGTGTTCCAAATTATTATGCAAATTACATTTTTCTCGGATTTACCTAAATGGTCAGTGCAAATGACAGTCAGTCTAATAAAAGTCATCACCCTTTAGATAATAATAATAATAATAATAATAATAATCTTTATTTATATAGCGCCAACATATTCCGCAGCGCTTTACAGTTTAACAGTTTCAAACACAACAGTCATAGGTAACAATGTTAACAATACAGTAATAAAGCAAAATAAGACAAAATAAGACGACCCTGCTGGTGAGAGCTTACAATCTACAATGAGGTGAGGGAGATACAAAGTACAGGTGTGTATTTACAATGATGTATTTACAATGATGGTCCAGCCATCATCAGGGGGTGGGGGGTAGATGGAGATAGTGAATGGGCTACACACACACAAACATAAAACGACTGATTAGGGAACGTGATAGGCCGCTCTGAACAAATGAGTTTTGAGCGAGCGCCTAAAACTATGCAAGTTGTGGATGGTCCTAATATCTTGTGGTAGAGCATTCCAGAGGATTGGCGCAGCATGGGAGAAGTCTTGGAGTTGGGAGTGGGAGGTACGGATTAGTGCAGAGGTTGGTCGAAAGTCGTTTGCAGAGCGTAGTGGTCGGCTAGGCCGATAGACAGAAATGAGGGAGGAGATGTAAGGGGGTGCCGCTAGATTATACATCGAATTTTATTGAAGAAACCTCCCAATGATAACAGTATAATCTCCAAAATGAATAAAAACTCAAAATGCACTGTTCCAAATTATTAGGCACAGTAGTATTTCTAAACATTTGATATGTTTTAATGAACTGAAAATGCTCATTTGTGGAATTTGCAGCATTAGGAGGTCACATTCACTGAACAAAAAAGCTATTTAACTCCAAAATATCCTAACAAGCCAAGATACATGTTAACATAGGAACTTTTCTTTGATATCACCTTCACAATTCTTGCATCCATTGATCTTGTGAGTTTATGGAGTTTCTGCTTGTATTTCTTTGCATGAAGTCAGAATAGCCTCCCAGAGCTGCTGTTTTGATGTGAACTGCCTCCCACCCTCATAGATCTTTTGTTTGATGATACTCCAAAGGTTCTCTATAGGGTTGTGGTCAGGGGAAGATGGTGGCCACACCATGAGTTTATCTCCTTTTATGCCCATAGCAGCCAATTACTCAGAGGTATTCATTGTCATGCATGAAGATGATTTTGTTCCTGAAGGCACGTTTCTGCTTTTTAGACCATGGAAGAAAGTTGTCAGTCAGAAACTCTATTTACTTTGCTGAGGTCATTTTCACACCTTCAGGAACCTTAAAGGGCCCTACCAGCTAGTTCCCAATGATTCCAGCCCAAAACATGACTCCTCCTCCTCCTTGCTGACGTCGCAGCCTTGTTGGGACATGGTGGCCATCCACCAACCATCCACTACTCCATCCATCTGGACCGTCCAGGGTTGCTCGACACTCATCAGTAAACAAGACTGTTTGAAAATTAGTCTTCATGTATGTCTGGGCCCACTGCAACCGTTTCTGCTTGTGAACACTGTTTAGGAGTGGCCGAATAGTAGGTTTATGCACCACAGCAAGCCTTTGAAGGATCCTACACCTTGAGGTTCGAGGGACTCCAGAAGCACCAGCAGCTTCAAATAACTGTTTGCTGCTTTGTAATGGTATTTTGGCAGCTGCTCTCTTAATCCAATGAATTTGTCTGGCAGAAAACTTCCTCATTATGCCTTTATTTGCATAAACTCTGTCTGTGCTCTGTTTCAGTCACAAATCTCATCAGAGTATGATGATCACTCTTAAGTTTTTGTGAAATATCTAATTTTTTCATACCTTGTCCAAGGCATTGCACTATTTAACGCTTTTCAGCAGCAGAGAGATCCTTTTTATTTCCCATATTGCTTGAAACCTGTGACCTGCATAATAATGTGGAACATCATTTTTGAGTAGTTTTCCTTTAATTAGAATCACCTGGAAAACTAATTATCACATGTGTTTAAGATTGATTTCAGTGATTCATTGAGCCCTGAGACACAATACCATCCACAAGTTTATTTGAAAAACAAAGCAATGACACTTTATGACACTTAAATCCAATTTGCATAATAATTTGGAACACAGTGTAGTTATACCATAGAAAACAATAATAAATAACATTTCCCTCATGTCTGCATTACATCCTCACCATTTTAAAATGTTATTTAATTTAGTTAGCATTTTAGGAGGTTTAAAAATGTAAAAGTAACTTTTAATTTTTTCAATGAAATTTACAAAGTGTATTTGTTTAGGGACCTATCCAGGTTTGAAGTGACTTTAGGGGTCCTATATATTGGACACCCCAAAAGTGATACCGTTTAAAAAAAAAGCACCCCCTGACATTCTGAAAACTGCTATCGGGTAGATTATTTACCCTTCTGGTGATTTTCAGAAATTAATACAAAGTGGCATAACAGGAATGAAAAAGTGTATTTTTACCACCAAAATGTCAATAACTCCTGAACAGGCCGCTATTGCTGGCAGACTTTAAGACCGTTATTTGGCCGTGAATTGCCATGACAAACATCAGGAATACACTATCAGGATCTAAGGTTGCCGATAGGGATAAAGAGGAAGCCCCCACACTCTATTAACCATTTATATGATCTAGTCACTATTGACAGCAGCATCTAAGGGGTTAAGCAGATATGGACGGTGACAACACTAATTGTGGCTGATGCAGCAAGTTGTCAGCTATAGTGGACAGCTGACAGCTGCTGGATTGTCACCTGTATGGGGATGCTAGTCTCTTATATCTCAGGTCAGTAAAAAGACGTATTGGAGGTCATTAAGGGGTTAAACAGAAAGATGTCAGGAAACACAGCACAGTGCATCTTTCTGTGAATGGGGCTGAATGTGCTCAGACTGGTCAGTGTCCATGCTGACCCCAGCCCACTGTCAAAAGTGTCTATTATTGGCACATAAGCATCAGAAGTGGACCATGACGCTGTGGAGGAAGATGGACTGGTCTGATGAATCCTGTTTATTTGTCTTACATCATGTCGTTGACTAGTGTGTATCATTTACATGGGTAGAGATGGCTCCAGAACCCACTATAGGAAGAAGGAAAGCCAGGAGAGGCAGAGTTACAGTGGCATGTAAAAGTTTGGGCAGCTCTGGTCAAAATTACTGTTATTGTGAACAGTTAAGCAAGTTGAAGATGAAATGATCTCTAAAAGGCTTAAAGGGAACCAGTTACCAGGTTTGGCCCATATAAGATACAGCACAGCCATCACCTTTCAGGGCTGATATAGAGCATTCTATAATGCTGTATATATGCCCCCAGCCCGACCTGTAAAGGTACCTTCACACGAAACGACTTTACAACGAGAACGAGAACGATCCGTGACGTTGCAGCGTCCTGGCTAGCGATATCGTTGTGTTTGACACGCAGCAGCGATCTGGATCCTGCTGTGATATCGCTGGTCGTTGAATAAAGTTCAGAACTTTATTTGGTCGTCAGATCGGCGTGTATCGTCAGGTTTGACACCAAAAGCAACGATACCAGCGATGTTTTACGCTGGTAACCAGGGTAACCGGTGCTCACACAGTACAGGAAGCGGACGCCGGGGGACGCGCAGGTGAGCATGTACTGTTTGTTATTTTTACTTTTACGCTGGTAACCAGGGTAAACATCGGGTTACTAAGCGCGGCCCTGCGCTTAGCAACCCGATGTTTACCCTGGTTACCCGGGGACCTCGGCATCGTTGGTCGCTGGAGAGCGGTCTGTGTGACAGCTCTCCAGCGACCAAACAGCGACGCTGCAGCGATCGGCATCGTTGTCGCTATCGCTGCAGCGTCGCTTCGTGTGAAGGTACCTTTAGAGAAGAAAAATAAGTTTTATAATACTCACCTGCGGGACGGACTGGTCCGATGGGCGTTGCTGGTCTTGCTCCGGCGCCTCCCATCTCCTGCTTGTTTCATGTGCATGACGCATCCCTGTATCATCCACAAAGTCTCCTCGGCACTGCGCTCCTGCGCAGGCGCACTTCTCTGTCCTGTTGAGGGCAGCGCAAAGTACTGCAGTGCACAGGAGCCAGATAAGGTCACAGCACCCCGGAGCCTGCGCACTGCAGTACTTTGCTCTGCCCTCAACAGGACGGAGAAGTGCGCCTGCGCAGGAGCGCGGTGCCGAGGAGACTGTGGATGATGTAGCAACTCATCATCCACACAAAGCAAGCAGGAGGACAGCATCGCAAGAAGTTCGGAGGCGCCGGACAAAAGAGCGACATCCCACGGACCGGACCACCCCGCTGGTGAGTATATATATTTTATAAATTTTTTTTTGCGGGACGATTTGTTCTTTTGAACGGCAACATTGATTTTACCATATCGTGTACTGGAAAACAGGAAAAAATTCTAAGTGTGGTCAAATTGCAAAAAATGTGCAAATCCACAATTGTTTTTTAGGTTTCTTTTTTACCATGTTCACTAAATGCTAAAACTGACCTGCCATTATGATTCTCCAGGTCACTGTAAGTTCGTAAATACCAAGCATGTAAATTTTTTTATTTAAAGGGAACCTGTCACCTGAATTTGGGGGGACCAGTTTTGGGTCATATGGGCGGGGTTTTCGCGTGTTTGATTCACCCTTTCCTTACCCGCTGGCTGCATGCTGGCCGCAATATTGGATTGAAGTTCATTCTCTGTCCTCCGGAGTACACGCCTGCGCGGCCATTTTCCTGAAGCCCCGGGAAGCAGAGCACTCCATCTGCACACGCGCGGCCTCAGGAAGATGGCCGCCGCCACCGATAACCAGGGGAATGGCACAGATTGCGCTCTTTTTCGGCTGTTGCGCATGCGAGAACCACTACGCCAACGCCGGGAAGATAAGCAAGAGGTGGGGGAGAAACAGCCATTTCACCACGCCCTTTTGACCAGACCAGCGTGATTGACAGGCGAAAACTGCGACTTTTGTAAGGTATTTCGGCAGCATAGGTGGGGAATCAGGGTACACAAAATACACTATTGTAAAGCACAGCTTTTACTCAGTGTACCCTACATGCCGCTCATTCACTTCATGAAATAATGTGAGGTTTCATCAGATTAAAAGGTTTTTTGTAGTAGTACCTTATAATAGCAAGTTACATTGCAGATTGAGTATTCACTTCATGAAATTTTTCTAAAATGTGTTAGTAATAGAGATCTTTGACTCTGACAAGATATACAGAGAAAATTGATTTGCTGTAAAGTTTTTCTCTATGAATTGAATGTTCCTTATTATAGAGACCCCAGAGCACAATATACGTATGTAGCATGTAGAAAAAAATGTCCACCTCACTACTCACCTGTTCTGTCGTCCTCAAATCCCACCATCTATAACTCCACAACTTTTTTTTTCCCCATCCTCATCTGTCTTTTCAATCCAGACCGTGGCTTCCAGCTTGACTAGGCCTCTCATGTCCCTGAATGCAATGCTGTCACTTGGGCGCAGTGGCGTATACAGGGGGGGCAGCCGGGGCATGTGCCCCGGGCGCAGCCGACAGGGGGGCGCCAGCGTGCCGCCTGATGATGCGGCGGTTCAAGGAGGCTCCTCGTCCTGTACTGAGCGGTCACATGGTACCGCTCATTACAGTAATGAATATGCGGCTCCACCTCCCATAGGGGTGGAGCCGCATATTCATTACTGTAATGAGCGGTAACGGTGACTGCTCAGTACAGGAAGAAGCTGCTGGCGCCGGGGAAGCAGGGACTGCACCACGCCAGGAGCAGGTGAGTATAACAAGGAGGGGAGCGCGGCGCTGTGTGATATTCACCTGCTCCCCGTTCCGGCGCTGCTCCGTCTTCAGCAGTGACGCTGAGGTCAGAGGGCACGGTGACATAGTTAGTGCGCGCCCTCTGCCTGAACGTCAGTGCTGAAGATGGAGCGGCGGCTGGATCGAGGAGCAGGTGAATATTGAAAGTGCCGGGGGCCTGAGCGACGGAGAGGTGAGTATGTGATTTTTTTTTTTATCGCAGCAACAGCAAATGGGGCAAGTGTCTGTATGGGGCATCTTATAGGGCCATAACATTTGTGCAGCACTATAATGGGGCAAGTGTCTGTATAGAGCATCTTATGGGGCCATAATGTTTGTGCAGCACTATGTGGCGCAAGTGTCTATATGGGGCATCTTATAGGGCCATAACATTTGTGCAGCACTATAATGGGGCAAGTGTCTGTATAGAGCATCTTATGGGGCCATAATGTTTGTGCAGCACTATGTGGCGCAAGTGTCTATATGGGGCATCTTATGGGGCCATAACATTTGTGCAGCACTATATGGGGCAAGTGTCTGTATAGAGCATCTTATGGGGTCATAACGTTTGTGCAGCACCATATGGGGCAAGTGTCTGTATGGAGCATCTTATGGGGCCATAACATTTGTGCAGCACTATAATGGGGCAAGTGTCTGTATAGAGCATCTTATGGAGCCATAACATTTGTGCAGCATTATATGGGGCAAGTGTCTGTATAGAGCATCTTATGGGGCCATAACGTTTGTGCAGCACTATAATGGGGCAAGTGTCTGTATAGAGCATCTAATGGGGCCATAACGTTTGTGCAGCACTATAATGGGGCAAGTGTCTGTATAGAGCATCTTATGGGGCCATAACGTTTGTGCAGCACTATAATGGGGCAAGTGTCTGTATAGAGCATCTTATGGGGCCATAACGTTTGTGCAGCACTATATGGGGCAAGTGTCTGTATAGAGCATCTTATGGGGCCATAACGTTTGTGCAGCACTATATGGGGCAAGTGCCTGTATAGAGCATCTTATGGGGCCATAACGTTTGTGCAGCACTATATGGGGCAAGTGTCTGTATGGAGCATCTTATGGGGCCATAATGTTTGTGCAGCACTATATGGGGCAAGTGTCTGTATAGAGCATCTAATGGGGCCATAACGTTTGTGCAGCATTATATGGGGCAAGTGTCTGTATGGAGCATCTTATGGGGCCATAACGTTTGTGCAGCACTATATGAGGCAAGTGTCTGTATAGAGCATCTTATGGGGCCATAACGTTTGTGCAGCACTATATGGGGCAAGTGTCTGTATAGAGCATCTTATGGGGCCATAACGTTTGTGCAGCACTATATGGGGCAAGTGTCTGTATGGAGCATCTTATGGGGCCATAACGTTTGTGCAGCACTATATGGGGCAAGTGTCTGTATGGAGCATCTTATGGGGCCATAAGGTTTGTGCAGCATTATATGGGGCAAATATCCTTATGGAGCATCTTATGGGGCCATAATCAATGTTTCTGCAGCACTATACAGGGCAAATGTCTCAATGGAGCATCTTATGGGGCCATAATCAACGTTTCTGCAGCACTATATGGCACAAATATCTTTATGGAGCATCTTATGGGGCCATAATCAACGTTTCTGCAGCATTATATGGGGCAATGTGTCTATGGAGCATCTTATGGGGCCATTATTAACCTTTATGCAGGATTATATGGGGCTTCTGATTCAATATGGATATTCAAAAACACTTAACCTACTGATGTCTCAATTAATTTTACTTTTATTGGTATCTATTTTAACATTATGGGGATTCAGGAATGTACCTTGGCTTGGTCATACAGTTTCAATAGAGTTAAGGTTCAAATGGGGGAGGTTTTGGGGGGGGTTGGGGGTGGGCGCCAAACTGATCCTTTGCCCCGGGTGCAGGAAAGGCTAGATACACCTCTGCTTGGGCGATGTACCTTGTTATAGCATGACGCCATAATGTGCCCCGTGATGTCATGGGCCTTATCTAGCTTGAAACCACGGCCTGGATTGAAGAGGGTGCACACGACAGAGGAGGGGGAAAAAAGAGACACGGAGGATATGTGGGGATGGTGGGACAGGTGAGCAGTGAGGTGAGGATTATTTTGTTTTCACTGTTTCCATGGCCTTGTATGGTTCATCAAAATGGTGGCAGCAGTTGGATTGCCTAGAGCGAATTACAAAAGATCTTTATCCTGAAGAATATAATTTTTGTAAAATTTGAGGAGTATTCAATGTAAGATTTTCCTTTGCTGGAACTAAGGTACTTAGGACAACCTCTGAAACCAATCCTATAACATTATCCCTTATAGACTAAATGTTATAGTTGGCACAATGTAGTCAGGTATGGAACGTTATCCTGGAATTCTCTGAATAACAGACTTGTCCATCAGACTGCCAAATAGACAAGCGTGATTTATTATTCCACAGAGCAAGTACTCACTGCTCCAGAGTCTATTTGTGGAGCACTTTACACTACTCCATCCAACATATGACATTGTGCTTGGTGATGCAAAGCTTGCATGCAGCCGTTTGGCCATGGAAACCTATGCCATTAAACTCCCGGAGGGCTTTTTTTGTTCTAAAGTTGGTGCTAGAGAAGGTTTTGAACTGTGCAAATATATGATCAGCAGAGTAATGGAGTCTTAGTAATGGAGTCCTCAGCACCCTGCTATGTAACTTTGTATGGTCTCCACTTCATGGCTGAGTTGCTGTGCCCCTTAAATGCTTCAACTTCTCAATCTCAAGAGCTTGACAAGGGCTCAATTATAAATGAGCCAAAACGTTGCCACCATGCACATTGCCAAATAAACCACCAGTTTTTTCCATCTGAATTACTTGGAATACAGATTACCGTATATACAGATAGAATAAGGAAAATCAATAGTGCCTTAGGATGCAAGCATTCAAAGGACCTCAAAATATATGAAAAATGACCCTATGGCATGATAAATTTGGTTTTCAATAATTTGTATTGTTTTTTTTTAAACCACTTAGGCCGGCGTCACACTG
The DNA here is from genome assembly GCF_051348905.1 of Ranitomeya variabilis. Taxonomy (NCBI): domain Eukaryota; kingdom Metazoa; phylum Chordata; class Amphibia; order Anura; family Dendrobatidae; genus Ranitomeya; species Ranitomeya variabilis. The sequence continues at coordinate 385,037,025 of NC_135236.1, forward strand.
GCGAGTTTTACGGACGTAAGAGCGCAGAAACTACGTCCGTAAAACTCGCATAACATACGGCACAATTATTCTCAATGGGGCTGCTCCTATTAGCCGTATATTACGGTTCAGTATTATACGGCTTTCTACGGCCGTACAAAATCGCAGCATGCTGCGTTTGTCAGCGTACTGCGCAAAAAAAATCGCCAATGAAAGTCTATGGGGGCGAGAAAAATACGGATTCCACACGGACCAGCAGTGTGACTTGCGAGAAATACGCAGCGCTGTTAGTGAAAAGTCGGTAATTCAATTGCCGGCTTTTCATTTCTCCTGCACAAACCCGACAGGATATGAGACATGGTTTACATATAGTAAACCATCTCATATCCCCCTTTTTTTTGCATATTCCACACTACTAATGTTAGTAGTGTGTATGTGCAAAATTTCAGCGCTGTAGCTGCTAAAATAAAGGGTTAAATGGCGGAAAAAATTGGCGTGGGCTCCCGCGCAATTTTCTCCGCCAGAATGGTAAAGCCAGTGACTGAGGGCAGATATTAATAGCCAGGAGAGGGTCCATGGTTATTGGCCCCCCCGTGGCTAAAAACATCTGCCCCCAGCCACCCCAGAAAAGGCACATCTGGAAGATGCGCCTATTCTGGCACTTGGCCACTCTCTTCCCACTCCCTGTAGCGGTGGGATATGGGGTAATGAAGGGTTAATGCCACCTTGCTATTGGAAGGTGACATTAAGCCAGATTAATGATGGAGAGGCGTCAATTATGACACCTATCCATTATTAATCCAATTGTAGGAAAGGGTTAAAAAACACACACACACATGATTGAAAAGTATTTTAATGAAATAAACACAGCGGTTGTTGTAATAATTTATTGTTCTCTCAAATCCATTTGCAGTCCCTCGCTTGGCAACATAATAAACGCACAAGATACATTTTCAGTTCATCGCAGCACCGCTGTGATCTGCTCTCACTTTCCGGCCGGCACTCAGAGCAGGAAGCAGACGGCAAGGGACCTGAAGGACACCGACGGGTGAGCATGTACGGTTTGTTTTTTTACGTTTACGCTTGTAACCAGGGTAAACATCGGGTTACTAAGCGCGGCCCTGCGCTTAGTTACCCGATGTTTACCCTGGTTACAAGCGAAGACATCGCTGGATCGCTGTCACACACAACGATCCAGCGATGTCAGCGGGTGATCAAGCGACGAAAGAAAGTTCCATACGATCTGCTACGACGTACGATTCTCAGCAGGATCCCTGATCGCTGCTGCGTGTCAGACACTGCAATATCGTAACGATATCGCTAGAACGTCACGAATCGTAACGTCGTAGCGATGGAAATTTCAATGTGTGACGGTACCCTTAGGCTAGGTTCACATTGTGTTTGAGCAATCCGTTTAACGGACCCGTTACTTAGCGACATTATCACAATGTAACGGATCCATTAACGCGCCCATAGACTTCCATTATCGTAACGCATCCTAACGCATGTCAAAATCGGCATGCGTTAGCGATGATGCGTTACTTTGTGACGCACCCTCGAACGTGGTTTACCGCGTATTCGGGTACATTAGGTCTAAGGAACAGCGAACGGACGCATTCGCTGTGCATAGACCTCTATTACTAACGCATGCCAATGCAATGGTACCATGCGTTAGCACATGCATTAGTGCGATTGTAGTAAAAAAGAGATTTTGTGCATCAGGATTAGCGCATGCATTTAACGGATCTGTTAAACGGATAGCACTAACTCGATGTGAACCTATTCCGATTACACTGCGGTTTATGCTTGAACCAGAAGTCTCCTTTAGGCTGGAGTCACACTAGAGAGGAATACAGACGAGTGCTATGCGAGAAAAAATTGCCTAGCACTTGGACCAATGTTAATATAAGGGTCAGCTCCCATCACCGCCAATACAAGTCTATGGGTGCGAGAAACTCGCACACCACACGGACCATCAGTGTGACTTGCGAGAAATACACACCGTGTTCATTGAAAAGCCGGCAATTCAGGTGCGGTGTACAGTAAAATCACACTGACAGCTTACAATCGAACCAAGGGGGGAAATGTGGAAACCACACACAAAAATGCGATGCAATATGTCCGTATAAAAAGGTTATGCTTTATTATTTTTACAAATACTCCACAGGAACATGACAGGAACAGAGAACATAGAATGCATCCACTGAAACACCTATAACTGTTTCAATGGATGTCATCTCAGGTCCTTCACTCAATGCATCCTTAGGAACGGAGGCTACCGCTTGCACCGCTGAGAGACGGGGGCCGTCGTAGGGTAAGTATATCCATATTTTTTATTTTTATTCTTTTTTTTACATGAATATGGATCCCAGGGCCTGAAGGAGAGTCTCCTCTCCTCCAGACCCTGGGAACCATCCGGACCGCACACGCCGTATAAGATGACTGGGCGTGTAAGATGACCCCCATCTTATACGGCGAGTATATCCCAAACTCCATATTTTATATGGAAAAGTTGTGGGTCGTCTTATTCGCCCAGTTGTCTTATACACCAGAAAATACGGTATATATATATATATATATATATATATATATATATATATACATATATATATATATCTAATATATAAAGCTGAATGTGTGTATGTATGTGTGTATGTGTGTGTGTATGTCCGTGATTGGCATCTGAACCGTCGCAGCTACAGCCACAAAATTTTGCACAGTCACACGTCTGGACCCCGAGAGCGTCATAGGCTATATTGTGAGGTGAAATTTTAACCCCGCGCTTTCCAATTCACCAAACAATTTTGCCCCTATCTACATAATGGGGAAAAATTGAAAGGAAAAGTGTTGGAGGTGTCGCAGCTACAGGCACAAAATTTTGCACAGTCACACGTCTGGACCCCAAGAGCGTCAAAGCTATGTTGTGAGGTGAAATTTTAACCCCGCGCTTTCCAATTCACCAAACAATTTTGCCCCTATCTACATAATGGGGAAAAAGTGAAAGGAAAAGTGTTGGAGGCGTCGCAGCTACAGGCACAAAATTTTCTACAGTCACACGTCTGGACCCTGAGAGCGTCATAGGCTATGTTGTGAGGTGAAATTTTAACCCCGCGCTTTCCAATTCACCAAACAATTTTGCCCCTATCTACATAATGGGAAAAAATGAAAGGAAAAGTGTTGGAGGCAAATTAACAGCTGCCAGATGTGAACAAGGGGGACTTAAAGAATGACAGCGATGGCGCCAAAGAGTATATACTGTACAGTTGCTAAGGTGGGGCCCCGACATGGGATAATCACCACACCACCACGGTGATATAAACACACACACAAAATGCACCACACACTACCACGTGCTCGAACACATATACCACCCTCAGCACACATTTCACCACACATACACCAACCTCGCCACATAAAAGTTGAAACACAAAAGTCACCGCTCAAAACTCACCACGCGCAAAACTCTCCACATGCAAAACTCGCCACACGTGCAAAACTCACCTCATGGAAAACTCGCCACACGCAAAACTTGCACACGTGGAAAAATTGCCACATGCACAAAAGTTGCAACACATGCAAAGGTTGCCTCACACAAAACTTGCACATACTCAAAAGGCACCACACATAAAACTCGCCACGCGCAAAACTCGTCATGCGCAAAACTTGCTGCACACAACTTGCTACACTAACCTGTCACATGCAACTCGACACACAAAAAGTTGCTGCACGCATGTCGCCACACAAAACTCATCTCACAAAAGTCGCTACGTGCATGTCACCACACGCAACTCAACACACACAACTTGACACACGAAACTCGCCCTAAAACACACACAAGTCTGGTATTATCCTTCAAAAATAAAAATCTGATTAATAAGCTGACAAACTACAAGAGCAACAAATGTACCATATAGGAATCCGGCAGCTGTCAGTCACATGACCAGTCTATTATGTGTATGTGTGAGCTAATATATACTGCCAGGGGGTGGGCTTACTGTTGGCTGGGGATTTATCAGGCTGCCAATTTAGCTTACAAATACTGAGGTAAAAATACGGACCAAATAACGTGTGAACGAGGTCTAATACAGGAGGAGATGACATACAGATATATACTATATACAGGAGGAGATGACACACAGGTATATACTATTTACAGGGGAGATGACACACAGGTATATACTATATGCAGGAGGAGATGACACACAAATATATACTATATACAGAAGAGATGACACACAGGTATATACTATATAGAGGAGGAGATGACATACAGGTACATACTACATACAGCAGGAGATGACATACAGGTATTTACTATATACAGAAGGAGATGACACACAGGTATATACTATATACAGGAGATTACCTACAGGTATATAGTATATACAGGAGGAGATGACATACAGGTATATGCTATGTATAGGAGATGACATACAGGTATATACTATATACAGGAGGAGATGACACACAGATATATACTATATATAGGTGAGATGACACACATGTATATACTATATACAGGAGGAGATTACATACAGGTATATACTATATATAGGAGGAGATGACATACAGGTATATACTATATACAGGGGAGATGACACACAGCAGGTATATACTATATACAGGGGAGATGACATACAGGTATATACTATATACAGGAGATGACATACAGGTGTATACTATGTATAAGGGATATGACAAACATGTATATACTGAGGTGAAAATGAGAGGTGTGAGGGGAAAATGAAAAGGTGTGAGTGCAAAATGAGAGGAGTGAGGGAAAATAGTGGAGTGATCGGAAAATGACAGATGTGAGGTCGAAATGACAAGTGTTAGGGGGGAATGAGAGGAGTGAGGGGGAAAATAAGAGGAGTGAGGTGGAAAATGAGAGGTGTGAGGGAGAAAATGAGAGATGTGATGGGGAAAATGAGAGGCGTGATGGGAAAATAAGAGAAGTGAGGTGCTATAACTAACCACAGATATTTACTATGCCCAGGCAACGCCGGGCTCTTCAGCTAGTATATATATATATACATATATATATATACTACTGTGGCGTACTCAACCAGAAAGAAACTGTAGCTTACTTAAACAGATTAAATGTAGCTCAATATTAAAGGAACATGTTTTTTAAATATTTTCTGATGTGCTTGAGAATTTTCAAAACTGTTGAAATTGTGATAAGAATTGTGAAAGCTTGAACACACCATAGGGCAGGTTATTAAGAATTGGTGCACCTTATAAGTGGATAAAAGAGACCAGAGTGAGCTCCACATACACCTTCTTCACAAAGGCATTATTCACTCGCACATTTTGTAACACAATCTCTCTGTTATGTTACTAATTACAGATGCTCTCATGGAAGACAAATTGCCAGGTAATTATGGAGGCCGCCTAGGATTAGCAATTGGATATTGAGTTATATCAGTGTTTATATCTATTTCCATTTTGTATTTATAGTAAATAATCCAAATTCAGTGCTTCCAATTATTGAGGCCTTTTTCTTGTACCTGCGTGAAGAATCCAGACCACATTTGTAAGTACGGGTGGAAACATCTCTGGGTGTGGAGCCATAATCTGTAATCAAGTATTGAAAGGCTTGCTAAATATCACAGAACCATGTATGTTGTTAATACTGAGCAGTTCTTATTTTTCAAGAGAACCTGTCACTTGATTCATGCTGCCCAAGCCATGGGCGGCATGAGTCAGAGCCTGAGTGTATGATTACGGTATGTTTTTTAGTATGAAGAAGTGGCTAGCGACCACAGAAAGATGAGCTTAGCATCACTCCAGGCTGGCTTTTCTCCTCTCTGCTCTAGGTGATTGACAGTTCTCTCCACATGCCTGTCAGAGAAAAAAATACATGGCTAAAATCATGCAACCAGACTCTGGTTCAAGCTGCTCATGGCTTGGGCAGAATGAATTGAGTGAGAGATTCCTTCTAAAGTCCATGACAAACTGCAACACTAATGCTGGCGTCCCTGCGTGGTCCCTCCTCCTCCACCCGGTAGGGACGCTGATATACACAGCACCCTGTCCATGCAGTGCTGTCCTTGTTCCTTGCCGTGGTTCCCCTGGGCCTGCTCACACTGTGCAGGTCTCCCAGCAGTACGTGCTCCCTGATTCTTAAAGGGGCATCGCGCACACTTTGAAAATGCACCCAGCCAATAACTGGGAGTCATCAAGTATATAAGGGAGTAGGGAGGTGCCTGACACATGTATCCCGTGTTGCATGAGTCTGAACCTTTTTTCTATATCCCGTGTTGTGTAGTCCAGAACCCAGAAGCTGCTTCGTCAGTACCTGAGTCTTGAAGCTGCACCTGCAGTACCTGAACCCTGACACCGCTTCGGCGGTACCTGAACCTGCTCCTGTGGTACCTGAGCTTGACAACGCTTCTGTGATACCTGAAGCCGCTCTGGTAGTGCCTGAGCCTGACACCGCTCTGGTGGTACCTGAACCTTGAAGCCGCTCAGGCAGTATCTGAGCCTGACACCGCTCCTGTGGTGCCTGAACCCTGTAGGCGCACCCGCTGTATCTGAATCTGACACCACTCCAGTGGTACCTGAATCGGAAGGCGCTCCAGTGGTACTTGGACCTGTAACTGTTCTGGTCGTATTTGAGCCATCACCAGTGTCCTGTCATGGTTAGCGTTCCAGAGTTTGCACTGTTGGAACCTGTTCCAGTATCCAAATTTTGTCCTGCCAGTGTCTGAGTCTGTTTCTGTTCTGCTCGGTGATCCAGAACCCATGCTGTCTGAACAGTGTCCAATCTTGTCCTGATAGTCACTGTGAGTCTCTGTCCGTTCTGCCCAGTGACCCAGAACTTGTGTTGTCTGAACAGTGTCCAAATCCTGTCCTGCCAGTGACTCCGAGCTCATGTCCATGTCTGCAATCCTGACCCCTGGGGTCAGAAGCTGCAGTATCGGGCACTGCAGAGCAGTGGGACCTAGTGTCTACCTGTAGCTCAAGTCTTCACACTCAGGAACTCTAATGAAAAATAGGTAGCCGCTTAGCTACATCCCTCCTAGGTAAGCCCGGCCCATGGCACAGAGGGTCCGCGATCCACGTGTGTGACACAAACATTGCAGGATGCATTAATAAACGTTTTAAGACAAAGTAGTAAATTCTTAAAGGACTTTTCTAATATTTTATTTTCAGAAGTGAAACATTTATGGCACCCAGTTTCCTGCTGAAGATTGACAGATCAGTCCAGTGGCATGGTAGTGTCGCTGGTACTAACTGGGTGCAAGTGCAGCGCCCCAGAGTCCTGGTCGTTGCAGTACCGATGCTCCGCCGCTAAGGGGGGGCTATGGTACGTCTGATGGCACTGAAGGAGTTCACCTGACCAGGTATCACAGACACCAATACACTTCACAGTCTGGCCTCCAGGGGGAGCTAAGGGTGCTATGTATTAGGCCACTCCTCACAGTCTGGTAAAACTGGGAGTTAGACAGGAAGTTACGAAGAAGCTGACTGGGAATCGAACAGGCAACATCCTGTGGCAGAGGGTGTTGCGGGGAGAGACTCAGGGGGGTCCTTGTCAGGGGTGGGATCCTGACAGAGACCTAGCGAACAGAGAGAACGTTACGGGACCGCGCCTGCACTTGATCGCGGCGGTGCCCTAAGAAAGGACAAGAAGCGAGGTTTATTGTGCTGAGTGAGAAACGAGATCAACGCAACAAGGAGAAACACCAGTAGGAGTCGTGCTGTAAGACGAGGCAACATCCTACTGAGGCGCGCAGCCGGTGGCCGGAACGCCGAGGAAGTATAGAGCTCCAGGCCTAACTTCAAACCTACGGCAGGACAGTCAGTTATAGGCGGGCTGTCTCACCCAAATCACCTAAGAAGACATAGGGGGCAACAACAGGAGAGGGGCGACACTAGGGTCCAGGAAGAGCTCCGAGCCTACCTGTCATACGGGTGCGTCCTAGCCATATCATCTGGGGGACGAAGAAGAACATCATAATCGAGTTGTGAGGGAACTTCAGAAACAGACACAACAGTTGTGGGGACTATCCCGTAAGCACAGCAGGGGAGGACCACAACACACAAGCGCTAGAAGGTAGGCACAGATTTCCGCCTGCAAAGGGAACTCTGGAGGTGCCATCAGACCGGCCGGACTTGCGCAGCCCGGTTAACCGTATTCCGGACTGAGGATCCTGAAGCCTTCAGTAAAGAGGTAAAGAGACTGCAACCTGGTGTCCTCGTTATTTACTGCGACCGGCACTCCACCGCACTACCACCACTTTCCACACCTATTATTGGGCGCCCCTCAGCAGGGTCACGGACCGGGTCTAGCCACCGTGACAACCCCAGAGCAGAGACTCAGAGGCCCGATACCGGGTACCCCTCGGCCCTGCGGCAGTGGGGGAGCTACAACTTGGCGTCACGAACAGGATCTACTTAAGCCTGAAGAATCAGGTCATGTGTGCCTTGGAACTGTGATTTATTGTGTTTGGACTGTGACTTAGTGCAAAGACTGTGCATTGCCGCTGCCGCCAAAAGTTCCCGCCAAAACCGCCGCCATCGCGGCATCATGTGGCGTGCCGGAAGAGCGGGGCGTGTCGTCGTGGGAGTAGCTTGGAAGAGTGGCGCGAAGGTTGAGCCAGCCCCCCACAAGTACTACTATGTTCGGGAGATATGCCCCTCAACGAGGGAGGTCCGCCTCCTTGTCTGGGACGGCGGCGGGAAGAGGAACCGCCCTCCGGATGGGGGAAGGCCAGGAGCCCTGGACGACGCGAGGCAGGGCCAGATTGGCAAGATGACGAGCGAGGGTCGCCCAGAAGAGGGGGAGAAGGCCCGCACCATTCCCAGCCAATGGGAGCTGAGCAAACTCTCACCAGGCTGCGAGGACCGGGAAATCCTCGGGGTGGAAGTGGAGGAGCTATGCCGTCAGCTTCGGAGTCTGTGTCGGCGAAAAGCCGCTATCAGCGAGGAGCCGCGCCACCCCCATGCACTGGTACCGCAATCTGAGGAGAAGGGGGCTGACGCCGAGGATACCGCGGAGGCGGATGGCGCCATTAACCCGGCCAGGGCGGCCGAAGAGCTCCTGCTTGTGGACATAGACTCCCCTCCACCCAGACCACCCGGACGGGTGTGTAGCCGCCTTGAATGCGAGAGGCCGTGGGAGACACTAAAGACCGCCGACGTCCCCTTACGGCCCACTGCACAGCCCGTGAACCTCCAAGATGAGTGGGTGACTTTCAGGTGGACCCGCGCTACAACCAACTTGATCGGGTTCCCTGGAGAGGCTCAGCCGGAGGGGGAGAGCATCGAGGTTATCCACCAACGGGAATATCGCCAGCAGCTACGCCGACAAGAGGAGGAGTGGGCCCATAAGAAGGAACTCCGCCGACGAGCCGAGCGAGAAAAGGACCTCCAGGCCAAAATCCAGGTTAGGCGGGCGGCTGAGGAGGACTGAGGCCCGCAGCGCTATGGGGTCATCAGCACTTTCCGGATGCAGGGAAGTTGGGGCTTCATCAAAGAGCCCGGCCTCGCTTTGGAGGTGTTCGTGAACCGGCAGGATGTGGAGGCGCACCTCATCGAGGGACACCCAGGCCGGGATCTTTACCCGGGGGACCGCGTTTGGTACACCCGCCACTGGGGAGACAAAGGGTGGTATGCTTTGCACGTGCGCAAGTACAAGCCAGAAGTGACTGTGCCACCTTCCTATGATTCCCCGGGACCGGCGGTCATTGCTCCAATCTCCTTGTGTGCCAAATTCCTGCAGACCATCACCCCGAGGAGAACCGTGAGTACACAGACCCCCATTAAGGGTGCGGATGCACTTTATGTGGTAGCCGGAGGTGGGCAGTACCCACAGAAGCCACCCCCAGACTTAGAGGGATAAACCTCGATACCACGGGAATGTATATAGTTGATTGTTTATCTTTTTGTTCTGCTGCTGCAACCCGATCAGGGTAACTCTTAAAGGGATCCCTTTGTTTACCCGGGATCCCTTCCTCTGCTTTTGTTTTTGTTTTCTGTTTTATCATTGTTGAAAGAACTGCTGGATCATGAACACTGCATGATTACAAACTCACTGTAAATAGTTTGCACCTTCTTAAAGGTGCCCTCTACTGGTTTTACAAAAGAAAGGACTCTTTGCGAAGAAACTGTTCCTGGAAACAGCACCGGAGTCCTTACTGCAACTGGACTTGCAGCTTGAGAAGTTGCACTACCTCATAAAGACTTGGTCCACTCTTAAAGGGAACGTTCACCCATAGCACTTAAAGTATAATGATGCCTTAAGAGAAATAGTGATAATGCTTATATGTAAAGTTGTATGTAGAAAGCTAGTTAATTGTAAGAAATGCTTAATAATGTGTTAGAGAATGAGGACAGGAAGTGAACCTGTATGGGGTTAGTCGGTGAGTCCTCTTAGGAGCCATACAGAGATGGCTCAGTGATCCTGAACTGAGAGAGGGATGATAGGTTCTATACTGTGTATAGTAGCAGAAAGGCAGTAGGCCCGGGTGGAAAGGGGCGGTCCAGCAACAGAACGAGAGGCAGTAGGCCTGGGCAGATAGACAGGCGGTCCTGCAGATGTAAAGATGGAAAATGAAGGAAAAGTTGATTAGCCTTATAGTGTTTTATAAGAAGGTCTTTAGTGGATTCAGTGTGTACGTCCTTAAAGGCAACGTTAAATTATTGTTCAAAATTTGCACTTAGTAGAATACCCGGTTGGGTAAGAAAAAGTTATTTATAGTACGTTATTTAAAGTATTTGACCATGTTTGTAACGTTCAAGTGTCCTCACCTCCCATAAAGGGAAGCTCTGTTCAAATTTACTTATTGTTATTGCATTTCAAAATTGTATGTCTTTTTGCTGACATGTATTGTTTTTTCTTCCCAGTCCAGGAGTACTGGATTTAACCGGGGGGGAGTGCAGCGCCCCAGAGTCCTGGTCGTTGCAGTACCGATGCTCCGCCGCTAAGGGGGGGGCTATGGTACATCTGATGGCACTGAAGGAGTTCACCTGACCAGGTATCACAGACACCAATACACTTCACAGTCTGGCCTCCAGGGGCAGCTAAGGGTGCTATGTATTAGGCCACTCCTCACAGTCTGGTAAAACTGGGGGTTAGACAGGAAGTTAGGAAGAAGCTCACTGGGAATCGAACAGGCAACATCCTGTGGCAGAGGGTGTTGCGGGGAGAGACTCAGGGGGGTCCTTGTCAGGGGTGGGATCCTGACAGAGACCTAGCGAACAGAGAGAACGTTACGGGACCGCGCCTGCACTTGATCGCGGCGGTGCCCTAAGAAAGGACAAGAAGCGAGGTTTATTGTGCTGAGTGAGAAACGAGATCAACGCAACAAGGAGAAACACCAATAGGAGTCGTGCTGTAAGACGAGGCAACATCCTACTGAGGCGCGCAGCCGGTGGCCGGAACGCCGAGGAAGTATAGAGCTCCAGGCCTAACTTCAAACCTACGTCAGGACAGTCAGTTATAGGCGGGCTGTCTCACCCAAATCACCTAAGAAGACATAGGGGGTAACAACAGGAGCGTGGCGACACTAGGGTCCAGGAAGAGCTCCGAGCCTACCCGTCATACGGGTGCGTCCTAGCCATATCATCTGGGGGACGAAGAAGAACACCATAATCGAGTTGTGAGGGAACTTCAGAAACAGACACAACAGTTGTGGGGACTATCCCGTAAGCACAGCAGGGGAGGACCACAACACACAAGCGCTAGAAGGTAGGCACAGATTTCCACCTGCAAAGGGAACTCTGGAGGTGCCATCAGACCGGCCGGACTTGCGCAGCCCGGTTAACCGTATTCCGGACTGAGGATCCTGAAGCCTTCAGTAAAGAGGTAAAGAGACTGCAGCCTGGTGTCCTCGTTATTTACTGCGACCGGCACTCCACCGCACTACCACCACTTTCCACACCTATTATTGGGCGCCCCTCAGCAGGGTCACGGACCGGGTCTAGCCACCGTGACAACCCCAGAGCAGAGACTCAGAGGCCCGGTACCGGGTACCCCTCGGCCCTGCGGCAGTGGGGGCGCTACACAAGAAATGCATGGGAAAAGTGCCTGAGGATTGAGGCGGATCAGACTTACCTATTTAAGAGCTTAAAACACCCCTTTAAATGTCACAAAAATAGCAGCCACAGGGTTGTAATAGGTGTGTTGATTTATTTGTCACTGCAACTCCATGGAGATATTCTACTAAAAAAGGAAACCTCTAACTCCAGTGGAAATGCTTCCAGGGCAGAATGCCAATTATAACATGACACACCAAGGAAAATGCATTTTTTCCCCTGCAGATTAAAGGGACCTGTAAGGTTTCTAAAGTCTCAGAACCTGCCCTAGTACAATGTAGATTGTGAATCCAGCTTCTCAATTATATTTGATACTTGAGACTATAGCTGTTATTATCAGAAATATAAACCTTTAAAGGTAATCTGTCCCCGGGCTTTTCTGAGAGCATCTGAGAGCAGCATGATATAAGGGTAGAGACCCGAATTCAGATCATGTATCCAGGGCTGGTGTTAGGGGCAGGCAAACCAGGCAGCTGCCTAGGGCCCCTGCTCCCCCAGGTGCCCCCAGCTAGCGGCACTTCACGCAGCCACTATGGGGCCCCTGTGAGGCAGGGGGGCCTGCCTGTCGCCGGCGCCGACTCCCCCTCCGCCGCCACATTGAACTATACTGCCGTCTGCCGGTACAGTTCAAAGCAATGATGGAGGAGAGCGTCAGCTGACGCTCCCTCTCCCATCATTCTCCGCTCTGCCTCTGACACTGCGGGTGCGTGATAACGTCATCGCGCAATCACTGTGTGCCAGGCAGTGCAGCAGCTGACACAGGAGCAGGGAGCAGCGTGGGCACGAGGAGAGGTGAGGATTGTTTTTTTTTTTACTATAACAGTGAGTACTGAACTGTGGGGCCATTCTCGGGGGGGAGATATGGGCTGTGTTATTTCTATGCGGGCTGTGTTATATACTATGTGGGCTGTGCTATATACTATGCGGGCTGTGCTATATACTATGCGGGCTGTGTTATATACTATGCGGGCTGTGCTATATACTATGTGGGCTCTGCTATATACTATGTGTTATATGCTATGGGGACTGTGCTATATACTATGTGGGCTTTGCTATATAATGTGCAGCTGTGTTATATACTATGCGGGCTGTGCTATATACTATGCTGGCTGTGTTATATACTATGTGGGCTGTATTATATACTATGGGCTGTGTTATATACTATGTTGGCTGTGTTATATACTATGTGGGCTGTGTTATATACTATGTGGGCTGTGTTATATACTATGCGGGCTGTGTTATATACTATGCGGGCTGTGTTATATACTATGCGGGCTGTGCTATATACTATGCGGGCTGTGTTATATACTATGCGGGCTGTGTTATATGCTATGCGGGCTGTGCTATATACTATGCGTGCTGTGTTATATACTATGTGGGTTGTGCTATATACCATGCGGACTGTGCTATATACTATGCGGGCTGTGTTACATACTATGCGGGCTGTGTTATATACTATGGGGGTATATTATATTCCATGGGGGAGGCTGTGTTATATACTATGTGGCTGTGTTATATACTATTGGGGGAACATTATATTCTATTGGGGAGGCAATGTTATATTCTATGGGGGATATATTATATTCTACGGGGGATATATTATATTCTACGGGGGAGACTGTGTTGTATACTATGTGGCTGTGTTATATACTATGGGGGGTACATTATATTCTATGGTGGAGGCTTTGTTATATACTATGGGGGGCTGCATTATATTCTATGGGGGGCTACATTATATACTATGGGGAGGTGGGCTGTATTATATTCTATGGGGGGCTACATTATATTCTGTGGGGGGTTGTATTAAATTTTATGAGGGAGGATTGCATCATACTCCTTGGAGCAACAATATATTCTATGGGGAGGTGGGCTGTAATACATTCTATTCATGGCTATATTATATTCTATGGGGGCTGTATTATATTTATATTCTATTATACTATACTAGATGGCAGCCCGATTCTAAAGAATCGGGAGTCTAGAATCCATATATACTTTATTTATTCAAATGTAAGAATAATACAATTAATAAATAATAGTAAGAAAGAACAAAAAATGGCTGCACTCACCAGCTCTTGACTATTCTTGACAGTACGGCACATTTCTGATTGGTCGCTCGCGGCAGGCGGCAACCAATCAGAAAAGTGCCGCGCACCACGAAGGCATATATCTTTGTCCACCCTGAGCGGGTGTAGGACGCTGGTGACGTCACTTATCTCCGGACATTATCTCCGGACAAAGCCACGGAAGTTGGCACAAATTGCCGGAAGTAGTATTCTAGGCAATTATATATTAGATTTTAATGTTATCAGTGTTTACCTTTGAACGTTTATATTGTATTGTCCTGTCACCAGCCATGTGTACGATTATCGGCCGAAAGCCTCTCTGGAACCAATAATCACCCCATGTAAAGGTATCTTTATAAGTTAAAGATTCAGAATACTATGACTTTTATCATATCCTGAACAGTCAAGTTTTTTATGAACCGTTAAGGTTTTCTGGTTGAAGTAAAAAAAACTCTGAGTGTTTACAGTTTGAAACCATAAAATGTTGAAAAATTATGTCATTCTTGAGTATATCACTCAATGGTGCTCATAAACGTGTCAAATTTGATCTATAATATACTTTAATATACGTTACTTTAATCTTTAATATACTTAAGAACAGGGCCCCAGACATCACACAGGGGGTCTGAAACACCGCACAGTGGTCCAAAATATTGCTGTGCTCTGCCTGGGGCCCCATATGCTGCCTGGGGCCCCTGTGCTCTGCCTGGGGCCCCATATGCTGCCTGGGGCCCCTGTGCTCTGCCTGGGGCCCCATGTTCTGCCTGGGGCCCCTGTGCTCTGCCTGGGGCCCCATATGCTGCCTGGGGCCCCTGTGCTCTGCCTGGGGCCCCATGTTCTGCCTGGGGCCCCTGTGCTCTGCCTGGGGCCACTGTGCTCTGCCTGGGGCCCCATATGCTGCCTGGGGCCCCTGTGCTCTGCCTGGGGCCCCATATGCTGCCTGGGGCCCCTGTGCTCTGCCTGGGGCCCCATAGGCTGCCTGGGGCCCCTGTGCTCTACCTGGGACCACTGTGCTCTGCCTGGGGCCCCATGTTCTGCCTGGGGCCCCATAGGCTGCCTGGGGCCCCTGTGCTCTGCCTGGGACCACTGTGCTCTGCCTGGGGCCCCATATGCTGCCTGGGGCCCCTGTGCTCTGCCTGGGGCCCCATATGCTGCCTGGGGCCCCTGTGCTCTGCCTGGGGCCCCTGTGCTCTGCCTGGGGCCCCATGTTCTGCCTGGGGCCCCTGTTCTCTGCCTGGGGCCACTGTGCTCTGCCTGGGGCCCCATGTTCTGCCTGGGGCCACTGTGCTCTGCCTGGGGCCCCATAAGCTGCCTGGGGCCCCTGTGCTCTGCCTGGGACCACTGTGCTCTGCCTGGGGTCCCATATGCTGCCTGGGGCCCCTGTGCCCTGCCTGGGGCCCCATATGCTGCCTGGGGCCACTGTGCTCTGCCTGGGGCCCCATATGCTGCCTGGGGCCGCTGTGCTCTGCCTGGGGCCCCA
Source organism: Ranitomeya variabilis (assembly GCF_051348905.1). NCBI lineage: Eukaryota > Metazoa > Chordata > Amphibia > Anura > Dendrobatidae > Ranitomeya > Ranitomeya variabilis. The sequence continues at coordinate 385,052,595 of NC_135236.1, forward strand.
TATGCTGCCTGGGGCCCCTGTGCTCTGCCTGGGGCCCCATGTTCTGCCTGGGGCCCCTGTGCTCTGCCTGGGGCCACTGTGCTCTGCCTGGGGCCCCATATGCTGCCTGGGGCCCCTGTGCTCTGCCTGGGGCCCCATATGCTGCCTGGGGCCCCTGTGCTCTGCCTGGGGCCCCTGTGCTCTGCCTGGGGCCCCATATGCTGCCTGGGGCCCCTGTGCTCTGCCTGGGGCCCCTGTGCTCTGCCTGGGGCCCCATGTTCTGCCTGGGGCCCCTGTGCTCTGCCTGGGGCCACTGTGCTCTGCCTGGGGCCCCATATGCTGCCTGGGGCCCCTGTGCTCTGCCTGGGGCCCCATATGCTGCCTGGGGCCCCTGTGCTCTGCCTGGGGCCACTGTGCTCTGCCTGGGGCCCCATAGGCTGCCTGGGGCCCCTGTGCTCTGCCTGGGACCACTGTGCTCTGCCTGGGGCCCCATATGCTGCCTGCGGCCCCTGTGCTCTGCCTGGGGCCACTGTGCTCTGCCTGGGGCCCCATATGCTGCCTGGGGCCCCTGTGCTCTGCCTGGGTGTAGGACACTGGTGACGTCACTTATCTCCGGACATTAGCTCCGGACATTAGCTCCGGACATTAGCTCCGGACATTATCTCCGGACATTAGCTCCGGACAAAGCCACGGAAGTTGGCACAAATTGCAGGAAGTAGTATTCTAGGCAATTATATATTAGATGGGCATTTCCTGAAGGAAATACATGGTGCTTGAACAGCGCTACCAGCTTTACAGCAGCACTTTTCACACACGGGACTGGGGGGCGCGCTTACTTTTGCACCCGGGGCCGGGGGCGCGCTTACTTTTGCACCCGGGGGCGCACTTACTTTTGCACCCGGAGGCGCACTTACTTTTGCACCCGGGGGCGCACTTACTTTTGCACCCGGGGGCGCACTTACTTTTGCACCCGGGGGCGCACTTACTTTTGCACCCGGGGGCGCACTTACTTTTGCACCGGGGGGCGCACTTACTTTTGCACCCGGGGGCGCACTTACTTTTGGGGCCGCACTTACTTTTGGTGGGCGGGGCTCCTCGGCCTCCGATTTGGTTGGTGGGGCCCCTCGTCCTCCGATTTGGTGGGTGGGGGACCCTCGGCCTCCGATTTGGTGGGCGGGGACCGGCCTCCCATTTGGTGGGCGGGGACCCTCAGCCTCCGATTTGGTGGGCGGGGACCCTCGACCTCCGATTTGGTGGGCGGGGACCCTCGGCCTCCGCTTTGGTGGGCGGGGCCCCTCGGCCTCCGATTTGGTGGGCGGGGTCCCTCTGCCTCCGATTTGGTGGGCGGGGACCCTCGGCCTCCGCTTTGGTTGGCGAGGCTCCACGGCCTCCGATTTGGTGGGCGGGGTCCCTCTGCCTCCGCTCTGGTGGGCGGGGCCGCTCGGCCTTCGATTTGGTGGGCGGGGCCCCTTATCCTCCGATTTGGTGGGCGGGGACCCTCGGCCCTCGATTTGGTGGGCGGGGACCCTCGGCCTCCGATTTGGTGGGTGGGGACCCTCGGCCTCCGATTTAGTGGGCGGGGCCCCTCGGCCTCCGATGTGGTGGGCGGGGCCCCTCGGCCTCCGCTTTGGTGGGCGGGGCCGGGCCCCTTGGCCTCCGCTTTGGTGGGCGGGGCCGCTCGGCCTTCGATTTGGTCGGCGGGGCTCCTCGGCCTCCGATTTGGTTGGCGGGGCCCCTCGGCCTCCGATTTGGTTGGTGGGGCCCCTCGGCCTCCAATTTGGTGGGCGGGGACTCTCGGCCTCCGATTTGGTGGGCGGGGACCCTCGGCCTCCGATTTGGTGGGCGGGGACCCTCGGCCTCCGATTTGGTGGGCAGGGACCCTCGGCCTCCGATTTGGTGGTCGGGGACCCTCGGCCTCCGCTTAGGTGGGCGGGGCCCCTCGGCCTCCGATTTGGTGGGCGGGGTCCCTCTGCCTCCGATTTGGTGTGCGGGGACCCTCGGCCTCCGCTTTGGTGGGCGGGGCCCCTCGGTCTTCGATTTGGTGGGCGGGGCCCCTCGGCCTCCGATTTGGTTGGTGTGGACCCTCGGCCTCCGATTTGGTGGGCGGGGACCCTCGGCCTCCGATTTGGTGGGCGGGGACCCTCGGCCTCCGATTTGGTGGGCGGGGACCCTCAGCCTCTGATTTGGTGGGTGGGGCCCATCGGCCTCCGATGTGGTGGGCGGGGCCCCTCGGCCTCCGATTTGGTGGGCGGGGACCCCTGGCCTCCGATTTGGTGGGCGGGGCCCCTCGGCCTCCGATTTGGTGGGCGGGGACCCTCGGCCTCCGATTTGGTGGGCGGGGACCCTCAGCCTCCGATTTGGTTGGCGGGGCCCCTTATCCTCCGATTTGGTGGGCGGGGACTCTCGGCCTCCGATTTGGTGGGCGGGGACCCTCGGCCTCCGATTTGGTAGGCGTGGCCCCTCGGCCTCCGATTTGGTTGGCGGGGCCCCTCGGCCTCCGATTTGGTGGGCGGGGACCCTCGGCCTCCGATTTGGTGGGCGGGGCCCCTCGGCCTCCGATTTGGTGGGCGGGGCCCCTCGGCCTCTGATTTGGTTGGCGGGGCCCCTCGGCCTCCGATTTGGTGGGCAGGGACCCTCGGCCTCCGATTTGGTGGGCGGGGCCCCTCGGCCTCCGATTTGGTTGGTGGGGCCCCTCGGCCTCCGATTTGGTGGGCGGGGACCCTCGGCCTCCGATTTGGTGGGCGGGGACCCTCGGCCTCCAATTTGGTGTGTGGGGACCCTCGGCCTCCGATGTGGTGGTCGGGGCCCCTCGGCCTCCGCTTTGGTGGGCGGGGCCGGGCCCCTCGGCCTCCGCTTTGGTGGGCGGGGCCGCTCGGCCTTCTATTTGGTGGGCAGGGCTCCTCGGCCTCCGATTTGGTTGGCGGGGCCCCTCGGCCTCCGATTTGGTGTGTGCTCTGCCTGGGGCCACTGTGCTCTGCCTGGGGCCCCATATGCTGCCTGGGGCCCCTGTGCTCTGCCTGGGGCCCCTGTGCTCTGCCTGGGGCCCCTGTGCTCTGCCTGGGGCCCCTGTGCTCTGCCTGGGGCCCCATGTTCTGCCTGGGGCCCCTGTGCTCTGCCTGGGGCCACTGTGCTCTGCCTGGGTGTAGGACACTGGTGACGTCACTTATCTCCGGACATTAGCTCCGGACATTAGCTACGGACATTAGCTCCGGACAATAGCTCTGGACAATAGCTCCGGACAATAGCTCCGGACAAAGCCACGGAAGTTGGCACAAATTGCAGGAAGTAGTATTCTAGGCAATTATATATTAGATAAGGGGGCTGCATTATATTCTATGGGGGGTTACATTATACTCTGTGGGGTTGTTGCATTATACTCTGTGGGGTGGCTGCATTATGCTCTATTGGGTGGCTGCATTATACTATATGTGGGCAACATTATATTGTATTGAGATCTATAAGGAATACATTATACTGTATGAAGAACTATGGGGTGCATTATACTATGGGAAGTGAATTGTACTACATGGATGACTATGGTGGTGCATTATACTATATGGAGCACAATGAGAAGTGTTTTATACTATGTGGAGGACGAGCAGTGTATTTTAATATATGGAGGACTATGAGGAGTGTATTATACTATATGGAAGACTATGGGAAGTGTATAATGCTATATGGAGGATTGAGGAGTGTATTATACTATATAGAGGACTATGGGGCATATTATGTTATATGGAGGACTATGAGGTGTGCATTTTACAATATGGAGGACTGTGGTGCACATTATACTATGTGGAGGACTATGGGGTGTATTATGTAAAACAAGCAAAATGCTGCATATTCATTGAGTGATTGGATTGTTTATGCCGGAACAAAAATCATTGTTCTCAGCAGCACATCGCCGGTGTAAGCTGTAGATATGCTGCTGATAACATGATACTATATGGTGATCTGTTAGTGATCTATTAGTGATCAGTCTGTCCCCATCATTCTTTCTCAGACGGTGGAAAGAGGCCAGGAAACAAGAGTTGAGCGATTTCAATATTGTCGATCACACTCATTTAGCGGCCTGAGATCAGCACATGTAAATACATCTGAAATGCTTCTGTGTGATGTGCAATATTTAAAGGGAACCTGTCACCCCGTTTTTTCAATATGAGGTAAAAATAGTGTTCAATAGGGCCTGAGCTGTGCTGTACAATAGTGCCTTTATTATCCCCTGATTCCCCACCTTTGCTGCCAAAATACCTTAGTAATGTCGCCGTTTTCGGCTGTCAATCACGCAGGTCTGGTCAAATGGGCGTTGTGAAATCGCTGTTTCTCCCCCACCTCTTGCTTTTCTTCCCGGCGTTGGCGTAGTGTTTCGCGCCTGCGCATTACAGTCTCTTCACTGTAACCTCTGTGCAATAAATACTGCGCATGCGCAACAGCCGAATGCACTGCGCAACGGCAAAAAAAGAGCGCGATCTGTGAATAGCACAGATTGCGCTCTTTTTTTGCCGTTGCGCAGTGCATTCGGCTGTTGCGCATGCACAGTATGGATTGACAGCCGAAAACGGCGACTTTACTAAGGTATTTTGGCAGCAAAGGTGGGGAATCAGGGGATAATAAAGGCACTATTGTACAGCACAGCTCAGGCCCTATTGAACACTATTTTTACCTCATATTGAAAAAACGGGGTGACAGGTTCCCATTAAGCATTTGGGGCCCCATTTTAAACTTTGCCTTGGGCTCCATTTTGCCTAAAACTGGCCCTGCATGTATCATGTCATTTTAATAAAATCACATTGCTGGAATCAGAGTCTCTGTCTCTACATAATGCTGCTCTCTGATTAGGTAGCAATAATCTGTGGACAGTTTCCTTTTAGTGCCACCTTTGTCATATCCAAGTGTACCTGGATAGTTCAGGGTTACTTTACATAGAGCACTCTTGTTTCACACATTGTGATCACTCCCATCTTGGCATGATCGATATCCTCTTGACTCACTGCATCATCTCTTCTGTGTTTGAAGTCTTGCCTATGCTTATTGTATGTTTGCTTCCTAGACATCGAAGAGACAACAAAGTGGATCAAAGTGATACACAGGGGACATGATTACAGCTTGCAAAACCAAATTGCTCCTAGTAAAGAAAGCTCTACCCACACCTAGGGACTAGTCAGGTATACAATGGCAAGCAAAATGGTAACAATGTTTTGAGCTTTTGGCTCTCAGGCTCCATATCTCACCATTCACTACTGTTTTGTATGTGAGACTACCATCATTTTATAGACAATTATCTTGGCTATCTCATACAAAAATTTGACTTGCAACTATTTAGCATATAATTAGTTATGCAGATTCTTGTCATGTCACCGCATTATTACTGTTTTGCTCCTTGTGGTGGAAAAATATTTTTCTTCCTCTATACTACAAAATACAACCTGTTATCCCATTCCCTAATAGCTCAGTGTATTATTAGGTTGATTCCCAAGTGAAAGGTCACTGGTTCGAAATGAGGAGCAGCTATGAAGATTTCCCAAGAAAAGAGAAATTTGAATTTGCAGAATGGGCAAAACAAAAATTGGAACAGAACCCTCAGTTTAAACAGAACATTATGTTCAGTGATGAGGCAAACTTTTTTGGGTGGCCTATTTATGTGGATACACCTAAATAACATGGGAATGGTGACAGTTTTCTTGCGTAGGGTGTCTTGCATTGAAATCTGCAATGACCTGGGTACTGCGTTCACCAGACATCAGCACAGTTTCTATCCACTCCTCACGTGTTAACCTCTGCGACATGTCAATGGCTGTAAGCAAAAAGAAACTTGTAAATAACTCATGAGAGAAAAAAGTTATGTTACAACAAAGCACACTATTGTTTTTCTTTTGAAATTCTCAAGACGTTTGATGTGTCACATGACCCTCTTCCCATTGGAAAAAATAAAGTTGGATCCAAAATGTCCGACTTCAAAATGGCCGCCATGGTCACCACCCATCTTGAAAATTTTCCCTCTCCCATATACTAATGTGCCATAAACAGGAAGTTGATATCACCAACCATTCCCATTTTATTTAGGTGTATCCATATATATGGCCCACCCTGTAGTTCAGTGATAATGAAGTAGAAGTGCTGGATTCATCCCCACAGTCTCCAGATCTCAACACAATCAAACACTTGTGGGTAGAGTTGAAGAAATGGCTGTATAAATACTCAAGTGAGTGGACCAGTATGCACCAACTTTAGGAACGTTTAAAAGAGACTTGGGATCAGATTCCAAAAGAGACATGACTGAATGTTATCGAGAGCATACCTAGAAGAATTCAGGCAGTGTTGGAAGCCATAGGTCAAATTGCAAAATACTAACAAAAATTTAAATTTAGATTTTTAGGAGCAAAACATTGAAAATGCAGTGACATGAAAATAATCTGCTTAACTATTCATATGCAAAATAGCTGCAAGTCAAAGCTATGCATGAAATATTCAAGATTATCCAAATATATATAATTGTCTAAGGGGCACTTCCATCTGTTTGTCTGTCTGTCTGTCTGTTTGTCTGTCTGTCATGGAAATCGCAAGTTGCTGATTGGTCACGGCCAGCGGCCGCGACCAATTAGCGACGGGCACAGTCCGGCCGCTAAATAGCCGCTCCCTTCTCCCCGGCAGTCAGTGCCCCCCTCCATCCTCCCCCCCAGTCAGTGCCCGTCGCCCACATAGCATTTTAGCAGTCCGTTAAACCGATTGCGTTACACCGCGGTGTAACGCAGTCTGTTAATGCTGCTATTAACCCTGTGTGATTAACTTTTTACTATTGATGCTGCCTATGCAGCATCAATAGTAAAAAGATATAATGTTAAAAATAATGAAAAAAAATAAATAATTGTGCTATTTTCACCTTCCGCCGTCCACCGATGCGCGCGAGTGGCGAGGCTGCTGCCAGCTTCTGTTCCCAGAGATGCATTGTGAAATTATCCAGATGACTTAGCCATCTCGCGAGACCGTTAAGTCATCTGGGTAATTTCGCAATGCATCACTGGGAATGGAAGCTGGCAGCAGCCTCGCCACTCGCGTGCATTGGTGGACGTCGGAGGGTGAGTATATAACTATTTTTTATTTTAATTCTTTTTTTTAACAGCGATATGGTGCCCACACTGCTGTATACTATGTGGGCTATGTTATATACTGCACGACTGATATATACTACGTGGGCAGTGTTATATACTGTGTGGGCTGTGTTATTTGCTGCGTGGGCTGTGTTATATACTACGTGGCTGCTATATACTATGTGGCTGCTATATACCACGTGGCTGTGCTATATACTATGTGGCTGCTACATACTATGTGGCTGCTATATACTACGTGGCTGTGCTATATACTACGTGGCTGTGCTATATACTAAGTGGCTGTGCTATATACTACATGACTGCTACATACTACGTGGCTCTGCTATATACTACGTGGCTGTCTGTGTTTTATAGTATGTGGGGTGTGCTATAAACTACGTCGCTGTGTTATATATTACGTGGCTGTGTTATATAATACATGAATGTGCTATATACTACAGGCTGTGCTATATACTACGTGGCTGTGCTATATACTACATACTACATGGCTGTGCTATATACTATGTGGCTGTACTATATCCTGCACCCCGAACCCCCGACATCCAGCGCCCAAGACCCCCGACATCTTGCGACCAATCAGCGACAGATGCAGTCCAGCCGTGAATTGACGCGTGATTTAAATCACGCTTCGCTGATTGGCCGTGCCCGGCCGGCCGCAACCAATCAGCGATATTGGCGCAGTATTTAAACACTGCTTCGGTCATTGGTCGTGCCTGGCCGGCCACGACCAATCAGCGACAGGCGCAGTCCGGCTGCGAATTGGCGCCAGATTTGAACCACGCTTCGCAGATTGGCCAGCCAGGCGTGACCAATCAGCGATATTGGCGTGGAATTTAATCCCCACTCACAGCGCAACGTACATACATACATACATACATATTCTAGAATACCCGATGAGTTAGAATCGGGCCACCATCTAGTTGTTTATAAAATGATGATAGTCTCACATTCAAAGCAGTAGTGGATGGTGAGATATACAGCCTGAAATTCAAAAGTTCAAAACATTGTTACCCTTTTGCTTGTCAGTGTATTTGCATATGTCAAGGATGGCATCGAAAATGTATTTTATCTATAATAACAGCTATAGTCTAACGCAGAGGTGTCAAACACATTATTGCTGCCTTCAAAGAGCCGCTTGTAATTGTAAGGCCTCATGCAAATGCCCGTGCAACGCGATGCGCACAGACTGCAATGCACAGACTGGCCAGGGGCTATAAGAGAGCTGTCCCTGGGTAGTAAGACTATAAGAGATGTACTACATAGTATAGCTACAAGAATTGCCCCTGGGCAGTAGGGCTACAAGCGAGCTGTCCCTGGGTAGTAAGGCTATAATAGAGCTGTCCTTGGGTAGTAAGGCTAAGAGAACTGTGTTTGGGTAGTAGTTCTAAGAATGGTGTTCCTGATTAGTGGCTAGGAAAGCTGTCCCTCTGTATTAGAACTAAGCGCTTACCCTGGGTAGTAGGGCTTAGAGAGCTGTACCTGGGGAGTAGGGCTAAGAGATCTGTTCCTGGGTAGTAGGGCTAAGAGATTTGTTCCTGGGTAGTATTACTGAGAGCACTGACCCTGCGTAGTAGGGCTAAGAGAGCTGTCCCTTGGTACTAAGGCTGAGAGCTGTCCCTAGGTGGTAGGGTTAAGAGGGTTGTTTCTGTGTATTGGGGCTAAGAGAGCTGTGCCAGACAATAAAGTCCAATATGGACTGCTCCCTAAGTACTGGCTGCATCTGGTCTGAATCAAAGCTGGAACCACACAAACATCCTGGCTGAACGTGTTCGCTGCATTCAATGTGCTGGTTGACTGTGCCCACTGTTTCTGCTGACTGCCTGCATTCACTGGTTGTGCTGGCTTACTGCATTCACATCGTTGCTTTTTGTGCTCTCTGAGTGCATTAACTGTTTTATGCTGGCTGACTGCATTCACGGCATTCACCTTACGTGCTGGCTGACTGCGCTCGACTGTTTGCACAGGCTGACTGCTAGCATTGCTTTCACTGTTTGCGCAGGCTGACTGCTATCACTGCGTTCACTGCTTGCGCAGGCTGACTGCTCTCTCTGCTTTCATCATTTGTGCAGGGTGATTGCTATCACCGATTGTTCAAGCTGATTGTTTTCACTGATTTCACCTTTTCTGCAAGCTGACTACATTCACTTTTTGTGCTGGCTGACTGCGTTCACTGTTTATGCTGGCTGACTCCCTTCACAGCATACACCTTATGTGCTGGCTGACTGCTTTCACCATTTGTGCAGGCTGATTGCTATCATTGCATTTACCTATTGTGCAGACTGACTGCTATCATTCTGTTCACTAATTGTGCAGGCTGACTGCTGTTATTGTGTTCACTGATTGTGCAGGCTGACTGCCATCACTGATTTTATCATTTGTGCAGGCTGACTTCTATCACTACATGCATTGTTCACCAACAAAGATAGCACCCATTTCTTGTGCTGGCACTGCCCCCTCTTTTAAGTGTTAGCTGCATCATGTCAAATTCAAAGATCGCATCAGCTTCCTGTGTTGGCTCCGAACCCTCAGCTAAGCACTGGCTGTGTCAATGTTGAAGGCAACTATTTCTTAGTAGAGGGGGCGGACTCTGCACAGGGGGCACGTGTTGAGTTCCTTCAGCCTTCAAAAGTACTCCAACCTGTTTTCTGTCCTGGCAAAAGTGGAGGGGCGGTCCTTCTGCGTCTTGACCTCACAGGCCACAGAGAATGGCATATATGCCCGGATTCGGTCCACGGGCCTTGATTTTGACACCTCTGGTCTATGGTATCACAGACATTATTGTGAAGATGGATCCATGTTCTAAATTGTACTGGGGCTAGTTTTTGAGCCTTTAGGGACCTATCTGGCTCTCTTTAACATCTTGTATCTCTTATAGAATTAGATGCACACATATTATAGATGTACAACACAGGTCCATGGCAATGTGTATGTGGCCTTAGACCTGTGGTTCTCAGTTTTTTGTATATCTCAGGCTACTTTAAAATATGCTAATCATGTTGAGACACACTCTGTAGTGAAAGTATAGAATCCTATTCAATAGATTGCTTAGTGAGATGGTTTTTATTGTAGATTTTGCAGTACCTTGTGGGTCACAATGTAACCCCATTCACCTGCAGTACCTTGCTATCGAGCAATGTCATAGAGCAATTTTTGACTGCATGACCCTTGTTGTGGCCGAATTCGCCATGTGGCTACAGCTATATTTTGTAAATTGCATGGAAATGTGTGCACTGGAGATGAAGCTACATACAATATCAATCTGTGTTAGGATGATGTAAGATAAAGCCCAGAGTGGAACATTCCTCTGCAGCACATAAGAACTTAATGCAGTGCAGATACTTAATCAATAAACATATCATTAATAATAGTAAGAGAGCTTTTAGGGAGTACGTCAAACTTCTGCATGTGATATCCAAAAGCTATACCTTCACAAATGTGAACCTTCAGTGTGGAGGTACTTCAGATAAAAATAGGGACTTCAACAATTCTTCTTATATACTGTACTGCTAATAACATTAGTGACCTTACACTTTCCATCATGACTAGGAACACCATACACCTTAACCAAAAACTCTACAAAATCAGCTCAGGATATGGTTCTTTAATTCGGTTTCCTAATGTTTTATACTATTTTATCCCAGGTACATTCAAGTGATATACATTGTTTTCATCCAGTCATCTGATCATATCCAAGTATTCTATAATTATAGAGAGAACTATAATCTGAATGCTCTTGACTTTTTCAAAGTTTTTTTTTGTTTACAAAAAATGGAATGGAAAAACATCTCACAGCCATCTCACAGTTCACTAGTTATTATGTTTTCTTAGTTCATGGCAAGTTCTAAAAGCTATGCAATGTCCGTATTCACTACAGAAATGACCGATTAAGAATGATTTACCAAGTTTGGGTTGCCCATTAACAGAAATCAGATTGGGGTTTAAACGGCTCCGCTTACATATGTGTCTACTTCTTGGTGCCACCCAATCCTTTTTTCTTTTGCCACCTTCTTTGTAATATGTATTAAAGTTTAGGTGGTTATGTTATAAAGATTATCATGGGGTTACCGCAACAGAAAGGAGCCAGGAGACCACAGCATCTTAATTGCTCTTACTCCTGAACTGAAAAGATGCACTTATTTTAAATGTTGTTAATTTATTTTGGCAGAGCAGGGGTTAATCGGGCATGTTGGGCACTCTGGGACTCTGAGCTCTCAGCTGAGCTTGGTTAGCCACTCCTATCCCCTATATAATCTGGGTCCTGATTGAAACATTGTCAGATCTAGTGTCACGACACAGCTGTCGAGTTACCTGGGACCAGGGTCTCCTTTCCTGGCCCTAACATTAGGGGGCACCCTAGCTCTCCCTGTTCCTCAGGATACTTCAGATGATGAAGATGCCGGGGCCTCCGCCCTTGCCTTGACTCCTAAGTTAGCCCTTCATCTGTCCCCTTCCCCAACCCAGGGAAGCAGGGGCGCTACTGTGTACCGCAGTAGACCAACTTGACAAACAGGGCAACAAAGACTAGCGTAAACTGAAAACTCCACACACACAATATATTCACTCACATATAACAGAGTAATCCACCAGGGTGTGCAGAAAAGCGAAGAAAGCAAAACAGGGAAGGATAAGGCATTACCAAGCATGAAGCAAGTTCTAATTCTGACAAGGACTAGGTAATAGAGCCCAGATTTTATAGGGAAAAGGAGTGGCTAACCAAGCACAGCTGAACAGAGGAATTTCCAACATGGACGATTAACCTCTGTTCTGCTGCAAGAAATAAACACATTTAATAAACCAGAGAGATGCTTCTTCTCAACGGCAGAATAGGAGCAACCAGACACTGCGGTCTTCTGGCTCCACTTCGTTGCGGTAACCCCGTGACAGCTAGCTTATGCTGCATGGCTTGGAGGAGAGGTGTTCATGTTGCCTTGTTCGTTGGGTTGGTGTACTGCGGTGCACGGCAGCTCCCCTCTTCCCTGGGTGGGAGAAGGGAACAGACAGAGGGCTGATTCAGGAAATAAGGCAAAGGTGGAGGCCACAGCATGTTCACCGTCAGAAGTATCCCGTGGAATAGGGACCCTGGTCCCGGGTCACCCAACAGCTGAGTCATGACAAAGACAACCCAAATCCATGTGCCTTGTTAGGGCTAAACACTGCCAAACTCTTCTGGTGATCGCTTATCTTCTGGAGAATTAAAGGATCGAACATTGAAATTTAGCAAGACCAATCCTTATCTCTTTGCACATCATTATTTATGGAAGATTTGCAAGGCCCCCTACACATGAGATGGTCAGCTACAATCACCCAAAATCAGTATGTTTATCAACTTTTTCTAATGTGTATGGGGCATAATGGGAATACTAATCTAAAGGCCATGCTAAAGTCTATTAGAGAAAAGTTGTCCAAACCCACACACTTTAAACTGACTAAATGCCTGTTTACACTGGCTGATATCCCATCAGATTCTAACGGTAACAATAACCTATCATTCACAATAATTGTGCAATGTAAATGTGTTGAGCAACTGATCGATGTGTACATTAACACTCGTTCATCGTGCCTGAAAACATTTAGGTGAGCCAATAAATTCTCATTCAATTTTCACAAATTGTGCAATGTAAATGGAGATTTTTCGCTCATTCAGCGATTTGACCAACAAAAAAGAGCGGAAAATCAACTCCTAGATATGCTTGACTATGTTCCAAGTCAATAAATAGTTCAGTAACAGTCAGAGCATTAGAACAAGTACATAATGGCGGCTAGAGCCAAGACATATTCGTAATTAGCTAAAAAGAATTTGCTTTGTTAATTTGATTAAATATTCTTTTTACGGTATCAACAGAAATGTTTGTACAAAACTTTGCAAATTCATGTACGCCAAATAATTTGTATCACTTATGGGATTTGAACGTTGAGCATGATGTACAATAACAAATGATATTGTGGTTCCGTGTTAGCCAGAAAAATCGATGTGAATACTTTTCTGCCCAATGATGACAAAAGTATTCTCAGAGTGATACCTTTATTGGCTAACCAGAAAATAATGCTTGCAAGCTTTCAGAGCCCAGGGCTCCTTCTTCAGGCAAGATTACAAATAGATTACCGTAATAAGAAAAGTAGGACATTTGTTCATGAGGTGGGAGGTGTGATGCCTCCTAAAGATAAGCCAAGGAAATCAAATTAGGCATTTTCTTACAAATGGAGAGGTGGTGGGAATGTACTTCTTAGTTATTAGTTCTTAGTTATCTGGAGTCCATCTGGTGGAGGTGTAAATTGTATCCATGTATAAATCCAGGTGTTAAGGTACCTTCACACTAAATGACTTTGCAACGATAACGATAGCGATCCGTGACGTTGCAGCGTCCTGGATAGCGATATCGTTGTGTTTGACACGCAGCAGCGATCTGGATCCCGCTGTGATATCGCTGGTCGTTGCTGAAAGTCCAGAACTTTATTTGGTCATCAGACCGGCGTGTATCGTCGTGTTTGACAGCAAAAGCAACGATGCCAGCAATGTTTTACAATGGTAACCAGGGTAAATATCGGGTTACTAAGCGCAGGGCCGCGATTAGTAACCCGATATTTACCCTGGTTACCATTGTAAATGTAAAAAAAAAACAGTACATACTCACCTTCTGATGTCCGTCAGGTCCCTGGCCGTCTGCTTCCCGCACTGACTGTGAGCGCCGGCCGGCCGTAAAGCACAGCACAGCGGTGACGTCACCTCTGTGCTCTGCTTTTACTTTACGGCTGGCCGGCGCTCACAGTCAGCGCGGGAAGCAGACGGCCAGGGACCTGACGGACATCAGAAGGTGAGTATGAACTGTTTTTTTTTTACATTTACAATGGTAACCAGGGTAAACATCGGGTTACTAAGCGCGGCCCTGCGCTTAGTAACCCGATGTTTACCCTGGTTACCCGGGGACTTCGGCATCGTTGGTCGCTGGAGAGCTGTCTGTGTGACAGCTCTCCAGCGACCACACAGCGACGCTGCAGCGATCAGCATCGTTGTTGATATCGCTGCAGCGTCGCTTAATGTGACGGTACCTTTAAAATGAGTCCTAGTGTCAAAGATTTGAACATCTTTATCAGTTTGAATTCCCACCACCTCTCCATTTGTAACAACATGCCTAATTTGATTTCCTTGGCTTATCTTTAGGAGGCATCACACCTCCCACCTCATTTAGATGTTGTGCCTTTTTCTTATTAATCTATTTGTAATCTTGCCTGAAGAAGGAGCCCTGGGCTCTGAAAGCTTACAAACATTATTTTCTGGTTAGCCAATAATGGTACCACCCTGTGAATATTTTTGTCATCATTGGGCAGAAAAGTATTCACATCGAAAGTTGAGCACAAAATACTCCAGATTATCTGTCATTCTGATCGCAGCACAGGACGTTCAATTATTCAATGTAACAAAACCATTTTATGCACGATTCTTGTCCTGTGTAATCACGTCTGACATTGTTTTCTCGTTGTGAGTTATGATCGAATTGTTTGATTTTAAGATAATTGCTCTATTAATAATTCTAAGCAGATTATATTCTGCTCATGTTAGCGAGCTCTGAGGGTACTTCATGTGACTTTATTCTTTGATAAAAGTGTACATTGTGTACTTTTTCTACACATACAAATGGTATATCTGTGAATGTTTTGTCCAAAAAATAATAAAAGACACAGCAGAAACAAATGTCATGGTTGGTGTTTCCTATACTATGGGTTTATGATTTTAACTAAATATGTTGGTGATATTTATTTTTTATTGCACGTTGGTACTTTTCTATCATGAATTGGACATTTTGCTGTTCAGTGTTCACTTACACTCATTGATTTTTACATGGATATAATATGATATTATTTTGTTCATTTTTAATCCATGTATTAATCATTTGTGGATAACTGTAATAAAGATGACATTTTAAGTATACTTTTTGCTATAAACATTAATTTTTATCATACAGTAGATGTGTGTTATGTTTGTCATTATAAGTCATGGCGTGAGAACAGGAAAAGCTATACTACTGAAAGCTGTAATTCAAACTAAAAAATATTAGATGCTACAATGCTATATAGTATTTCTGAAAAAGAAATGTCAGATAAAGATAGTTCACTAAATAATCCCATTCCCATCACAATTCCATCAATATCATGATAGTTCAAATAGGGATACTTATAAAGAAAGTATATTTTTTATTGTTTTCCCATATGTTACGATGAAGGCTTAGGAAATTTACATTATACTACAAGACAATTCATTTTTTCCTGGAGTCTCTGTATGTTCTACATGTCACTCATGTTTCTAAGGAAAAGGAAGGGCAGAACCACAACCATTCCAATGTGTACAAGTCACATTAACAAAGTTATTTCACTGACCTATCCACAAACAAAGGAAAACTGATATCTTACATTTATACACCATAATCATAATCACAATAATATACTAGGGTTAGTCAATTATATTGGTATGTGGACTCTTCCTAATTCAGATTCACGTTTGCTTATGCATTCTAGTAATAAACGCATTGGTCTTTAGACTTCTTGAAAAGTATTTGCCTATTATTTTTTTACTCTTAATCATTTTAGCTTTACCTATTTCCCACACAGATGCAACAGTCAGCGGGGTCATTGGTGGTGATTATGATGACTATGATGATGATTGTGTAGTAGACAGGACCTGTGATCCAGATCAGAAAGATGTTGAGTTGATGTCATTAGAGGCATAAGGTGGTGGCAATAAAGTGCAGAGCCAATGTTCATCCAAAAGATCTAAATATTCCAGGGGCGTATTTGCTTCTACTGAAGTCTGCCCAGGAGCAGATAAAGCTACTACTTATGTTGGAGTAGTAGGCTCAAAAACTCCTGAAAGCTCTGGTTGTGTGGTGTGAATGTGGGCTGACATTTCAGGTGTGAAAATATTTTTTCCTATGTTGCTAGAAGACCAATCTATTGCAATGTGCATGATATGTAGCCACAAAATAGTCCATGTAAAGGCACAGATGATTGGCCTCGGGGAGACCAAAACATCCAACACCGCGGAGACACCATCACGTGTTTCTCAATGCAGTGATCCAGAACACTGCCCCCATCCCTTATGGGAAATATGCAAATGCATGGAGGATAGCTGCGGAGATACCATCACGTGTTTCTCAACGCAAGCAGTGAATAGACAGGCCTTTCCCTGGGAAGGAACAACCACGGGAAGGGCAGCATCCAATAAAGGAAAACCACCTATACCAAGCATGGTATCCATCCACAGACAGCTGTTTCGGGGTGTTTGCCCCTCATCAGTGTGGAGTAGAAATCTGGCTATTAGGAGCAGTGCCTAGTAAAAGGCTGTAAAGGCACAGATGATTGGCCTCGGGGGGACCAAAACATCCAACACCGCGGAGACACCATCACGTGTTTCTCAATGCAGTGATCCAGAACACTGCCCACATCCCTTTTGGGAAATATGCAAATGCATGGAGGATAGCTGCGGAGACACCATCACGTGTTTCTCAACGCAAGTAGTGAATAGCCAGGCCTTTCCCCGGGAAGGAACAACCACGGGAAGGGCAGCATCCAACAAAGGAAAACATCCAATACAGGAAAACCATCTATGCCAAGCATGGTATCCATCCACAGACAGCTGTTTCGGGGTGTTTGCTCCTCATCAGTGTGGAGTAGGAATCTGGCTATTAGGAGAAGTGCCTAGTAAAAGGCTGTAAAGGCACAGATGATTGGCCTCGGGGAGACCAAAACATCCAACACCGCGGAGACACCATCACGTGTTTCTCAACGCAGTGATCCAGAACACTGCCCCCATCCCTTATGGGAAACATGCAAATGCATGGAGGATAGCTGTGGAGACACCATCACGTGTTTCTCAACGCAAGCAGTGAATAGCCAGGCCTTTCCCCAGGAAGGAACAACCACGGGAAGGGCAGCATCCAATAAAGGAAAACATCCAATACAGGAAAACCACCTATGCCAAGCATGGTATCCATCCACAGACAGCTGTTTCGGGGTGTTTGCCCCTCATCTGTGTGGAGTAGGAATCTGGATATTAGGAGCAGTGCCTAGTAAAAGGCTGTAAAGGCACAGATGATTGGCCTCGGGGAGACCAAAACATCCAACACAGCGGAGACACCATCACGTGTTTCTCAACGCAGTGATCCAGAACACTGCCCCCATCCCTTATGGGAAATATGCAAATGCATGGAGGATAGCTGCAGAGACACCATCACGTGTTTCTCAATGCAAGCAGTGAATAGCCAGGCCTGTCCCCGGGAAGGAACAACCACGGGAAGGGCAGCATCCAATAAAGGAAAACATCCAATACAGGAAAACCACCTATGCCAAGCATGGTATCCATCCACAGACAGCTGTTTCAGGGTGTTTGCCCCTCATCAGTGTGGAGTAGGAATCTGGCTATTAGGAGCAGTGCCTAGCAGGGTGGATTGATTTAAATCACGCCGATTTAAATCATGATTTAAATCACGATTTAAATCAAAAGATTTTTTTCTATTTAAATCGGATCGATTTAAATCATGATTTTAATCATGATTTAAATCACTGATTTAAATCAAAAGGTTTTTTTTAATATAAATCACGATTAAAATGAGAAGTGAGAGCAGTGCGCATGTGCGCCCATAGTTACACGGACGAAACTAGGGGCAACGATCTAACGCCAGGGTGAGGGGGGGACCCCAAAGTAAGTAAAAATCTTTTTTGTTTTACTATATGGCAATAGGTAGGTGTTTAAAAGCAGCATGTCTTAATTGTATAAACTATTAATAGCCTCCACATTTTGTTCATACTGCCCCTTTAATTCCACACTTCTAGCTTGGTTTCACTTTTGGTTTAGTTTCTTTTTCCATTCAGTTGACATGCCCAAACTTGTTGGATAGTCAGCATCCTACAGAAACCTCTGGAAGAGCATGGCATTGTGAATGTTACACATATACAGCCTTTATTCTACTGAGTTAAACAACTCAGCTTTATCTCATGATGGAAGAACCTTTGGATGGTAAAATATTTTCCTCAAAAAGCAGTTTATTGAAAAAAATCCGATTTAAATCAAAAAAATCCGATTTAAATCAAAAAAATCCGATTTTTTTGATTTTTTTAAAAAAACATTGATTTTTATCCACCCTGGTGCCTAGTAAAAGGCTGTAAAGGCACAGATGATTGGCCTCGGGGAGACCAAAACATCCAACATCGCGGAGACACCATCACGTGTTTCTCAACGCAGTGATCCAGAACACTGCCCCCATCCCTTATGGGAAATATGCAAATGCATGGAGGATAGCTGCGGAGACACCATCACGTGTTTCTCAACGCAAGCAGTGAATAGCCAGGCCTTTCCTCAGGAAGGAACAACCATGGGAAGGGCAGCATCCAATAAAGTAAAACATCCAATATAGGAAAACCACCTATGCCAAGCATGGTATCCATCCACAGACAGCTGTTTCGGGGTGTTTGCCCATCATCAGTGTGGAGTAGGAATCTGGCTATTAGGAGCAGTGCCTAGTAAAAGGCTGTAAAGGCACAGATGATTGGCCTCGGGGAGACCAAAACATCCAACACCGCGGAGACACGATCACGTGTTTCTCAACGCAGTGATCCAGAACACTGCCCCCATCCCTTATGGGAAATATGCAAATGCATGGAGGATAGCTGCGGAGACACCATCACGTGTTTCTCAACGCAAGCAGTGAATAGCCAGGCCTGTTGGATGTTTTGGTCTCCCCGAGGCCAATCATCTGTGCCTTTACAGCCTTTTACTAGGCACTGCTCCTAATAAGCCTGGCTATTCACTGCTTGGAGAAAAAAATTGGTGAAATTTGTTTCACATCTTTTGGAATTTCTACTGACTCACAATTTTTTCTTCTTTAAGGAGACTGTGGCATAACTGTATACCTGTACCTGCATCAGTATAATACTGTACCAGTTGTAAATAGGTTTCATCATCTGCAGTAATGTTGTCACAATATCGCGCTGCTGCCTAAGCATTACTGAAAGTCTGTAACATACATATTGAATATCAGAGGTGGAGCTACAATCTGAGGTGATATGAAATACAGGAAGAGGAAGTGCGGCCATCTCAAGGGCAGTCTGCAGTTATTGAGAAAAGGAAGAGGACTTGCCTGAGGGGAATCCAATGACATTCTCTCGTGGAGGCATCCAATCGAGACCAGAGCAGCAGCAGAGTGGAGCTGATTGTGTCTGTGACCAGACAATGCTGCTTAGAGATGGAAAAGGCCGGGACCTACTGTGAGGTTTTGGATGATGCTTAGGAGTTTAGTCATAGTTATCAGTTGTACCGTTCACCTGCTGGGGGGACCCCGTATCCATCCATATACACCAATTGTTTGTCCGGGGCAGACCCGGGTCAATAAGAAAACTAAGGCCCACTGTGCCGCCGCCACTTTGGATAACCGTATACGCATCTCACTATATTCTGGTGCCAAAATACTCAAGACTGAGATAGAGCCTATAGTTAGATAGATAAGCATATTGACTGTTTCAGGCCACGTTTATTACCAAAATCAGTCCTATACTTCTTTATTTGCTGCACATTTCCTGTTTGATCAGTAATTAAGAATCCTAATCCAAGCCTAGGTGCCGACATGGCACACAATGGACTTCAGACCAAACTTGAACTTCTTTTTGTTTCAGGAGAGATTTTCTGAGGAAGAACTGGTTCAACTTTGATAGACTTTGTTAACGACTAAATAGCCATCACAGTTGGTTAACTGTTCGGGCATTTTGGGTATAGTTGAGGACAGACTAATTCTCTGAATTCATTGAAGTCACATTGGGATGGGATAGGGATAGCTGGTTGGCAGATAGGGGTAATTGATTGTAAGATTGTATACTGTTGTGCTGTACAGCAGGCGAGCCCATACATTACAGTCATATAATTGTCACAGTTCCCAGAGTGTTAGCAGGTAACAGGCAACCGGTTTAGACATACAGTACACACCAAAAGGTATATTTATAGAAAGTATAGTAGGTACAGATTGTTTGGGTGCCACGCTGTATAGCACAAGAGTCTCAACCTCCTAGCTGAATGACTGTATAATGTTTTGAATGTTTTCTATTTTATGGTTGAGGCTCCCATATAACTAAGTAAAATAATTATGGTGAGTGAACTGTGTAGGAGTAGTTTTTCTCACCTGTCACTTTGCTGTATCCTGTGGAACACGTCCCAGTACACGGCTTACACATACGTCAATCTTTTACTGGGGCTGTGGGAGTCTTCCTATTTGACTAGACAAACATGGTTGACAAAGTCCATTTTTGGGTGAAGTGTGTATATGTAGCGCCCCCACTGCCGCAGGGCCAAGGGGTACCCGGTACCGGGCCTCTGAGACTCTGTTCTGGGGTTGTCACGGTGGCTAGACCCGGTCCGTGACCCTGCTGAGGGGCGTACAATGATAGGGTGTGGATGGTGGTGTCGTTATGGTGTGGTGAAGTGCCGGTCACGGTAAATAACGAGGACACCAGGTTGCAGTCTCTTTACCTCTTTACTGAAGGCTTCAGGATCCTCAATCCGGAATACGGTTAACCGGGCTGCGCAAGTCCGGCCGGTCCGATGGCACCTCCAGAGTTCCCTTTGTAGGTGGAAATCTGTGCCTACCTTCTAGCGCTTGTGTGTTGTAGTCCTTCCCTGCTAAGCACCACGGGATAGTCCTCACAACTGTTGTGTCTGTTTCTCGTGTTCCCTCACAACTAGTGTTGAGCATTCCGATACCGCAAGTATCGGGTATCGGCCGATACTTGCGGGTATCGGAATTCCGATACCGAGATCCGATACTTTTGTGGTATCGGGTATCGGTATCGAAACAACATTAATATGTAAAATACAACATTAATGTGTAAAATAAAGAATTAAAATAAAAAATATTGCTATACTCACCTCTCCGACGCAGCCTGGACCTCACCGAGGGAACCGGCAGCGTTGTTTGCTTAAAATGCGCGCGTTTCCTGCCACCCGCAACGTCACGGCTTCTGATTGGTCGCGTGCCGCCCATGTGGCCGCGACGCGACCAATCACAGCAAGCCGTGACGTAATTTTGAGGTCCTGGAAGCTTAATTCTAGGCATTCAGGATTTTAAAATTACGTTCCGGCTTGTGATTGGTCGCGTCGCGGTCACATGGGCGACGCGACCAATCACAAGCCGTGACGTCACGGGAGGCAGGACACGTGCACATTTTAAAATTACGTCACGGCTTGTGATTGGTTGCGTGCCGCCCATGTGGCCGCGACGCGACCAATCACAGCAAGCCATGATGTTATTTCAGGTCCTGAATGCCTATTTCTGCATTCAGGACCTGAAATTACGTCACGGCTTGCTGTGATTGGTACCGTCCGATACTTGAGTCCCATTGACTTGTATTGGTATCAGGTATCGGTATCGGATTAGATCCGATACTTTGCCAGTATCGGCCGATACTTTCCGATACCGATACTTTCAAGTATCGGACGGTATCGCTCAACACTACTCACAACTCGATTCTGATGTTCTTCCACGTCCCCCAGATCTTATGGTTAGGACGCACCCGTATGACGGGGAGGCTCGGAGCTCTTCCGGGACTCTAGCGTCGCCCCACTCCTGTTGTTACCCCCCTTGTGTCTTCCTAGGTCAATTGGGTGAGACAGCCCGCCTATAACTGACTGTCCTGCCGTAGGTTTGAAGTTTGGCCTGGAGCTCTATACTTCCTCGGCGTTCCGGCCACCGGTTATGCGCCTCAGTAGGATGTTGCCTCGTCTTACAGCACGACTCCTACTGGTATTCTCCTTGTTGCGTTGATCTCGTTTCTCACTCAGCACAATAAACCTCGCTTCTTGTCCTTTCTTGGGGTACCGCCGCTATATCGTGCAGGCGCTGTCCCGTAACGTTCTCTCTGGTTGCTAGGCCTCTGTCAGGATCCCGCCCCTGACAGGGACCCCTCTGAGTCTCTCCCCGCAACACCCCCTGCCACAGGGTGTTGCCTGTTCGATTCCCAGTCAGCTTTCTCATCTAACTTCCTGCCTAACCCCCAGTTTTACCAGATTGTGAGGAGTGGCCTAATACATAGAACCCTTAGCTCCCCCTGGAGGCCAGACTGTGAAGTGTATTGGTGTCTGTGATACCTGGTCAGATGAACTCCTTCAGTGCCATCAGACATACCATAGCCCCCCTTAGCGGCGGAGCAACAGTACTGCAACGACCAGGACTCTGGGGCGCTGCATATACGTGATATCATCTTTGTATGGCAGGGTAATATGGTAAACCTGGACATCTTCATGAAATCATTGAATCAGAACAACATGAAAATTAAACTTACGTATAGGACATCGAAACACTGATTTTCTGTATGGAGCATCTTATGGGGCCATCATGAACTTTATGGAGCATTATATGGGGCTCCTGATTCAATATGGATATTCAAAAACACTTAAACTACTGATGTCTCAATTAATTTTACTCTTATTGGTATCTATTTTTATTTTTGAAATTTACCTTTAGCTGCTGCATTTTCCACCCTAGGCTTATACTCGAGTCATTAAGATTTCCCAGTTTTTTGTTGCAAAATTAGGGGGGTCGGCTTATACTCAGGTCGGCTTATACTCGAGTATATACGGTATTCTAGTTGTGCTTTTTTGTGCTCTCGTTCTGTTTTTATGCATTTGCTATTAATTCTCCTTTTCTGTTTTCTTCGTCATGCAGGGTTTATTTCATCACTATTGAAAGATGTTTTTTTCAACTTCAGAAGGACTGTTGCATATATACAACTTGGCTGTACATATTTTTATACATCCCTTATTCTTTGGCGGTATATATGGCCTTTCATTTACATCCTTACTCATTCTCACAGGCTAGTCTGTTTATTGAACCAATATTTTTTATATTGCGTTTAAAATTTTTCTTTTAACATAATTTTTTGGATATATCTCTTCTATGTATTTTACATTCAATTTTTTATTCAGCTCTTCTTTTCATCCTACACTTTATTACACATCCACTGCTTCGATTTTTACTGCACGTGCCCATTTTTTAAAATAATTTATGCATATTTAGTCCGTTTTATACTTACCTTTTCCTTCCATCAGCACCCCCATTAATTTTTACACCATAAATTTATAGTCATACAGATGTATAGCTTCTTCTCTGCATTGGACTTCAAATGCCACATTGGCTAGCTCTCCGTCGACAAACTGAGCGTGTTAGAAAGCGACAGTGCCAGAGCATCGTGTTTGCACTGTGTTTGGGCAAAGAAACACACGTTCCTTGTGGCATATGTCATGAATTTGATCATGCAAAATATTTTAAGCATATTTAACTGCTTGAACAAGGTAGTTCTCATGGCCTGGAAAAGGTGTGCAGGTTTCAACCATTCATATGTGGTGAACAATGGACTCACAGGGACATTTTGGCCTAGTGTGAAAATGCCGAGGTTTTGGCATGCAGTAGCAGTAAGAAAAGGTGCCAAGGACCGTATGGGGGCCAATGAGTGAAGTGAGTGTTTTTTTTATCATACATTTTATTTCTACTATGTTCTGGAATCTTTTATACTAAGGGGCATGCAATTTTCGGAGAATAAACTTGCTTTATATTAAATTTCCTAGAAAAATCCATGAGACTCAAATCTTGTCAGATCCGATCTTCTCTAATAGCTACACTTTAAAATAATTTCACAATAATCATATAAACTTAGGTAATAGGTGTCCTATCTTCATTAAACTTTGTTTTACACTAAAGTGCTGTAATATTGTAGACAAATATTTGTTTCATCATTTGCTCACCACCAGTGATAAAGGGAATCTTTTAACCCCAGGACGCTTTCAAGCTGTTACTTTGGGCATGCAATGGTTAAACCAGTCTTAGGGTATGTGCACACCTTGCAGGTTTGCCTGTGAAATTTTCTGCGCAGATTCTGCATCTCTTGGGAGAAAACACAGGTAAAAATCTGCACGGATTTGATGCGTGTTTGATGCAGATTTTCATGCGGATTTGTATGCGTTTTTGAAAGCTAAATAAAGATCTATTATTATTGGCAAAAAAAAAGAATTGTGATGTCATTGGTTGTCCAACCTCTTCATTTACATACTCCATTGAAGAATAATGTTTACACACACAGAAAGATAGATAACAGATAGATATATAGATAGAAAATAGATAGATAATAGATAGATAGATCTATAGATAGATCTATCTATAGATAGATCTATAGATAGATAGATCTATAGATAAATCTATCTATAGATCTATTTATTATCTATCTATCTATAGATATATCTATCCATCTAGCTATAGATATATCTATACATAGATAGATAATCCCAAGCGCGATGTTTAGTAATAAACATAATAACATGGTACACAAAGAGTTAAATAAAGACAAACACAAAATCTGCATTAGGCCAGGGTCACACTTGCGAGAAACTCGCACGAGTCTCGCACCTCAGTACCTGGCACTGCCGCAGGCACTCGGGACCGTAGTGTTCAGCTGCATAGAAATACATGCAGCCGCACGCTCCGGTCCTGAGTGCCGGCGGCAGTGCCAGGTATTGATGGGAGAGACTCGTGCGAGTTTCTCACAAGTGTGACCCCGGCGTTAAACGCAATATCTGTTTAATTTATTAAAAAATGGGGTAGGCTCCTGAGCAATTTTCTGTTCCAGAGAGGGAAAGCCAGTGACTAGGGGGCAATGTTTATAGCCTGGGAAGGGGTTAATACCAATGGATCTTCCCAGGCTATGAATATTAGCCCGTAGCTGTATATTTAGCCTTTACTGACTATTAAAATAGGGGGACCCCCCAAAAAAACAACGTGGGGTCCCCCTATAATTAATAGCCAGAAAAGGCTATGCAGACAGCTGCAGGCTGATATTCATAGCCTAGGAAGGGACCGTGGATATTGGCCCACCCCGGCTACAAACACCAGCACTCAGCTGCCCCAGAAATGGTGCATCTGTAAGATGCACCAATTCTGGAACTTAGCCTCTCTCTTCCCACTGCCCTGTAGCGTTGGCATATGGGGTAATAGGGGGTTAATGTCACCTTTGAATTGTAAGGTGACATCAAGCCGGCTTAGTAATGGAGAGGCGTCAATAAGACACCTATCCATTACTAATTCTATAGTTGTTAATGGGTTAAATAAACACACACACATGAAGAATAAAGTATTTTATTGAAATAAAACACCATACAGTTTTGCCATCTTTATTTTTCTGCCAAAACAAGGAAAGCCCTCGATCTCCTGGAAAAAAAGAAAAAATAATAAACCAACACAAATACTCCCTGGTCCGACACAGTCCATTTAATAATGAGAGTCCCACAATGATCTCCCCTATAGAGCTGTCACATCAGGAGATGTGACAGCTCTATAAGCCTCCAGTGATACACTCACACAAGATAATGGCTCCTGCAGTGATATCACAGAGGGTTCAATGGCCTCTCACTTTACGGCACTGCTGCATGAGAATTTTTCCATGCAGCGGTGCCGCAAGTGACAGTATGAACTCTACTGTACTCACAGTGATGGAGGGATACAGTGCTGAAGGATACCTTATGCATTGTATTCCGGGGCCCCTGGGAAGTGGTCGCATCTGCCGATGTGACAGCTCTCCATGGAAGATCGTCATGGGACAGTCGTTATTAAATTGTTTACATCAGATCAGGGAGTACAGTGTTGGTTTATTATGTTTACATTTTTTACAGGTGATCGAGGGCTTCCAGGATTAGCTGTATGCTGAGTATGTACTGTATGTTGTATGTGCTGTATGTACTGTATGTGTATATGTGTGGCACCCCAGGAGTCCGGTTGCCACAGTGGCATTGCCTCCCTCACAGGGAGTAATGTCATGCCTGGAAGCAAGGAGGGGTCCCCTTACCAGGTTTCAGTAGGAGAGAAGTAGAGCAGAACCTGGGGAGTGGAGCTGTGATTAAACTCACCCCAGAGCTGAGCCCTAGGAACTGGATAACGGAGTCCGTGGTTGCATGGGTACTGAAGTTCCGGTGTTATGGACCTGGTGGTTAGGAGCACCCGAAATGACCTGATGGTTAAAACAGAAAACCTGGGACAAGCTCTGAGGAGGTGGTAACTCTACTGACCGCAATCCCTAATCCTATAACACACACTAGAAATAGCCGTGGAGCATGCCTAACTCTCCCTAGACGCCTCTTCACAGCCTAAGAGCTAACTACCCCTAAAGATAGAAATAGCCGCCTACCTTGCCTCAGAGAAATTCCCCAAAGTAAAGGTAGCCCTCCACAAATATTGACTCTAAATTAAGAGGGAAGTAACAAACACAGGAATGAAACAGATTTTAGCAAAGGAGGCCGAATCTTCTCTAGATAGACAGAGGATAGGAAAGGGAACTGTGCGGTCAGTATTAAAAACTACAAAAACCACGCAGAGTATGCAAAAAGACCTCCACACCGACTCACGGTGTGTAGGTGCAGCTCTGCACCCTCAGAGCTTCCAGCTAGCAAGGAAATATCATAATAGCAAGCTGGACTAGAAACATAGCATGTACTGAGAAATAATTCAAAAAACCAATGAACAGTAAATGAACTAGCAGGGACTTAGCTTCTGCTGGAGTAGACAGGTCATCTGAGAAATCCAAGAGAGATCTGAACCAGTACTGAGACATTGACAGCTGGCATGAACTAACGACCTGGGCAGAGTTAAATAGGGAAGCCAGCAGAAGCAATAAGCGAGGGCAGCTGAGAAAGCCAACCTCAAAGATCAGAAGTTCCACTCAAAGCCACCAGAGGGTGTCCAAGGACGGAACTCACCAAAGTACCATTCACGACCACAGGAGGGAGCCCGAGAATGGAATTCACAACAGTACCCCCCCCTTGAGGAGGGGTCACCGAACCCTCACCAGAGCCCCCAGGCCGATCAGGACGAGCCAAATGAAAGGCACGAACCAAATCGGCAGCATGGACATCAGAGGCAACAACCCAGGAATTATCCTCCTGACCATAGCCCTTCCATTTAACCAGGTACTGAAGTTTCCGTCTCGAAATACGAGAATCCAAAATCTTCTCCACCACATACTCCAACTCCCCCTCAACCAACACCGGAGCAGGAGGATCAACGGAAGGAACCATAGGCACCACATATCTCCGCAACAACGACCTATGGAACACATTATGGATGGCAAAAGAAGCTGGAAGGGCCAAACGAAACGACACAGGATTGATAATTTCAGAAATCTTATAAGGACCAGTGAAACGAGGCTTGAACTTAGGAGAATAAACCTTCATAGGAACATAATGAGAAGACAACCAAACCAAATCCCCAACACGAAGTCGGGGACCAACACAGCGACGGTGGTTAGCAAAACGTTGCGCCTTCTCCTGAGACAACGTCAAATTGTCCACCACATGAGTCCAAATTTGCTGCAACCTGTCCACCACAGAATCCATGCCAGGACAGTCAGAAGGCTCAACCTGCCCTGAAGAAAAACGAGGATGAAAACCAGAATTACAAAAAAAAGGCGAAACCAAAGTAGCAGAACTAGCCCGATTATTAAGGGCGAACTCGGCCAATGGCAAGAAGGTCACCCAATCATCCTGATCAGCAGAAACAAAGCATCTCAGATAGGTTTCCAAGGTCTGATTGGTTCGTTCGGTTTGGCCATTTGTCTGAGGATGGAACGCTGAAGAAAAAGACAAATCAATGCCCATCTTAGCACAAAAGGACCGCCAAAACCTAGAAACAAACTGGGAACCTCTGTCCGATTCAATGTTCTCCGGAATGCCATGCAAACGAACCACATGCTGAAAAAATAATGGAACCAAATCAGAGGAGGAAGGCAATTTAGGCAAGGGTACCAAATGGACCATCTTAGAAAACCGATCACAAACCACCCAGATGACAGACATCCTTTGAGAGACAAGAAGATCAGAAATAAGATCCATGGAAATATGCGTCCAGGGCCTCTTCGGGACAGGTAAAGGCAAAAGCAACCCACTGGCACGAGAACAGCAAGGTTTGGCCCGAGCACAAGTCCCACAGGACTGCACAAAAGAACGCACATCCCGTGACAAGGAAGGCCACCAAAAGGACCTAGCAACCAAATCTCTGGTACCAAAAATCCCAGGATGACCAGCCAATACTGAACAATGAACCTCACAAATAACCCTACTAGTCCATCTATCAGGGACAAACAGTTTCTCCACTGGACAGCGGTCAGGTCTATCAGCCTGAAACTCCTGCAGCACCCGCCGCAAATCAGGGGAGATGGCAGACAGAATCACCCCCTCTTTGAGAATACCAGCCGGCTCAGGGACTCCCGGAGAATCAGGCAAAAAACTCCTAGAAAGGGCATCAGCCTTCACATTCTTAGATCCCGGAAGGTACGAGACCACAAAATCGAAACAGGAGAAAAACAGTGACCATCGAGCCTGTCTAGGATTCAACCGCTTGGCGGACTTGAGGTAAGTCAGATTCTTGTGATCAGTCAGGACCACCACGCGATGTTTGGCTCCCTCAAGCCAATGTCGCCACTCCTCGAATGCCCACTTCATAGCCAACAACTCCCGATTGCCGACATCATAATTACGCTCAGCAGGCGAAAACTTTCTAGAAAAGAAAGCACATGGCTTCATCAAAGAGCCATCAGAACTTCTCTGAGACAAAACAGCCCCTGCCCCAATCTCAGAAGCATCAACCTCAACCTGAAAAGGGAGCAAAACATCTGGCTGACGCAACACAGGGGCCGAAGTAAAACGACTTTTAAGCTCCTGAAAAGCCTCAACGGCCGCAGGGGACCAATTCACCACATCAGCGCCTTTCTTCGTCAAATCAGTCAAAGGCCTAGCCACACTAGAAAAATTAGCGATGAAGCGATGGTAAAAATTAGCAAAGCCCAGGAACTTCTGAAGACTCTTCACAGATGTAGGTTGAGTCCAATCATAAATGGCCTGAACTTTAACAGGGTCCATCTCGATAGTAGAAGGGGAAACAATGAAGCCCAAAAAGGAAACCTTCTGAACTCCAAAGAGGCATTTAGACCCCTTCACAAACAACGCATTAGCATGAAGGACCTGGAACACCATCCTGACCTGCCTCACATGAGACTCCCAATCATCCAAAAAGACCAAAATATCATCCAAATATACAATCATGAACCTATCCAGATACTTCCGGAAGATGTCATGCATAAAGGACTGAAACACAGATGGAGCATTAGAAAGCCCGAATGGCATCACCAGGTACTCAAAATGGCCCTCGGGCGTATTAAATGCTGTTTTCCATTCATCGCCCTGTTTAATACGCACAAGATTATACGCCCCTCGAAGGTCAATCTTGGTAAACCAACTAGCCCCCTTAATCCGAGCAAACAAATCAGACAACAGAGGCAAAGGGTACTGAAATTTGACTGTGATTTTATTGAGAAGGCGGTAATCTATACAGGGTCTCAGAGAGCCATCCTTCTTGACCACAAAAAAGAAGCCTGCTCCCAATGGTGACGAAGACGGGCGAATATGCCCTTTCTCCAAGGACTCCTTTACATAACTCCGCATAGCGGCATGTTCTGGCACAGATAAATTGAACAGTCGGCCCTTAGGGAACTTACTACCAGGAATCAAATCAATAGCGCAATCATAGTCCCTATGAGGAGGTAGGGCACTGGACTTGGGCTCATCAAATACATCCTGGTAATCCGACAAAAACTCAGGGACTTCAGAAGGAGTGGAAGAAGAAATTGACATCAAAGGAACATCACTATGTATCCCTTGACAACCCCAACTAGACACAGACATTGATTTCCAATCCAGTACTGGATTATGAACCTGTAACCATGGCAAACCCAACACGACAACATCATGCAAATTATGCAACACCAAAAAGCGAATATTTTCCTGATGTGCGTGAGCCATGTACATGGTCAGCTGAGTCCAGTACTGAGGTTTATTCTTGGCCAATGGCATAGCATCAATTCCCCTTAACCCCTTCCCGACATTTGACGTACTATCCCGTCGAGGTGGGGTGGGCCCCCATGACCGCCGACGGGATAGTACGTCATACGCGATCGGCCGCGCTCACGGGGGGAGCGCGGCCGATCGCGGCCGGGTGTCGGCTGCATATCGCAGCTGACATCCGGCACTATGTGCCAGGAGCAGTCACGGACCGCCCCCGGCACATTAACCCCCGGCACACCGCGATCAAACATGATCGCGGTGTACCGGCGGTACAGGGAAGCATCGCGCAGGGAGGGGGCTCCCTGCGTGCTTCCCTGAGACGATCGGTACAAGGTGATGTACTCACCTCGTACTGAACGTCTTCTCCCTGCAGGCCCCGGATCCAAAATGGCCGAGGGGCTGTATCCGGGTCCTGCAGGGAGCACTTCCGGGTCGGAGCAGGCTGCAGATGAAAGCTGCAGCCTGCTCCGATGAAAGTATGATCGCGGATCTGATAGAGTGCTGTGCACACTATCAGATCTGCGATCTGTGATGTCCCCCCCTGGGACAAAGTAAAAAAGTAAAAAAAAAAATTTCCACATGTGTAAAAAAAAAAAAAAAAATTCCTAAATAAATAATAATAATAAAAAAAAATATTATTCCCATAAATACATTTCTTTATCTAAAAAAAACAAACAAAAACAATAAAAGTACACATATTTAGTATCGCCGCGTCCGTAACGACCCAACCTATAAAACTGGCCCACTAGTTAACCCCTTCAGTAAACACCGTAAGAAAAAAAAAAAAAAAACGAGGCAAAAAACAACGCTTTATTACCATACCGCCGAACAAAAAGTGGAATAACACGTGATCAAAAAGACGGATATAAATAACCATGTTACCGCTGAAAACGTCATCTTGTCCCGCAAAAAACGAGCCGCCATACAGCATCATCAGCAAAAAAATAAAAAAGTTATAGTCCTCAGAATAAAGCGATGCCAAAATAATTATTTTTTCTATAAAATAGTTTTTATCGTATAAAAGCGTCAAAACATAAAAAAATGATATAAATGAGATATCGCTGTAATCGTACTGACCCGACGAATAAAACTGCTTTATCAATTTTACCAAGCGCAGAACGGTATAAACGCCTCTCCCAAAAGAAATTCATGAATAGCTGGTTTTTGGTTATTCTGCCTCACAAAAATCGGAATAAAAAGTGATAAAAAATGGTCACGTGTCTGAAAATGTTACCAATAAAAACGTCAACTCGTCCCGCAAAAAAAAAAAAACCTCACATGACTCTGTGGACCAAAATGTGGAAAAATTATAGGTCTCAAAATGTGGAGACGCAAAAACTTTTTTGCTATAAAAAGCGTCTTTTAGTCTGGTTTCACACTTGCGTTTTTATCTGCATGCGTTTTTAAAAAAACCCACATGTGTGAAAAAATGCATGTAAACGCGGTAAAACGCATGCGTTTTTATAGAAAAACACAAGAAAACAAGAAAAAAACAAAAAACCCTAACCCTACCCCTAACCCTACCCCTAACCTGAAATACGTGGCACTGAAATACGTGGCACTGAAATACGTTTATATACGTATATACGTATATAAGTGCCACGATATTTCAGTGGCCACGTATTTAAGTGCCACGTATTTAAGTGCCACGTATTTACGTGCCACGTATTTACGTGCCACGTATTTACGTGCCACGTATTTTTCAGTGCCTGAAATACGTGGCACTGAAATACGTGGCACTGAAATATCGTGGCACTGAAATATCGTGGCACTGAAGTATTTACGTGCCACGTATTTTTCAGTGCCTGAAATACGTGGCACTGAAATACGTGGCACTGAAATATCGTGGCACTGAAATACGTGGCACTTAAATACGTGGCTCTTAAATACGTGGCACTTATATACGTGGCACTTATATACGTGGCACTTATGACTGTCAGAAAATGTTCAGTAAACGGTTAGGGGTGAGGTTAGGGGTAGGGTTTCAGGTAGAATTGGGGAGATTCCACTGTTCAGGCACATCAGGGGCTCTCCAAACGCGACATGGCGTCCAATCTCAATTCCAGCCAATTCTGCGTTGAAAAAGTAAAACAGTGCTCCTTCCCTTCCGAGCTCTCCCGTGCGTCCAAAAAGGGGTTTACCCCAACATATGGGGTATCAGCGTACTAGGGACAAATTGAACAACAACTTCTGGGGTCCAAGTTCTCTTGTTATCCTTGGGAAAATAAAAATTTGGGGGGCTAAAAATCATTTTTGTGGGAAAAAAAATATGTTTTATTTTCACGGCTCTGCGTTGTAAACTGTAGTGAAACACTTGGGGGTTCAAAGTTCTCACAACACATCTAGATAAGTTCCTTGGGAGGTCTAGTTTCCAATATGGGGTCACTTGTGGGGGGTTTGTACTATTTGGGTACATCAGGGGCTCTGCAAATGCAACGTGACGCCTGCAGACCAATCCATTTAAGTCTGCATTCCAAATGGCGCTCCTTCCCTTCCGAGCTCTGTCATGCGCCCAAACAGTGGTTCCCCCCCACATAGGGGGTATCAGCGTACTCAGGACAAATTGGACAACAACGTTTAGGGTCCAATTTATCCTGATACCCTTGTGAAAATACAAAACTGGGGGCTAAAAAATCATTTTTGTGAAAAAAAAATAATAATTTTTATTTTCACGGCTCTGCGTTATAAACTGTAGTGAAACACTTGGGGGTTCAAAGTTCTCACAACACATCTAGATAAGTTCCTTGGGGGGTCTAGTTTCCAATATGGGGTCACTTGTGGGGGGTTTGTACTGTTTGGGTACATCAGGGGCTCTGCAAATGCAACGTGACGCCTGCAGACCAATCCATTTAAGTCTGCATTCCAAATGGCGCTCCTTCCCTTCCGAGCTCTGTCATGCGCCCAAACAGTGGTTCCCCCCCACATAGGGGGTATCAGCGTACTCAGGACAAATTGGACAACAACTTTTAGGGTCCAATTTATCCTGATACCCTTGTGAAAATACAAAACTGGGGGCTAAATTTCATTTTTGTGAAAAAAAAAAAAATTATTTTCACGGCTCTGCGTTATAAACTGTAGTGAAACACTTGGTGGTTCAAAGTTCTCACAACACATCTAGATAAGTTCCTTGGGGGGTCTAGTTTCCAATATGGGGTCACTTGTGGGGGGTTTGTACTGTTTGGGTACATCAGGGGCTCTGCAAATGCAACGTGATGCCTGCAGACCAATCCATTTAAGTCTGCATTCCAAATGGCGCTCCTTCCCTTCCGAGCTCTGTCATGTGCCCAAACAGTGGTCCCCCCCCACAAATGGGGTATCAGCGTACTCCAGACAAATTGGACAACAACTTTTGAGGTCCAATTTATCCTGATACCCTTGTAAAAATACAAAACTGGGGGCTAAAAAATCATTTTTGTGAAAAAAAAATAATTTTTATTTTCACGGCTCTGCGTTATAAACTGTAGTGAAACACTTGGGGGTTCAAAGCTCTCAAAACACATCTAGATAAGTTCCTTAGGGGGTCTACTTTCCAAAATGGTGTCACTTGTGGGGGGGTTTAATGTTTAGGCACATCAGGGGCTCTCCAAACGCAACATGGCATCCCATCTTAATTCCAGTCAATTTTGCATTGAAAAGTAAAATAGCGCTTCTTCCCTTCTGAGCTCTGCTATGCGCCCAAACAATGGTTTACACCCACATATGGGGTATCGTCGTACTCAGGACAAATTGCACAACAACTTTTGTGGTCTAATTTCTTCTCTTACCCTTGGGGAAATAAAAAAATGGGGGTTAAAAGATCATTTTTGTGAAAAAATATGATTTTTTATTTTTACGGCTCTGCATTATAAACTTCTGTGAAGCACTTGTTGGGTCAAAGTGCTCAACACACATCTAGATAAGTTCCTTAAGGGGTCTACTTTCCAAAATGGTGTCACTCGTGGGGGGTTTCAATGTTTAGGCACATTAGGGGCTCTCCAAACGCAACATGGCGTCCCATCTCAATTCCAGTCAATTTTGCATTGAAAAGTCAAATGGCGCTCCTTCCCTTCTGAGCTCTGCCCTGCGCCCAAACAATGGTTTACACCCACATATGGGGTATCAGTGTACTCAGGACAAATTGCACAACAATTTTTGGGGTCCAATTTCTTCTCTTACCCTTGGGAAAATAAAAAATTGGGGGTGAAAAGATCATTTTTGTGAAAAAATATGATTTTTTATTTTTACGGCTCTGCATTATAAACTTCTGTGAAGCACTTGGTGGGTCAAAGTGCTCACCACACATCTAGATAAGTTCCTTAGGGGGTCTACTTTCCAAAATGGTGTCACTTGTTAGGGGTTTCAATGTTTAGGCACATCAAGGGCTCTCTAAATGCAACATGGCGTCCCATCTCAATTCCAGTCAATTTTGCATTGAAAAGTCAAATGGCGCTCCTTCCCTTCCGAGCTCTGCCCTGCGCCCAAACAATGGTTTACACCCACATATGGGGTATCAGCGTACTCAGGACAAATTGCACAACAATTTTTGGGGTCCAATTTCTTCTCTCACCCTTGGGAAAATTAAAAAATTGGGGGTGAAAAGATCATTTTTGTGAAAAAATATGATTTTTCATTTTTACGGCTCTGCATTATAAACTTCTGTAAAGCACTTGTTGGGTCAAAGTGCTCACCACACATCTAGATAAGTTCCTTAGGGGGTCTACTTTCCAAAATGGTGTCACTTGTTAGGGGTTTCAATGTTTAGGCACATCAGGGGCTCTCCAAATGCAACATGGCGTCCCATCTCAATTCCAGTCAATTTTGCATTGAAAAGTCAAATGGCGCTCCTTTGCTTCCAAGCTCTGCCATGCGCCCAAACTGTGGTTTACCCCCACATATGGGGTATCAGCGTACTCAGGACAAATTGTACAACAACTTTTGGGGTCTATTTTCTCCTGTTACCCTTGATAAAATAAAACAAATTGGAGCTGAAATAAATTTTGTGTGAAAAAAAGTTAAATGTTCATTTTTATTTAAACATTCCAAAAATTCCTGTGAAACACCTGAAGGGTTAATAAACTTCTTGAAAGTGGTTTTGAGTACCTTGAGGGGTGCAGTTTTTAGAATGGTGTCACACTTGGGTATTTTCTATCATATAGACCCGTCAAAATGACTTCAAATGAGATGTGGTCCCTAAAAAAAAATGGTGTTGTAAAAATGAGAAATTGCTGGTCAAATTTTAACCCTTATAACTCCGTCACAAAAAAAAATTTTGGTTCCAAAATTGTGCTGATGTAAAGTAGACATGTGGGAAATGTTATTTATTAAGTATTTTGTGTGACATATGTCTGTGATTTAAGGGCATAAAAATTCAAAGTTGGAAAATTGCGAAATTTTCAAAATTTTCGCCAAATATTCGTTTTTTTCACAAATAAACGCAAGTTATATCAAAGAAATTTTACCACTAACATGAAGTACAATATGTCACGAGAAAACAATGTCAGAATCGCCAAGATACGTCAAAGCGTTCCAGAGTTATAACCTCATAAAGGGACAGTGGTCAGAATTGTAAAAATTGGCCCGGTCATTAACGTGCAAACCACCCTTGGGGGTGAAGGGGTTAAGGGAATAGGACTCTGCAAAGGCTCCAAGGAAAAACCACAGCGCCTGGCAAACTCCAAGTCCATCAAGTTCAGGGCAGCGCCCGAATCCACAAATGCCATAACAGAGTAGGACGACAATGAGCAAATCAGAGTAACAGACAAGAGAAATTTAGGCTGCACAGTACTAATGGTGACAGACCTAGCGAACCTCTTAGTGCGCTTAGGACAATCAGAGATAGCATGAGAGGAGTCACCACAGTAAAAACACAGCCCATTCTGACATCTGTGTTCTTGCCGTTCAGCTCTGGTCAAAGTCCTATCACATTGCATAGGCTCAGGCCTCCGCTCAGAGGACACCGCCAAATGGTGCACAACTTTGCGCTCGCGCAAACGCCGATCAATCTGAATGGCCAAAGACATTGATTCATTCAGACCAGCAGGCGTGGGGAACCCCACCATAACATCTTTAAGGGCTTCAGAAAGACCCTTTCTGAAAATTGCTGCCAGGGCACACTCATTCCATTGTGTAAGCACAGACCACTTTCTAAACTTCTGGCAATATACTTCTGCTTCATCCTGACCCTGACATAGAGTCAGCAAGATCTTTTCTGCCTGATCCACAGAATTTGGTTCGTCATAAAGCAATCCAAGCGCTAGAAAAAATGCATCTACATTAAGCAATGCAGGATTTCCTGGCTCAAGGGAGAATGCCCAGTCTTGCGGGTCGCCACGCAACAAAGAAATAATAATCTTTACTTGCTGAATGGGGTCACCAGAGGAGCGGGGTTTCAGAGCAAGAAACAGTCTGCAATTATTTTTGAAATTCAAAAATTTAGATCTATCCCCAGAAAACAAATCAAGAATTGGAATTCTAGGCTCTAACATCGGATTCTGAACTACATAATCTTGAATACTTTGTACCCTTGCAATGAGTTGACACACACAAGAGGACAAACCTTGAATATCCATATCTACACCTGAGTCCTGAACCACCCAGAGGTTAAGGGGAAAAGAAAGACAAAACAAGCTGCAAAGAAAAAAAATTGACTCAGAACTTCTCTTATCCCTCTTTTGAGATGCATTAACACTTTGTGGGCCAGCTGTACTGTTATGGCCCTGGTGGTTAGGAGCACCCGAAATGACCTGATGGTTAAAACAGAAAACCTGGGACAAGCTCTGAGGAGGTGGTAACTCTACTGACCGCAATCCCTAATCCTATAACACACACTAGAAATAGCCGTGGAGCGTGCCTAACTCTCCCTAGACGCCTCTTCACAGCCTAAGAGCTAACTACCCCTAAAGATAGAAATAGCCGCCTACCTTGCCTCAGAGAAATTCCCCAAAGTAAAGGTAGCCCCCCACAAATATTGACTGTGAATTAAGAGGGAAGTAACAAACACAGGAATGAAACAGATTTTAGCAAAGGAGGCCGAATCTTCTCTAGATAGACAGAGGATAGGAAAGGGAACTGTGCGGTCAGTATTAAAAACTACAAAAACCATTCAGAGTATGCAAAAAGACCTCCACACCGACTCACGGTGTGGAGGTGCAGCTCTGCACCCTCAGAGCTTCCAGCTAGCAAGGAAATATCATAATAGCAAGCTGGACTAGAAACATAGCATGTACTGAGAAATAATTCAAAAAACCAATGAACAGTAAATGAACTAGCAGGGACTTAGCTTCTGCTGGAGTAGACAGGTCATCTGAGAAATCCAAGAGAGATCTGAACCAGTACTGAGACATTGACAGCTGGCATGAACTAACGACCTGGGCAGAGTTAAATAGGGAAGCCAGCAGAAGCAATAAGAGAGGGCAGCTGAGAAAGCCAACCTCAAAGATCAGCAGTTCCACTCAAAGCCACCAGAGGGTGTCCAAGGACAGAACTCACCAAAGTACCATTCACGACCACAGGAGGGAGCCCGAGAACGGAATTCACAACACCCGGCAGCTAAATCCGAAAGGCAGGGGACTGCAGGTCTCCTGGCCCGATCTAATACGAGCTTGCACAATAGCATACCAGAGCCTGGAGCCGACACAAAGGAGTGGCACCTGTGATAGGCTCAAGCTGCCTGCCATGCGGGCAACGGTTAGTTTTTATAACAGAGAGATAGTTAGCAGCAGGAGGGTAAGCTGTTAGGCAGCAAGGAAAAAGGGAGGACAGCACAAAACGAAGGCCTCCGTACCTACCTGGCCGGGTGTATCCAAAAATTGCTTCCAGGCTGCCCGGGTCTCCATTACGATCTGTTACCAGTACCCCGGTCTGTACTATCAACCAACAAGTAAAGGAAAAGAAAACTACAGCCCTTGTGTCATTCAGTGATCTCCTGCACCACAAGGTACACGAATCCTGACATAAATGGGACCGGTAGCCCTGGGGCCCTGCTCCACCTGTGGGGAGCAGAACCATCCCAACTGTGCCACCATCAGTCCCAGTGGTCTCCTTTAGCAGTGGCGGCCATCCGTTGCCAAACACCACAGGTGGCGTCACGTTAAATCCCATACACATTTTCCCATTTTACGGCACAGCCAGGGCCACGGAGTCGGGTCACGGCCCCATGCCTTCCCCAAAGAACTGTTTGACCCAGTTCCGAGTACCCCAATTCCCTGGTTTGTGTGTCATATGTATGTACTGTACTGTATGTGTATATGTGTGTATGTGTTTAGTATTTTTTACACTTGAACACAGTAGCCGGATGATGGGACTACTGTCCCATCATTCGGCTACCTGTCACTGTAGCAGGTGGAGCGCCTGCTAGGGCTGTGGGGTACTCGGCCCGGGTCCTGTGGTCATTACAGGGGTAGTCACGGTGGTAGTAACCCGGCCATGGCCCTGGATGTCCAAGTTAAAGAGAAGGTAATTAAAGGGGTTGTTTTGAAAGAAAATAAAGAATGTTCATGATGCCACCTGTGGTATTCGGTCAGGGATGACCAATGCTGCTTAAAGGGGTCCACTGGGGATGATGTTATTGCAGCAGGGATGGTATGGATTCCCACAGGTGAAGCTTAGTCCCCAGGGCTCCCGGTGTATTGGCAAAGATGATGGTGTAGTGCCAAAAAGAATTGAAGGACACAAGATTGCAGTCTCTTTACCTTTTACTGACGAAGTTCCAGTATACAGGTTACTGGTGGTCTTTGGAATCCGGGCAGCCTGGAAGTGATTTGGAATCCCCTTAGCCAGGTGGGGTTGGAAGCCTTCCTTACTGCGCTGTAATGTGCGTCCCTTGCTACCTGAGGCTTCTCACAAGGTCCTCTCTCTCTGTCCTAGGACAGTAGCCGCATGGCAGGCAACGCGAGCCTTTTTACAGGTGTCCCTACTTACGTTGACTCCGGGCTCTATATGCTGCTGTGCCTTCAGGTGTAGTTGTGGACAGGCGACTTGAAATCTCCTGCCCAACCGTTTCTGCTGTGGGGCATACAGTCCCACACAGCCTCGGACTCCCAGTGTCTGGTTCCTGTGCTTCAGCATGGAGGGAGCTCAGTCGCAGCTCCCATCCAGCTCTTCTCTTCTCCTGTACTCCTTTTTCCTTCACACTTTCCTACAGACTGGACTAATTCCTCCTCCAAGCCAGAACATATATAGGGAAGCTCCCATGAATCCGGGTCTAGAGCTCCCCCTTCTGGCCTGGAGATAGAACATGTTGCATGTATGTTACCTGTTAAAGGAATCCTTGTCGCTTCCAGGCATGGTATCACCATCCCCTAGAGGAAGGCAATACCACTGTGGTACCCAAACTCCTGGAGTGCCACACAGGCATAGCCGGATGGAACTAGTAGTCCCTTCAGATGATGCCTACCTACACACAGACCCGCACGCACACACACAGCCCCACACACACACACATACAGCCCCGCACACACACACACAGATACTTACAAACACCCACACGCAGCCCCGCACATCTTCTGCGCACACACACAGTCTCCGCCCACATACACAGTATCCGCCCACACTCCTCCCACACACTCTTCCCCCTCCCAATCTGCAGCGTTTCTCGCAGGCACATCCGCAACAAATCCGCAGATCTTTTTTAAACCTGCGGTTTTGCTTCGGATTGGCCTGACACAATGGAAGTCAATGGGTGCAGAAACACTGCAGATCCGCAAAAAGAATTGACATGCTGCGGAAAAAAAAAGCTGCAATTCCGCGTGTTTTTTTCCGCAGCATGTGCATACTAAATGTCAATTTCACATTGACTAACATTGCTTGTGCACTACACTGTGGATTTGATGCATTTCTGCGCATCCAACAATGCTGCAGATGCGCATCAAAATCCGCAACGTTTGCACATAGCCTTACCTTTATGCCTCATAGAGTAATAGAGTTTTAATGTTTTTGTGTTAATGATTTCTGGCATGAGGTGTGCCACAACTCGTCATGAATTAGACAAGCTGTGGTGTTATGCTCCTTTTCTGCTCCAGCTCTGCCCACTTTGGTGGACATAGGCGAAACTGATGTGAACAAGACAAACGTTGCTACGTTTTTGCTAAAATCCATGTTGAGCAAAAATTTTGCAACTTTACAATGTGGTTTAAGTCAGAATCCTGTAGCATTCGCATTGTTGAAAATGGGCAATAGAGCCCAGTGTGAGCCGCAAGTTGGAATAGCCATCACATGACCCAAAGATGACCGGTGTGGTGCTGCAAACTGGGGAATAGTCTGGATGAAGAGTGGAGTGGCACACAATCCAAGCTGCTTGAGGTCTAGTTTGAAGTTTCCACAATCAGTGATGGTTTGGGGAGCCATGTCATCTGCTGGTGTAGGTCCACTGTGTTTTATTGAGACCAAAGTCAGCGCAGCCATCTACCAGGAAATTTTAGAGCACTTCATGCTTCTCTCTGCCAACAAGCTTTTTGGAGATGGAAATTTCATTCTCCAGCAGGACATGGCACCTGTCCACTCTGCCAAAAGTACCAATACCTGGTTTAAAAACAGCAGTATCACTCTGCTTGATTGGCCCTCAAACTCGCCTGACCTTAACCCCAAAGAGATTCTATAGGGTATTGTCAAGAGGAAGATGAGATACACGAGACCCAACAATGCAGACGAGCTGAAGGCTGCTATCAAAGCAATCTGGGCTTCCATAACACCTCAGCAGTGCCACAGGCTGATCACCTCCATTAAACACCGCATTGGTAATAATTAAACATTTTGAGCTAAATCAAGTTATCATTGTATCCAATGTAATTTTTCATTTTCACTCAGTCAATAATAAAGAAATAGCGGTGAGCGAACGTGCTGGCAGACACTCAGATGTCATTTGCGTATTTGGTTGCTCGAATATGCTTGGAACTTGTCAAGCATTGGCTGGTGCTCAAATTGAATGCTCAAATTCCTGTGATGCATGTTTGGCACCTGTTACACAAACAATAATCATGCAGGGATTGCCTGCCAATCACTGTAATGTGGTAGCCATCTTGATACTGGCATTACTGTGATTGGCTGGCTGCATTACCTCATCAGAGGTTATAAAGGACTGGCACCGCCACACTCTCCATACTGATGCCATTGCACAGCTTAGGGACAGCTCTTATCGGAGGGAGAGAGTAGTTGTCCTGGCCTGTGTGCACTGTTTTAGGAATCAGAGTCCTCTGGTGGTAATACTTTGCTGAACCATCATAATAGAAGTCCTTCTTAGGGCTAATCTTGTGCTTTGTTGTTTCTATGCTACACATTCTGAATTTAACCTAGGGACAGCTGGAGCAAGGAGAATGATTCAATACAGCCTCTAGGCTAACATATAGCTGCTGCAGGTGACCACATTTTTTTTGGAGGGAGGAGGGGAGGTGAAAAAAATGACTGTATTGTCATCCAAACAGTTTAACCTGCTTTGTGTAAAATTCTGGTGGTTTGACATTTTTAAAAACTACTTGGCCTGCTACAGTTGACCAATTTTTTGTGTTCCAAAAAATTACTATAGTCATCCATATAGTTTAATGTCCTTTGTGTGAAATTAAAGTGGTTTGAAATGTTTAAAAACTGCTTGGCCTGCTACAGGTGAACACATTTAAAAAATGTAGTTTGTTAATCACCTAGCAAATATAAAATGCATTTGGCGTGCTGTTAGGAATGGTGAAGTGGAAGTGCTGCTGATGGTGTATGCAGACGGCAAGGACGTGGGGCCATGCAACTATGCCTCTTGCTGGAGCACAAGCAACACGCCATCTATGACACATAGCTTCCTTTCCCACTTTGCACAGAGCCATGGGACACCCCTTCTGAAGACACACCAGTAGTGTTGAGCATTCCGATACCGCAAGTATCGGGTATCGGCCGATACTTGCGGGTATCGGAATTCCGATACCGAGATCCGATACTTTTGTGGTATCGGGTATCGGTATCGAAACAACATTAATGTAATATAATGTGTAAAAGAGAGAATTAAAATAAAAAATATTGCTATACTCACCTCTCTGACGCAGCCTGGACCTCACCGAGGGAACCGGCAGCGTTCTTTGCTTAAAATTCGCGCGTTTACTTCCTTACGTGAAGTCCCGGCTTGTGATTGGTCGCGTGCCGCCCATGTGGCCGTGACGCGACCAATCACAGCAAGCCGTGACGTAATTTCAGGTCCTTCAGGATTTTAAAATTACGTTCTGGCTTGTGATTGGTCGCGTCGCGGCCACATGGGCGACGCGACCAATCACAAGCCGTGACGTCACGGGAGGCTGGACATGCGCGCATTTTAAAATGCGCGCGTGTCCAGCCTCCCGTGACGTCACGGCTTGTGATTGGTCGCGTCGCCCATGTGGCCGCGACGCGACCAATCACAGCAAGCCGTGACGTAATTTCAGGTCCTTCAGGATTTTAAAATTACGTTCTGGCTTGTGATTGGTCGCGTCGCGACCACATGGGCGGCACGCGACCAATCACAAGCCGGGACTTCACGTAAGGAAGTAAACGCGCAAATTTTAAGCAAAGAACGCTCCCGGTTCCCTCGGTGAGGTGCAGGCTGCGTCGGAGAGGTGAGTATAGCAATATTTTTTATTTTAATTCTTTCTTTTACACATTAATATGGATCCCAGGGCCTGAAGGAGAGTTTCCTCTCCTTCAGACCCTGGGAACCATCAGGGATACCGTCCGATACTTGAGTCCCATTGACTTGTATTGGTATCGGGTATCGGTATCGGATTGGATCCGATACTTTGCCGGTATCGGCCGATACTTTCCGATACCGATACTTTCAAGTATCGGACGGTATCGCTCAACACTACACACCAGTGTGAAACAGGTGGTTGGCTGGATAGCAGATAATGCTTGCAGCATTCTTGCCAGCAGCACCCAGTCTTCCACACAGTCCAATCTCACCACCGAAGCATCTGAATCACTTAATCCTCACCCTGATACTCCTTCCTCCCACTATGTTTGAGTCACAGGAAATCAGTAATCCCACACTAGGAGACTCCGCAGAGCTCTTTACATCATCATTTCTTGATTCTAGCTCACACCCTGCATGTTCCAAGAGGGACAAGAGGACATGCTGTTTAGTGATGCACAAAACTTAGAGCAGCCACAGTCTCAAGAAGATGAAGGTGGGGAACAGTAAATTTTGTCTAAGGAGGTAAATTATGATGAGACACATTTGCCAATAAGTCACATTATTGTTATGTCAGGAGGACCAGGATGTGGCAGTGGGAGATGAGGTGGTGGATGACAAAGTCATTGACCCAAACTGGGAAGCTGTCAAGCAGAGTGGAGCCAGCAGTGCTGAGGGGTAGGGATCAGCATCACTGAAACAGGCAGGAAG
The DNA here is from genome assembly GCF_051348905.1 of Ranitomeya variabilis. Lineage (NCBI taxonomy): Eukaryota > Metazoa > Chordata > Amphibia > Anura > Dendrobatidae > Ranitomeya > Ranitomeya variabilis. Next base: position 385,095,916 of record NC_135236.1, read on the forward strand.
AGGCAGTGGGGTAACCAGAGAGAGAAGTCAAGCAACTGTTCTGCAGAGCACCAACACTCATAAATTTATCTGTCAAAACGGTGTTCCCCAGTAAGGGACTTTTGTAAAGAGGGTTTGAATAAAAAAATGGTGGTTTGCAATCTGTGCAATGCCAAGACTAGCATGGGCCTGACAACTAAGAGCCTAACCACCACCAGCATGATCAGACACATGTCAACTAAGCACCGGACTCAGTGGGCCAAATGCCTTGGTCCACAGTTGGTGCCAGGGGATGACACCACTTAATGACAAACACGTAGACAAGCGTGTTTGGCCTGTGACGCTAAATTTCACTGATGGCATAATGGGTGAACATTGTGGAAGCCGGGACCGAGTCCCACCCTGGCACGGCATATGTGCTACCGACGTCAAGAATTGCTGGCCCTATTTCTATTAGGGTTTCCTCCACCTCTCACACCAGTTACTGCACCCCCTACTGCTCCTCCTCATCCTCCATCTCCGATGTGTTGTCTCAGAGCACGTCATCCAAATCAGCTAGAAGCTGGAAGCGCTGCAGCACTGCCTCAGCAAGGCAGCAACAGGCTCTGTTGAAGCTAATTTGTCCAGGAGACAAACCGCATACCACGGAAGTTATTTGAAGGAATAACAGACCAGACATATCTCTCACCACAGAACCTATAACCAGGCATGGGCGTGTGTGATAATGGCCGCAACTTGTTGGTGACTGTAATGCTTGGCAAGCTCAAACATGTACCATGCTTGGACCACGTGCTCAATTTGGTAGTTCAGCGGTTTCTGAAATCCTACCCAGATTTGCCAGCGCTTCTGGTCAAGGTATGCCATGTCAGCACCCATATATCTGCAAATCAGCTACAGCTGCCACTGCTATGACAATGCTGCAGTAGCACCTGCAAGTGCCAGCACACTGACTGGTTTGCGACATCACCACACACTGGAACTCCACATTGCACATGCTGACAAGGCTTTGTGAGCATCAGTGAACTGTTGTTGAATACCAGCTTCAAGACGCCCATCAGTATTCTAGGCAGCCTCTGTACATAACAACTAAAGACTGGACATGGATGTCTGACATTTGTTTGGTTCTCCAAAATCTTGAGGACTCCACAAAGATGGTGAGCGGCGATAATGCCATAATGGACAATGACCCTGCTTCTGTGCCTCCTTAAACACTTGCTGCTTACAATTAAAAATGAAGCTTTGCATGTGGACCAGGTGAAGATGGAAGAAGACATGAGACAGGGAGATGTTACCCAGTCCAGCCTCATCTCATCTGCTCAGCATGGATTGGGTAACAATGAGGAAGTGGAGTATGAGGAGGAGGAACAGGAGATAGTTGCTGGCGCAACAGAGGCTAGTACCCATACAAGTTTCATCCCGTGTCTGCTAGGTGGATTGGCTGAGGAGGGGAATGAGGAAGAAAAGAGAAAAGTAGATGGAGAGTTGCCATTGGCTGACTTTATGTACCGCTGCCTTTCCTGTGACCCTCGCATTATATTCATCTTGGTCAAAACAGAGTACTGATTGATACCCCTGCTAGACCCACGCTAGAAGGAGAACCTTGCATCTCTCCTTCCTGAGACGGATAAGTCTACTAAAATGGTGCTATAGCAGAAGGTCATTGTGGAAAATATGTTGAAAAAATTCCCATCAGACAACGCTTGCAGCAAGCGGCAAGCTTCCTTGCCCAACCAAGGAGGAGAGGCAAGGGAGACAAAGTACAGCAGAGGCAGAGGTACACTGTCAAAGGCCTGTGCCAATTTTATGACACCCCTCCAGCATCCAGTCCCTGATGACCAGCTTTTTTTGACAAGGAGGGAAACATTTTTAAAGGTGCTCAAGCAATGCTTGGCTGACAAACAGTATACTCCCTAATTCCTCTGTGACCTTCATCTATTGGGTTTCAAAGCTGGAAGCCTGGCATGAGCTGTCTCTATGCCTAGGAGGTGTTGTGCTGCCCTGCCACTATCATTTTGTCAGAGCAGGTTTTTAGTGCTGCTGGGGGGGTAGGTCATAACAGACAGGTGTTTTCACATGTCAACATAAAATGTTGAGAGGCTCACTCTGATAATAATGAACAAAGGGTGCATCAGTCCTGACTTTTCCACAACACCAGATGACAGCAACCCATAAGGTGTTTTTAATCTTCAATATTTCAATGAGGACTTCCATTTGTTTCCTTCAAGGGTGTATGGATAATTTTTTATTGGCTTTACATTGTGCAGAGCCTTTATGAGTGTAGAAGTGCCACAACTACACTTTCTTAATATTTGAATGAGGCACTCCAGTTGGTGCCTTCGAGGGTGTATGGATGACCCTTCTAGTAATTTTTGGCAGGCTTTGTACTGTGTGGAGAGCTTTCATGAGTGTATCAGTACCACGGTTACAATTTGCTCACAATATTTGAATGAGGTACTATAGTTGGTGCCTTGAAGGGTGTATGGATGACCCTGCTTTTAATTTTTGGCAGGAATTGCACTGTGTGCAGAGCTTTGATGAGTTTAGGAGTACCGCAACTACAATTAATATTTGAATGAGGTACTACAGTTGGTGCCTTGAAGGGTGTATAGATAACTCTGCTTGTAATTTTCGGAAGTCTTTGCACTGTGTGCAGAGCTTTTATGAGTGTAGGAGTACCACAACTACACTTTGTTCACAATATTTGAATGAGGCACTACAGCTGGTGCCTTCAAGGGTGTATGAATGAACTTGCTTCTAATTTTTGGTTGTTTTTGCACTTAGCATTTATGGTTCTAGGAGCACCACTACATGACAATTTGAACAGGATGTGTATGAGGTCCTCCTTTATGTCTAATACAGGGTGTATCTGAGTCCCTCTCTTCCATAAAAATGTTGGCAGTTCTTGCTTCCTTCATAAATTGCACTGACATTTCCAATTTTTTTTTAATAAAAATTTCAATTTTGGTTTACTTAAATTATTATTGTTTTTAAAATCCTTTATACATTTTGCCTTATATACAAGACATTATACTGGAAAGAATGTTTCTTAACATTTTTTCCCTATAAACTCCAATTTCTCTTCGATTTTGAATGTTTTATTTTCAGTCCTTAGGGTAGAATAAAAGTGTGATACCATTGTTCTCAGAAGTGATCTGGGAGTCAGTGATGCTTTCAGGGATCTTCCCCATGCTGTTCTCCTTCCGTTCAGCACTTTTTCCATCTATTTCAACATTTTCACTGCCAGAAAAATGCTCAGATTTCCCATTGAGTCCCAATATACTCATTACTCAAAACGAGCATGCGAGCAGTAGGAATTGCTTGGTTCGAGTAACAAGCTTCTGAGCATTTTAGTGCTCGCTCATCCCTATAAAGAAATCAGTTAAGCAAACACCTGTAAGGTAAAAACTCTCCTCCTTAAGGAGTGTTCTTAAAATTAGGTGGTTTGGGGAGTTTTCTGCTATTCTAGCACTTTAGGGTTTTAGTTATGATCATCTGTTATAAAACCATAAAAAATAAAGTTTATAAATTGCAAAATTATTTTTAAATTCTTGATGAATTTCTAATAGTTTCATGAATAAATGTCAATCTTAACCATTATCATGGAGTACAAACTGTCAATTTTTTTTCCGCAGAATCACTGTGATTGGAAGAAGCATTTCAAGTTATAACCACATAAAGTGACACGTCATCAGATTTGAAAAATGGGGCTCTGTCAGGAAGGTTAAAACCGGCTTCAGCAGCAAGGGGTTCAATGAAAACATAGTAGCATATTTGTTGTGAATTCCGTTCTGGAGCTCCCTCCTGTGGTTGCTAATGGTACTTTTGTGAGTTCTGCCCTTGGGCTCCCTCTGGTGGTTTCGAGTGGAACTGCTGCTCCTTTAGGTAGCTGTAGCAGCTGCCTTCACTAATCGCCTTGCCTGGGTTTGTTATTTAAACCTGCTCTGGGCTTTAGTTCATGCCAGCTGTCAATGTTCTTGGTTGGATTTGGTTCTCTCCTTGGATATCTCATATGGCCTGTCCTTGTCAGCAAAAGATAAGTTTTTGCTAGTTTTTGTTTGTCCATTTGCTTGGACTCTATTGCTCTGCAAATATGTCTTTTTTTGTCCAGCTTGTCACTATGTCATATTCAGGCTTGCTGGAAGCTCTGGGAAAGCAGATTTGCCCCTCCACATCATGAGTCGGTGTGGAGTTCATTTTTGTAAACTCTGCGTGGATTTTGTAGTTTTTAATACTGACCGCACAGTATCCTTTTCTCTCTGTCTATCAAGTTTAGTATTGGCCTCCTTTGCTGAAATCTGATTTCATTTCTGTGTACGTCATTTCCCTCTTCACTCACAGCCAATATTTGTGGGGGGCTGTCTTTCCTTTTGGGGTTTTCTCTGAGGCAAGATAGCTTTCTGTTTCCTTCTTTAGGGGTAGTTAGTTCTTAGGCTATGAAAAGGTGTCTAGGGAGAGTTAGGAACATCCCACGGCTATTACTAGTGTTGTTGTTAGGATTAGGGACTGCGGTCAGTAGAGATACCACCTTCTCAGAGCTCCTCCCATGTTGTGTTTTAGCCACCAGGTCATATCAGTGTGGCCTCTTAATCACCAGGTCATAACACATATTTACTAATCTTGTGTTATAGTTAGACAAAATCGCTTTAGACCCATCAGTCTTAAAATACACCAAATGAATCACAGTGACTCATATTCAATGATAAATCTAGTGCACTTGTGAACTGTCTAATCTAAAACTGGGTTTACACTGCCAATTTGCAACATGTATGCCAGTTGGCGGTTGTATCATAGCCTGTTTATACAGGCCAATCACAATTCAGATGCGCACAGAACAATCAGTAATGATCAATTGGTGCAAAAAGGCTGCCGTTTTTCTCAGCAGTGCATCCTTTACACAAGATGATGTGCTGCTGACAATGATGATTTATATTGCCTGATTATTCGAGCATTCTTAGTGTTGCTTATTTACCATAATTTCCCAGTGTAAATATAACTTACATTCTTAGTAAAAAAAAAATGAGCACACCTTTAGTAAATTTGTTGTATTTTACAAATACATTATTTTTTATTTCATTCTCTATTTTTTATTTTTTGCATTTTAATTTATTTTTGTTCTCTCCTCTTTTTACTCCTGTTCTGATTTTTCTATGTCCATTTAATTGATCCTATTTACATCTCTTGGCTTATCCTTATACATGTTCCATTCAATGTCCTACATTCCACTTCCCCACCCCTTTTCCCATTCACCACCTCCCCTTTTTTTACTATTCCTGGTTGTCACTTGTGCTCTGTCATTCAATGCCAAGGTTGTCACTTGTGCTCTGTCATTCAGTACCAACCATCTACATCACTCCAGCAGTTCCCATTGGAAGTGACGTTCACAACCTAGCACACTGCCATCCGCTGACATCCTCCTCGAAGACCCAGACCGAAAGTAGCATTTAAAACTCTGCGGTCTTAGAGGACCGCTACGCTCTATCACATAGCGACGATGGTCATGCATCACTCAGCACAGCCCTCTCGATTCTCTCTCTTATAGCCCAGTGATTGCACATAGATGGTAAGGAATAATTTACCTTGATCTTATCTCCACAGACTGTATTTTCAGGTTAGCTCTACGGTGATATATTACATAATACATAGGAGCTCATTGGATAATTGCTGTTTTTTTGCTCATTGTTTCTCTGTTGTACATTACTTTTATTGTTATGGTTTTTGCTTCTGTTATTTATGATTTTTCTATTACCAATATGGCTGAACATCTATTTTTCCTGATTGACATTTTCTCTTTTACTTAGTCAGTGTAATATTCATAGATGATTTATTTCACAATATTGTCTCAAGCTTAGTTCTCCAATCACATATTTGCACTAAAAGCTATGTATTTGTTCTCAATTGGTCTGCTGTATATCTAATCTATTTTTTTGTCCTACTTTGTCATTATTTGTTTTTTATGTTATTTATGTTTGTTGCTTCTTTCATTTTTTTCAGTGTTTGCTAAAGGTCATACAGTCGAAACATCACATTTATAAATACATCACATTGTGGACCACTGAATTACAATTATTTTTCACTAGTCTCACCCTGCGTTCCGGATTCTCTTTACTATTTGGTTTTATGGATTGGAATCTAATCTGAGCACCTTCACCTTCATATAGGAGTGCCACATTCTGCTACTATATACGCATTTAGCCATACACACTATTCTAGGCATTTTCTAAAAGTGTCTACCGAGGCACAGAAAGTGTCAAAAACACTAATAAATGGGGCCCATGAAATCTGGCTCTCAGGAACCACAGAACGAGCCTTTCTAGAGTTACATTGTACCAGGATGAAGGGACCTGCGTAGTCTCGAAACCTTGCAATTTGTTACCATCTTTTCAGTTAGCCATTAAAAGGTATCAACCGCTGAGGACTCTCAATTCTAAATATTTTTCTATCCAATGGCTAACACGGTACCAAGATATATATCTTTCCTGCTCCAGCAAGTTGGAATTTCAGTTATGTGAGTCAGAAGAGTACAGGAGTGCAATTGGGAATCCAGGAAGACAGCTATTGATGAGTTTATTATCGCACTTACACTACATAACATACAGTATACATTTGCACAGGTGTAGGGAATAAAACATTTTATGGGCGTGCGACTTTAATGTGAGATCGAATTCTGGCACATTTTTGTAAGCAGCTCTTCCCCATATTGTACAAAAGCACATGTCTCTAAATCATGCTGTCTATGGTAAGGGCAGCATGAAAGTGTTGATAGGTTCGTGATGCCGATAGATTGTTTCTGTAGATTTTTCAGACAAATAATGTAACAGATATTTTATGTGTTTTCATTATCATCCAGTCATTGGCAGCTACTCTGCCTTAGAGTGAGCTGTCCTATATACTTGCTTGGCATGTTAGTAGTGTCTGAAAATCACATCCAATATTTCCAGCTATTAAAAACACATGCACTCATTGGTATTTATTACAACATTCTTATCATATTAGTGACTTTCAATGTTACTTTTATACAGGATTTGTAACCTTAAAGTGAAATGAACATTACAGCTACCATTAATAGTGTCTCATCAACTCAACCCCTTATAGAATGCAGCCCACAGAGTGTTTCGGTGTTCACCCTGCGTTCTGCTTAGCACTACCGTGGCAAACTGCAGATTCTGAAGAGAAAAGCTGCAGGAAGCCAGGTATTTAACCTTCAGGGAATTGTTAGTATTACATGGTGGCCATTAAAATGAATAGCCAACTTTGTAATACCGACATGGCTCTTGTCTACCACAATATCAGCTACTTGTGCAGAACAGGTTTTCCTTCAGACTCGCAGGGGATCCTGATCAAGCAGAGCACACATATGGGGGCAGGAGATAGCTATTTGGCTGACAGATTGTGTGGCCAAGATGTTATTGTTGACATCTCTGTTCATGTCTGGATCCAAGTCAGTCTTTGTTGTATCTTACTCCAGTGGACCCTGGAAAAGGACAGGAGAATAAAACTCCAGTCATGATGAATGTTCCCCATTAGACTTCTGGAATAGTGTGCTTTGTATAGACAAAACAAAGACAGAGTTAGCTGTCCTCAGTATCAGAACACATGTTTAGTGAAAACCAAATACAGCTATTCATTAGAAGACTAGCTGTAAAGCACCGTGATGAAAATGGTTTGGGTGTACAACTTCAATTACAAAAAAGCTGGGACTCTGTGTAAAATATAAAGAAAACAAGAATTCAGTGATTTGGAAACCATAGTTGTATGAAATTACTTGGAAGCCATATTTGTATGAAATTAATGGGAAGCCATATTCATATTTTATTCACAACAGAACACGGATCAGAAGTTGAAAGTTAGATATTTTTTTTAGCTCATTTAGAAATTGTTGGCGGCCACACATCTTGAAAACGCTAGGACAGGGCCTTGTTCACTATAGTGTAGCATCGTCTTTTCTTTTTACCGCAGTCTGTAAATGTCTGGGAAGTGAGGAGACCAATTGCTGGTGTTTTGAGAGAGGAGTGTTGTCCTATTCTTTTATGAATTCTAGCTGCTCAATGTTCCTGGGTCATCTTCTGCAAACCCATGCTGGTGTGATGGATACTGTATGGGCTTTAGCATTGTCCTGCTGAAATATGCAAAGTTTTCCCTGAAATAGATATTGTCTAGATGGGAGCAAGTGTTGTTCTAAAACCTTTTCGACCCCCTGAGAAAGCTAGGACCTGAAATGTGCGTTGGAGTTGGAAAGATCACCCACACTATTACACTTTTGTGGGTTAGCACTTTACCCCTGCACTAGTAAAAGTGAAAGTTTTGGACGATCCATTTAATTTACATAGAGCAGCAATTCTACAACTTAGATTACAGAAGATCTGGATTTATATGTATGATAGTTCTTATAGATTAACTTGTGTATGCTTTGTCTCATCTACTTGGTTGAAATGCTTCTTCATTCCCTTTCTTTATTATATTTATTTTAATTATGATATTGACGTCTGCTTATTTGTTGATACTTGTAATCTTGTATATTTTGGTTTTTTTTACCCCCCCTATTTGTAGTCTTCTATATTGGACCTCTCTTTGTAATACATTTTTGTTATACTTAGCATGTTGGTTTATGTACCTTAATACAGAAATATACACTTGTGACACCCCAGGGAGCCAGTTGTCACAATTGTATTGCCTTCCTTTATGGGGAGGGTGATGCCATGCCTGGAAGCGACAAGGATCCCTTTAACAGGTAACACATACATACAACACTGTTCTGACTCCAGGCCAGAAGCGGGAGCTCAAGACCCGGTTTGAGGGTAGCTTCCCTATATATTCTGGCTAGAGGAGGAGTTAGAGAGGAGTCTGTGAGGAGAGCTGGAGCTGAGCAGATGTGCGAGTCTGCAGCTCCTGAGAGGAGAGTCAGTCAGTCTGTAGGAGACAGTGAGGGAAAAAGGAGCAAAGGAGGAGCGAGAAACTGGAGTGGAGGTTCGAGTGGGCTCACTCCAGGTTTGAGTGCAAGAAATTTGAGCTTGTGGGGGAAATGTATGCTGTACAGTAGAAACTGGCGGGCAGGAGCTACAAGTTTCCCGGCCACAATTATACCCAAAGGAACAGCAGCAGATAGAGCCTGGAGTCACCACGAGAAGGGACACCTGTAAAAAGGCTTGAGTTGCCATGCCGGTAGTGTCCACCTAAGAGGACAGATTGAGAGAGGACCTTGTATGAAGCCTAAGGCAGCAAGGGACTAAGAACACAGCGCAGAAAGGAAGGCTTCCAACCCCAACTGGCTAAGGGGATTCCGAATTGCTTCCAGGCTTCCCAGATTCCAAAGACCACCTGTAATCCGTGTACCTGAACGTCATCAGTAACAGGTAAAGAGACTGCAACCTTGTGTCCTCCAATTCTTTCCTGCACTTCACCATCTATCATCCTTACCAACTGTACCGGGAGCCCTGGGGACTAAGCTCTACCTGTGGGGAGCTATACCACCTCTGCTGCAATACCATCATCCCCAATGGACCCCTTTAAGCAGCGTCGGCCATCACTGGCCAAGTATCACAGGTGGCGTCATGAACATACTACATTAGACTTTATTCCCATTTCCATTAATCCCCTTTTTACTGGACACCCAGGGCCACGGACCGTGTCACTGCCACCGTGACCACCCCTTTAAGAACGGAACCGGCCCAGTACCAAGTACCCTATGGCCCCTGGTGGGCACGCCACACTTTTTAATCAAAGTGTGTGGATTCTATGGCTCCTTGTCTATGTAGATAGTAATGTTTTCTTTGTCTATGTAGGTTGTCCGTTGTCTTGTCCATTCTGCACATGGATTTGCTCAGATTCTCTGAATATTTTTACAATATAATGTACTGTAGATGGTGGAATTTTCATGCTTTTGCAAGCATTTGTTTAAATGTTTCACAATTTTAGACACAGTTTTTCACATATTGGCAAACCTCTGACCATCTTTGCTTCTGAGAGACTCTGCCTCTCTAGCCTGCTCTTTTTTATACATAGTCATGAGACTAAGTACCACTTACTTTTCCAGTCTTTAGTTAACCCTGTCCCAATTTTCTTAAGATGTGCTGTTGATATTAATTTCTAAATGAGTTGCACATTTTTCTATTTGATTTGAAAATAACTAACTTTCACCTTCTGATCTCTGTTCTTTATCTATTGTGAATAACATATGGATATACGAGGTTTCCAAATCATTGGATTCTTATTTTCTTCACGTTTTACATAACGTCGCAACTTTTTTTGGAATTAGGGTTGTATTTTGTTACATTTGGATCTGGGCGACTCACCACCATAAAATGTACTTCATTTTACTTGTTGGTGTTTGAGGATGTAAAACTATTTGTCAATAAATTCATCAAGGAATGGCTTGGTAAAAAAAAATAATACATTGATTAAAATGTTTCTTCTAGTCTATGTCAGCAACTAGTAAAAAACATCTTCTGGAGGTTGTTTTTGGCAAATGGAGCAATGTAGGTATTGGGGTCAAGGTTAACTTGCTTTTTCTTAGAAGGAACTTAATATCTGTGAATTTCTTAATTAGTAAATTATTGCCGCCATGTTTTTGTTCTATTACTTCACCTTTATAGACTAAATGGTCAAGTCTATTAAAAAAGAAATCATTGCATGTGTTCTTACTTTTTCTTGTGACTCTGTGATAATATTTTTATAGATATATATCTGGAGCTGTGTATAAAATAAAAGTAATGAGAACGTACAAAGTGTACTTTTTTTGTAATCTCCCTAAATGAAACATAGAACAGAATGCCATCCCTTGTCTCTGTGCTTGGATTCTTTTTGTGACTCAGTCCATAAGACTGTGTCCTTGGAGCCAGCACAGCATTCCTGCTTCATCTCGGCATTCGCCTGGACAAGTCATTTGTTAAATATTTTTTTTAACTCAAAATTTAATTCCTAACCTGTATTTTTTGTTAAAAAAAATAGTTCCAAATGTCACTTGCCTAAAGGGAAGCTATTGTTATAAAATGACCCATTGTATAAATCAGGTTTTTTGGCAAATATATTTTTAAAACATTTTGGCAATGTTTTGTTTTCCATATCACAACAATCTGTATTCAAAATTGTGTTTGTTTTCAGGAAACAACACATGGACATTAGCCAAAATTAACGGACCAGTCTCTAAATTTTGTATTGAATAACTAAAGAGTATGTAAAATGGTCAATGTGATGGCAGGTTCAGCAGGGTCTTCCATTGTAAATGGTGGATCCTTTGTTACAGTATCAGCTGTATATAACGGTATTATCCTGATAATATGGAGCTTTGGGGAAAATTCTTTCTGAAAGAACAAGTATGTGTCTAAAAAATCCTCAGTGGCCAGTGTGAAAACATTACTCATTTTATTTTTTTAATAAACCATTATAATGCCAAACTTTAAAAAAAAAAAAACATGTAACACAAAAAAACCTGACAAACTACTGGCCATTTTCAGATGATAGCTTCCCTTCAAAGGACAATTGTTAAAAAACAAGGTTGACCTACTGTACATCAAGTTTCTTATAGGGGTTGTCCTTATTGGGGAACTCTAAGAAAAGAGGGGTTCCCCTGTTCACCACTTTTCTCTCTTGGCCCAAATGAAGAGTTTTTACCAAGAATTTATCTCATTCTAGAAAATCTGTCCTAGCCGTCATTACAGAGTTAACAGAATGATTTGAATGGGCACTGTGTAATACATTGTGTTTCAGCACTACAGGAAAACTACTGACAGGTGCAAAAATTACAGCTGCTTGTTGGGGGTCTCAGCAGTGAAACACTTTGGATTCAACTTATTGTCAGGGGACCCTGATAAAAAGTAGGAATTGTTCTAAGCAGAGTACCATTTTAAATCTTCCTCACTTACATCGGGATTGCCTACAGATTTTAAGTATCGGAACGGTCCACATATTACTCTGCAATGACGTTTTGAAATGTCACTGCATAGCAAGCAACTGCATGAAAAAATGTTACCTACTTTTTATGGTGTTTTTGTTCCAAACATCAAGGGAAAAATGTAACTTCTAAATTAATTGCACCACATTTGTAATATGTTTTAGATCTGTTCTTCAGCTTTCCCAGAAAAAAGAGTGGCTTTATATCAAAAAGTTATGGATTTGAATGTGGCATCACTTTCCCATGCAGTTAAGTAAGCCAACTAATACCTGATATAAATTTAGACAAAATATCTAAAGTTGCACCAAGTTTATCCTACATCAAGAGGTGCTGATAAATTTGGCAAATTTTAAAAACCCTTTGGCTTCACAGACAGTTTTGGCCTTTATTCCAGATCATTATTTTTCACTTTCCTATTTTGATGTTCCGGAAGCCATAATTATTTTAAGTATTTGTGACAGTCATATGATGGCTTTTTTTTTTTTAGATGAGCCGTGTTTGTCAATGACATAAAATTGGGGTACATTTAACTTATTACCAAACTTTTATTAACTTTTTAAGAAAATTAATCTAAACAAAGCAACAGTTCTGCCACTTTCTGCGTTTTACATTTTATACTATTACTCATCCTGCACAAATAAATAATTCACTTTAATCTGCTGATAAATAAAAATATAGCAATGACACATTTATACAATTATAGTTATGTCTATTTCTTTTATACACTTAATACACTCTTTGAAAAAAATATAATTTGTTTTGGGATTGACATATCTTGAGAGACATAAGTTTCACAATTTTCCTTTCACAGAGCTGTATGAGGGTTTATTTTTTTTTGCATGACAAACTAATTTTTATTTGGTGCCATGTAATTTTTTAAATCGCTTTTTATTAACTCTTTGGAAAGCAAAAACAACAAAAAACAGCAATTCTATATTTTGCTTATTTTTTTGTATATACGAATCATTCACCGTTCAATGTAATTGTAATATTTAGGGATAAGTTAGTGTAAGTTTGGGTTTTGGGGCACAATCCGAACGTTATTCCAAAGTTTAGTTGACGTACCTGAACTGTACCTGAACTTGAACCAGAACCCGAACCCCATTGAAACCAAAACTTTTTACATATGGAAAAAAAAAATCTCTCTTTCTTCTCTCTCTTCTTTCTCTCATCCCTAGACTGCCCCCTAGTACTCCGAACACTAAAACATACCGTATATACTCGAGTATAAGCCGACCCCCCTAATTTTGCCACAAAAAACTGGGAAAACTTATTGACTCGAGTATAAGCCTAGGGGGGAAAATGCAGCAGCTACCGGTTAATGTCAAAAGTAATAATAGATACCAATAAAAGTAAAATTAATTGAGACATCAGTAGGTTAAGTGTTTTTGAATATCCATATTGAATCAGGAGCCCCATATAATGCTCCATACTGTTCATTATGGCCCCATAAGATGTTCCATATTAAAATATGCCCCATATAATCCTGCATAAAGGTTAATAAAGGCCCCATAAGATGCTCCATAGACACATTTGCCCAATATAATTCTGCACAAATGCTGATTATGGCCCCATAAGATGCTCTATACAGATATTTGCCCCTTATAGTGCTGCACAAACGTTATGGCCCTATAAGATGATCCATACAGACACTTGCCCCATATGCCGTAGTGCCCTACAAACGTTAATTATGGCCCCATACAGACACTTGCCCCATATAGTGCTGCACAAACATTATGCCCCTATATAGTGCTGCAGAAACGTTATGGCCCCATATAGTGCTGCAGAAACATTATGGCCCCATATAGTGCTGCAGAAACGTTATGGCCCCATATAGTGCTGCAGGAATGTTATGGCCCCATGTAGTGCTGCAGGAATGTTATGGCCCCATATAGTGCTGCAGGAACGTTATGGCCCCCATATAGTGCTGCAGGAATGTTATGGCCCCATATAGTGCTGCAGGAATGTTATGGCCCCATATAGTGCTGCAGGAATGTTATGGCCCCCATATAGTGCTGCAGGAATGTTATGGCCCCATATAGTGCTGCAGGAATGTTATGGCCCCATATAGTGCTGCAGGAATGTTATGGCCCCATATAGTGCTGCAGGAATGTTATGGCCCCATATAGTGCTCCAGGAATGTTATGGCCCCCATATAGTGCTGCAGGAATGTTATGGCCCCATATAGTGCTCCAGGAATGTTATGGCCCCATATAGTGCTGCAGGAATGTTATGGCCCCATATAGTGACGCAGGAATGTTATGGCCCCTTATAGTGACGCAGGAACGTTATGGCCCCATATAGTGCCGCAGGAATGTTATGGCCCCATATAGTGCTGCAGGAATGTTATGGCCCCATATAGTGCTGCAGGAATGTTATGGCCCCATATAGTGCCGCAGGAATGTTATGGCCCCATATAGTGCCGCAGGAACGTTATGGCCCCATATAGTGCTGCAGGAATGTTATGGCCCCCATATAGTGCTGCAGGAATGTTATGGCCCCATATAGTGCTGCAGGAATGTTATGGCCCCCATATAGTGCTGCAGGAATGTTATGGCCCCATATAGTGCTGCAGGAACTTTATGGCCCCCATATAGTACTGCAGGAATGTTATGGCCCCATATAGTGCTGCAGGAATGTTATGGCCCCATATAGTGCTGCAGGAATGTTATGGCCCCATATAGTGCAGCAGGAACGTTATGGCCCCATATAGTGCTGCAGGAACGTTATGGCCCCCATATAGTGCTGCAGGAACGTTATGGCCCCCATATAGTGCTCCAGGAATGTTATGGCCCCATATAGTGCTCCAGGAATGTTATGGCCCCATATAGTGCTGCAGGAACGTTATGGCCCCATATAGTGCTGCAGGAATGTTATGGCCCCATATAGTGCTGCAGGAATGTTATGGCCCCATATAGTGCTGCAGGAATGTTATGGCCCCATATAGTGCTGCAGGAATGTTATGGCCCCATATAGTGCTGCAGGAACGTTATGGCCCCATATAGTGCTCCAGGAATGTTATGGCCCCATATAGTGCTGCAGGAACGTTATGGCCCCATAGATGCTCCATACAGACACTTGCCCCATTTGCTGCGATAAAAAAATAAATCACATACTCACCTCTCCGTCGCTCAGGCCCCGGGCACTTTCAATAGTCACCTCTCCTCGTTCCGGGCGCCGATCTGTCTCCAGCACTGACGTTCAGCAGAGGGCGCGCACTGACCACGTCACCGCGCCCTCTGACCTCAGCGTCACTGCTGGAGACAGATCGGCGCCCGGAACGAGGAGAGGTGACTATCGCGCAGCGCTGCGCTCCCCTCCCCGTATACTCACCTGGTCCTGCCGCTGTGTAGATCCTGCTTCCCCCGACGCCGCAGCGCTTCATCCTGTACTCAGCGGTCACATGGTCCCGCTGATTACAGTAATGAACAGGCGGCTCCACCCCTATGGGGCCCGAATATTCATTTACTGTAATGAGCGGGACCATGTGACCGCTGAGTACAGGAAGAAACTGAAGCTGCTGCTGCCGGTGCCGGGGAAGCAGGGACCGCGCCTGCACTAGGTGAGTATTTTTAGACAGCCCCCTCTCCCCCTCCCCTGCCGACCCCCGGTATGACTCGAGTATAAGCCGAGAGGGGCAATTTCAGCCCAAAAAAGTGGGCTGAAAATCTTGGCTTATACTCGAGTATATACGGTACTTCTGGCCGAAGTCTGTGCTAGGAATTTAGCACCAGACACTAACTGTCCGGTATGAACTCTGAACGTTTAAGATCACGTTGGTTCATCTCTAGTCATAATATCTTTTTTCTGTGGGTTCATAAGAACACGCCAATACCAAATTTATATGTCACCATTTAAATGGCACCATTTTCCTAGACCTGTATTGTCTCCTTTTTATGGGATCTGGGGCTGGGTGAAGGCTTATGTTTTGTGTGCGTTAGCTGACATTTTTATTCATACCATTTGGGAAGGATGTATAGTTTTGATCGCCTGTTATTGCATTTTATTGCATCGTAATTCTGGTATTTTGATTTTTTTTCTCGTTACACCGTTTACCCATCAGATTAATTATTTTTGTAATTTCATCAATTGGGTGTTTCTGAATGCAGCGACATCAAATATGTGCATTTTTCATTTTTTATTATTTTATTTTGAATAGGGCAAAAGGGTGGTGATTTGAACTTTTATATTTTGTAAACTTTAAAAATAATTTTTAAAACTTTTTTTTACTTTTTACTTGTTTACTTGCTTCAGTGGCCTCAATAGGAGATTTGAAGCTGTAATCTTCTGCTTGTTTGTGCTACACATAGCATGGATGAAGCCCTGCTATGTGTAGCAGAAATGCTCATCTGGTATGGACGGTGGATGCCTGTAAGGGTACCGTCACACAGTACCATTTTCATCGCTACGACGGCACGATCCGTGACGTCGCAGCGTCGTACGATTATCGCTCCAGCGTCGTAGACTGCGGTCACACTTTGCAATCACGGCGCTGGAGCGATGCCGAAGTCCCCGGGTAACCAGGGTAAACATCGGGTAACTAAGCGCAGGGCCGCGCTTAGTAACCCGATGTTTACCCTGGTTACCAGCGTAAACGTAAAAAAACCAAACAGTACATACTTACATTCCGGTGTCTGTCCCCCGGCGTTCTGCTTCTCTGCACTGTGTAAGCACCATAGCCGGAAAGCAGAGCGGTGACGTCAGACGTCACCGCTGTGCTCGCTTTCCGGCTGGCACCGGAATGTGAGTATGTACTGTTTGTTTTTTTTACGTTTACGCTGGTAACCAGGGTAAACATCGGGTTACTAAGCGCGGCCCTGCGCTTAGTTACCCGATGTTTACCCTGGTTACAAGCGAACACATCGCTGGATCGCTGTCACACTCAACGATCCAGCGATGTCAGCGGGTGATCAAGCGACGAAAGAAAGTTCCATACGATCTGCTACGACGTACGATTCTCAGCAGGGTCCCTGATCGCTGCTGCGTGTCAGACACTGCGATATCGTAACGATATCGCTAGAACGTCACGAATCGTACCGTCGTAGCGATCAAAATGGCACTGTGTGACGGTACCCTTAGAGCTGTAAGGCAATAAAACCTGCCAATATGCATCTAATCCAAAACTATCCCACTTCCACCAACTATCCCTACACTGAGTGCAGGTTCTGCTAGAGACAAAGGACAGAATGTAGCCCTGAAAAGGACTTTTGTTTTAATGGTGCAGCAGCGGTATACAAGTACTGCAAAATCGATTAAACACTGCCCATATGCCTGTATATGCCTGTTCTAATCTAAGCCCTTACTCCTAGATCAACTCTTCCTGAACTGCTTCTAGAGGAGAGTGTGCCAAGTATTGCATCACCGGGTCTTATATAAGACCCAATGACATGATGCGGCAGGCGAATCGCAGTAATGCACGTAGCCAACATTGGAGGAACGATCCATCTTCTGTGTGGAATTTCCCCATAGATTTGCATTAGATGCAGTAAATCCGCAGGAACAAAAGGCATATGCATTTTGAGTGCGTTTACATAGATGTTTTTAGACTGGTTTAACCTAACAAATAAACAAGTTTAAAAAATGAAGTATTTTTGATAACCAGGCAAGGTAAAGCAGACAGCTGTGAGCTTATATTATCAGGCTGGGAAGGTCCATTGTTATTATGCCCTTGCCAACCTAAAAATACAAACTCATAGAAAAGGATACTTTAAAGACATAATGCAATTTGACTCTGTACTTGGATGTGACTCACCCATTCAAGTCTATAGGTGCAAGAAAAAAAAACAGGTGCCACAGCATTGCATCCAATATTAACAGATACATTACAATTCTGTAGCATAGGAAACTATAAATGGTCCTGTAAAAGATTATTAGCTGTTGAGAAAAAAAACTGACTGCACACGGATGACAAATGAGAAGAAAATCGTCGCACTCTCCTGGATGAAAATTGGACCTTTATTTAAACTGTTGTGTGAACCTATCCTAATACCGATACTAATTACAACCAGTATACATAAGAGAGCTGGTACTATGCAGTGTATGTATACTGTATGTACAGATACTTCAATTTATACCCCACAGGCAATATCTATACAACCAATATATAGCAACCAATCACTAAGCATCTTTCATTTCACCAGAGCTGTTTAACCCCTTAAGCCCCGAGGGTGGTTTGCACGTTAATGACCGGGCCAATTTTTACAATTCTGACCACTGTCCCTTTATGAGGCTATAACTCTGGAACGCTTTGACAGATCTTGGCGATTCTGACATTGTTTTCTCGTGACATATTGTACTTCATGATAGTGGTAAAATTTATTCGATATAACTTGCGTTTATTTGTGAAAAAAATGGAAATTTGGCGAAAATTTTGAAAATCTCGCAATTTTCCAACTTTGAATTTTTATGCCCTTAAATCACAGACATATGTCATGCAAAATACTTAATAAGTAACATTTCCCACATGTCTACTTTACATCAGCACAATTTTGGAACCGAAATTTTTTTTTGTGACGGAGTTATAAGGGTTAAAAGTTGACCAGCAATTTCTCATTTTTACAACACCATTTTTTTTTAGGGACCACATCTCATTTGAAGTCATTTTGAGGGGTCTATATGATAGAAAATACCCAAGTGTGACACCATTCTAAAAACTGCACCTCTCAAGGTGCTCAAAACCACATTCAAGAAGTTTATTAACCCTTCAGGTGTTTCACAGGAATTTTTGGAATGTTTAAATAAAAATGAACATTTAACTTTTTTTCACACAAAATTTATTTCAGCTCCAATTTGTTTTATTTTACCAAGGGTAACAGGAGAAAATGGACCCCCAAAGTTGTTGTACAATTTGTCCTGAGTATGCTGATACCCCATGTGTGGGGGTAAACCACTGTTTGGGCGCATGGCAGAGCTCGGAAGGAAAGGAGCGCCATTTGACTTTTCAATGCAAAATTGACTGGAATTGAGATGGGACGCCATGTTGCATTTGGATAGCCCCTGATGTGCCTAAACATTGAAACCCCCTACAAGTGACACCATTTTGGAAAGTAGACCCCCTAAGGAACTTATCTAGATGTGTGGTGAGCACTTTGACCCACCAAGTGCTTCACAGAAGTTTATAATGCAGAGCCGTAAAAATAAAAAATCATATTTTTTCACAAAAATTATCTTTTCACCCCCAATTTTTTATTTTCCCAAGGGTAAGAGAAGAAATTAGATCCCAAAAAATGTTGTGCAATTTGTCCTGAGTACGCTGATACCCCATATGTGGGTGTAAACCATTGTTTGGGCGCATAGCAGAGCTTGGAAGGGAAGGAGCGCCATTTGACTTTTCAATGCAAAATTGACTGGAATTGAGATGAGACGCCATGTTGGGTTTGGAGAGCCCCTGATGTGCCTAAACACTGAAACCCCCTACAAGTGACACCATTTTGGAAAGTAGACCCCCTAAGGAACTTATCTAGATGTGTGGTGAGCACTTTGACCCACCAAGTGCTTCACAGAAGTTTATAATGCAGAGCCGTAAAAATAAAAAATCATATTTTTTCACAAAAATTATCTTTTCGCCCCCAATTTTTTATTTTCCCAAGGGTAAGAGAAGAAATTGGACCCCAAAAAATGTTGTGCAATTTGTCCTGAGTACGCTGATACCCCATATGTGGGTGTAAACCATTGTTTGGGCGCATGGCAGAGCTTGGAAGGGAAGGAGCGCCATTTGACTTTTCAATGCAAAATTGACTGGAATTGAGATGGGACGCCATGTTGCGTTTGGAGAGCCCCTGATGTGCCTAAACATTGAAACCCCCCACAAGTGACACAATTTTGGAAAGTAGACCCCCTAAGGAACTTATCTAGATGTGTTTTGAGAGCTTTGAACCCCCAAGTGTTTCACTACAGATTATAACGCAGAGCCGTGAAAATATATATATGGTTTTTTTTCACAAAAATGATTTTTTAGCCCCCAGCTTTGTATTTTTACAAGGGTAACAGGATAAATTAGACCCCAAAGGTTGTTGTCCAATTTGTCCTGAGTATGCTGATACCCCATATGTGGGGGGGAACCACTGTTTGGGCGCATGACAGAGCTCAGAAGGGAAGGAGCGCCATTTGGAATGCAGACTTAAATGGATTGGTCAGCAGCCGTCACGTTGCATTTGCAGAGCCCCTGATGTACCCAAACAGTACAAACCCCCCACAAGTGACCCCATATTGGAAACTAGACCTCCAAAGGAACTTATCTAGATGTGTTGTGAGAACTTTGAACCCCCAAGTGTTTCACAAAAGTTTATAGCGCAAAGCCGTGAAAATAAAAATTCTTTTTTTTTTCACAAAAATGATTTTTTAGCCCCCAGTTTTGTATTTTCACAAGGGTAACAGGATAAATTAGACCCCAAAAGTTGTTGTCTAATTTGTCTTGAGTACGCTGATACCCCATATGTGGGGGGAACCACTGTTTGGGCGCATGACAGAGCTCGGAAGGGAAGGAGCGCCATTTGGAATGCTGACTTAAATGGATTGGTCTGCAGGCGTCACGTTGCATTTGCAGAGCCCCTGATGTACCCAAACAGTACAAACCCCCCACAAGTGACCCCATATTGGAAACTAGACCTCCAAAGGAACTTATCTAGATGTGTTGTGAGAACTTTGAACCCCCAAGTGTTTCACAAAAGTTTATAGCGCAAAGCCGTGAAAATAAAAATTATTTTTTTTTTCACAAAATTGATTTTTTAGCCCCCAGTTTTGTATTTTCACAAGGGTAACAGGATAAATTAGACCCCAAAAGTTGTTGTCTAATTTGTCCTGAGTACGCTGATACCCCATATGTGGGGGGAACCACTGTTTGGGCGCATGACAGAGCTCGAAAGGGAAGGAGCGCCATTTGGAATGCTGACTTAAATGGATTGGTCTGCAGGCGTCACGTTGCATTTGCAGAGCCCCTGATGTACCCAAACAGTACAAACCCCCCACAAGTGACCCCATATTGGAAACTAGACCTCCCAAGGAACTTATCTAGATGTGTTGTGAGAACTTTGAACCCCCAAGTGTTTCACTACAGTTTATAACGCAGAGCCGTGAAAATAAAACTTTTTTTCTCACAAAAATGATTTTTACCCCCCCAAATTTTTAATTTTCCCAAGGATAATAAGAGAACTTGGACCCCAGAAGTTGTTGTTCAATTTGTCCCGAGTACGCTGATAACCCATATGTTGGGGTAAACCCCTTTTTGGGCGCACGGGAGAGCTCGGAAGGGAAGGAGCACTGTTTTACTTTTTCAACGCAGAATTGGCTGGAATTGAGATTGGACGCCATGTCGCGTTTGGAGAGCCCCTGATGTGCCTGGACAGTGGAAACTCCCCAATTCTACCTGAAACCCTAACCCAAACACACCCCTAACCCTAATCCCAACGGTAACCCTAACCACACCCCTAGCCCTGACACACCCATAATTCTAATCCCAACCCTAATCCAAACCGTAAATGTAATTCAAACCCTAACCCTAACTTTAGCCCCAACCCTAACCCTAACTTTAGCCCCAACCCTAACCCTAACTTTACCTCCAACCCTAGCCCTAACCCTATCCCTAACCCTAACTTTAGCCCTAACCCTAACTCTAGCCCTAACCCTAACCCTAACCCTAATGGGAAAATGGAAATAAATACATTTTTTTAATTTTATTATTTTTTTCCTAACTAAGGGGGTGATGAAGGAGGGTTTGATTTACTTTTATAGCATTTTTTTATATCGGATTTTTATGATTGGCAGCTGTCACACACTAAAAGACGCTTTTTATAGCAAAAAAGTTTTTGCGTCTCCACATTTTGAGACCTATAATTTTTCCACATTTTGCTCCACAGAGTCATGTGAGGTCTTGTTTTTTGCGGGACGAGTTGACGTTTTTATTGGTAATATTTTTAGACACGTGACCATTTTTGATCACTTTTTATTCCGATTTTTGTGAGGCAGAATGACCAAAAACCTGCTATTCATGAATTTCTTTTGGGAGAGGCGTTTATACCGTTCCACGTTTGGTAAAATTGATAAAGCAGTTTTATTCGTCGGGTCAGTATGATTACAGTGAAACCTCATTTATATCATTTTTTTATGTTTTGGCGCTTTTATACGATAAAAACTATTTTATAGAAAAAATAATTATTTTGGTATCGCTTTATTCTCAAGACTATAACTTTTTTATTTTTTTGCTGATGATGCTGTATCGTGGCTTGTTTTTTGCGGGACAAGATGACGTTTTCAGCGGTACCATGATTATTTATATCAGTCTTTTTGATCGCGTGTTATTCCACTTTATGTTCGGCGGTATGGTAATAAAGCGTTGTTTTTTGCCTCGTTTTTTTTTTTTTTTCTTACGGTGTTTACTGAAGGGGTTAACTAGTGGGGCAGTTTTATAGGTTGGGGCGTTACGGACGCGGCGATACTAAATATGTGTACTTTTATTGTTTTGGTTTTTTTATTTCGAGAAAAAAATGTATTTATGGGAATAATATATATTTTTTTATTATTATTTATTTAGGATTTTTTTTTTTTTTTTTTTACACATGTGGAAAATTTTTTTTTTTTACTTTTTTACTTTGTCCCAGGGGGGGACATCACAGATCGATGATCTGATAGTGTGCACAGCACTCTGTCAGATCACCGATCTCACTTACATCGGTGCAGGCTTACCAGCGTCTGCTCTGAGCAGGCGCTCGGTAAGCCACCTTTCTCCCTGCAGGACCCGGATGCCGCGGCCATCTTGGATCCGGGACCTGCAGGGAGGAAGGAGGTAGGAGACCCTCGGAGCAACGCGATCACATCGCGTTGCTCCGGGGGTCTCAGGGAAGCCCGCAGGGAGCCCCATCCCTGCGCGATGCTTCCCTATACCGCCGGCACATCGCGATCATGTTTGATCGCGGTGTGCCGGGGGTTAATGTGCCGGGGGCGGTCCGTGACCGCTCCTGGCACATAGTGCCGGATGTCAGCTGCGATAGGCAGCTGACACCCGGCCGCGATCGGCCGCGCTCCCCCCGTGAGCGCGGCCGATCGCATATGACGTACTATCCCGTCACCGGGAATTAAGTCCCAGGTCACCTTGACGGGATAGTACGTCATACGGGATTAAGGGGTTAAAGGAAGAAAGCTGAGCTGTTATTGGTTGTTATGAGCACAATTTTCCCACTCCACAACACCTCAGCAGACACTGACAGGGTGGGAGAAATCTAGCATCCCCAGTAACATAAGTTCCCAGCCATTGTCTTCCCCCCAGAAAGGAGCAGAGACACATGACAAAAATGAATCACCCCCTCCTCTATTACTGCGGGGCTCTATTGTTACCTACGTAGAAAATCGCATCATCAGCGGCCACACACAGAGCCGCACTGCCAAGTTACATAATAGCACATCTCCAGGGCCACCCACCTCCACGCTCAGCACCACCCGGCTCGGGACTATGGGATGGAGGATGTGATGGGTATATGGGCATGGGACTATGGGATGAAGGATGTGTGATGTGTGATGAACTATGTGATGGAGGATAAGTATTTATTTATTTTACTCACTAATATAGTTCCATTAATTCCACAGCACTTTACATACATTATTGTATGATGGGTATATGGGCACTGGACTATGCGATGGAGGATATGTGATGGGTAAATGGACATGGGACTATGGGATAGAGTGTTAGGGGTCGAGTTCCCACCTCTGCACAGGGGGAATCTCGAACCATCTCCGCTGCGGTCTCCCATTCTTCTGCCACAGTGGAGCCTGCTCAGCTGAGACGTTGGTCCCAGTGTCTTGCTCAGTCTCACTCTGTGCAAAGGGTAACTGCTGCTTTTCCAGCTTCTGCCATTGAAGCCAGTGCTGGGCAGCGGCGAGCAGATGCTTTTGGGACTAAGTCCTACTTTTCCCCTTCTGAGCATGCCCAGGGCAAGATCTCCCATTGGAGATCGAGGGTCACATGCTCAGATACTGCAGCAGGTCCCATTGGTCCTCCAGGAAGGTCCTGAAGGTGCTCAACTTCTGTGGCAGCCTCCCATTGGTCCTTTTGGGAAGGTCCTGTACATGCTGCAGCTATAAAAGGTTCGCATGACCGCACGGCCATGCACTAGTGTACATTTGTATACGTGTGTGTGTTGATGAGTGCAAGTCGTTCTTAAATATCCCATCCCTATTGTATCGCGTATGGTGTATGGCTGCTATCTAGCGCCCGGCTGAACTGTCAGCACTATTACACACAACAGCGTCTACTGCTGTGACCGCCAGTACGGCGCCACGCGCCATTAGAGCGCTTTCTTAGCCCAAGCCTGGGTGGTTGGCGGCATCTGCCAGTACGGCACAGCTCGCACTCTTGTGCTCAAAATATTATTTCAGTTAATCTCTTACACCCAGTAGCGGTGTTGAGCGCAAGTAGTCTAGATGGACTCAAGTCCCGAGTCTTGGGACTGAGCTCGGTGACTCCTTGCTTGCGCTCTTTGTGCAGTACTGCAGCCCTGTGACTTAACAGAGTTCACTTCCACCGCCATATAGCGCTGCCATTTGCTAGCAGCAGGTTCTCTCTCGCACGGTGGACCCCGGACTGGGAACGCACCTGATAACATCTCACTATTTACTTGGTGCGTTCCGCCAGTCCTAACATAGAGGATATGTATGATGGGTACATGGGCTCAGGACTATGGGTTGGAGGCTGTGTGATGGGTATATGGGCTCAGGACTATGGGATGGTGCATGTGTCATGGGTATATGGACACGGGGCTGTGGGATGGAAATATGTTTGATGGGTATATAGACATGGGACTATGGGATGGAGGATGTGTGATGGTATATGGGCACTGGACTATAGGATGGAGAATATGTATGATGGGTATATGGGCATGGGACTATGGGATGTAGGATATGTATGATAGGTATATGGGCATGGGACTATGGGATGGAGGATGTGTGATGGGTATATGGGCTCAGGACTATGGGACGGAGGATGTGTGATGGGTATATGGGCACTGGACTATGGGATGGAGGATAATCATTATAATTTGTTATAACTAACCACAGTTAGTAACTAGGCCCTGGCAACACCGGGCTCTTCAGCTAGTATATATATATCATAACTGAGCAGCACCAAATCTTGAGCAGTGGGTGAAAAGCTTTTAGGACACACACCCATAAATCAAAGGGATTTCTAAAAAGAAAAAAAGCTGTTATGATCTGAAACTTTGCCACATGCACTAATAAAGAGTCCTCCACTTTTTATTTATAAAATATATATACAGTACAGACCAAAAGTTTGGACACACCTTCTCATTTAAAGATTTTTCTGTATTTTCATGACTATGAAAATTGTACATTCACACTGAAGGCATCAAAACTATGAATTAACACGTGGAATTATATACTTAACAAAAAAGTGTGAAACAACTGAAATTATGTCTTATATTCTAGGTTCTTCAAAATAGCCACCTTTTGCTTTGATGACTGCTTTGCACACTCTTCTGGCATTCTCTTGATGAGCTTCAAGAGGTTGTCACCTGAAATGGTTTTCACTTCACAGGTGTGCCCTGTCAGGTTTAATAAGTGGGATTTCTTGCCTTGTAAATGGTGTTGGGACCATCAGTTGTGTTGTGCAGAAGTCTGTTGGATACACATTTGTATTATGGCAATAAAAAAAGCAGCTAAGTAAAGAAAAATGAGTGGCCATCATTGCTTTAAGAAATGAAGGTCAGTCAGTTTGAAAAATTGGGAAAACTTTGAAAGTCTCCCCTAGTGCAGTGGCAAAAACCATCAAGCGCTACAAAGAAACTGGCTCACATTAGGACCGCCCCAGGAAACGAAGACCAAGAGTCACCTCTGCTTCTGATCAAAAGTTTATCCGAGTCACCTGCCTCAGAAATCGCAGGTTAACAGCAGCTCAGATTAGAGACCAGGTCAATGCCACACAGAGTTCTAGCAGCAGACACATCTCTACAACAACTGTTAAGAGGAGACTTTATGCAGCAGGCCTTCATGGTAAAATAGTTGCTAGGAAACCAATGCTAAGGACAGGCAACAAGCAGAAGAGACTTGTTTGGACTAAAGAACACAAGGAATGGACATTAGACCAGTGGAAATCTGTACTTTGGTCTGATGAGTCCAAATTTGAGATCTTTGGTTCCAACCACCGTGTCTTTGTGCAACGCAGAAAAGGTGAACGGATGGACTCTACATACCTGGTTCCCACCGTGAAGCATGGAGGAGGAGGTGTGATGGTGTGGGGGTGCTTTGCTGGTGACACTGTTGGGGATTTATTCAAAATTGAAGGCATACTGAACCAGCATGGCTACCACAGCATCTTGCAGTGGCATGCTATTACAACCCTGCCATGCCGGCCATTTTTGCCTAGTTTCTTTCTTATGGTGGAGTCATGAACACTGACCTTAAGATGTGATAAACCACAGTTAATATATGGGGAAGGCACTTTTTCACACAGGCCCCTGTAGGTGTGGATTTCTTTTTCCCCTAATAAAAAAGATCTTTGTTGAAAAACTGCATTTTGTGTTTACTTGTGCTATCTTTGTCTAATATTTACATCTGTTTGGTAATCTGAAGCATTGCAGTGTGACAAACATGCAAAAGAATAGGAAACTGTATATATATAACATATAACACTGATACTAAGGATTTGCACAAGCCTATATCCACAGAAGATCCATGTTTAGTTCTCCAAGATGTTTGGAATAACCTCCTTGCTGAGTTCCTTGAAAAACAGTATGTAAGTGTACATAGAAGAAGCATTCTTTCTTTGCATAATTTTTTTATACACATACCTAAAACTTTTGCATAATACGTTTTTTGTTAAAACAACAGGATACAATGGAAGGAACATAAGTACTGAAGAAACAATAAAAAATACATCACAAGGAATATAGCAATGTTTAACAAAGTAATAGACTAAAAACAAATCCTATGTACACTGATCTTGCACTGTTCTTTCCATCTGTTCCTTTCTCCCACTGACATATTTTTAGAGAATAGGGCATACAGAAGAGATTGAGCATGACTGCAGGACCAGAGTACACAGTGTTTGTTTGTAGCCTGCTACCATGGAGACACATAGGTCTGCATAGCAGCTTTAGAAGCAAAATGACAGGAGATTTATATTTTAATTTATTTTCAATTTCAATAAAATATATTTTACTGCATTCGGACAGCCTTAAAAGCTTAAAATATCCAGATAGTCAACATATTATGTTCTAGAATGTCATTGTAGAGTAAGACTCTGCACAAGATTGTGCAGCTGCAGGAGCAAGGAGCCTGCTGTCAGACACAGCCAGACTACCCATAGAGAAGGCAGAGATGGTTTCCTGATTACCCAGCGATCATGTTATTTTTGGATGTTGGGTGGGAGCAACACAAGCTTTTAACAGACCAAGTATTGCTCTGAAACTCATTGCTGCCTTTGAGAGTAGCGAGGCCCAAGGAGGGGGGCCTAGGAGGGGGGTAAAGTTAGGTGTCAAGTTCCCGTCACTGAACAAGGGGAATCTCGAGCCACCTCCACTGCGATCTCCCATTCTTCTTCAGCCGCAGTGGAGCCTGCTCAGCGGAGACGTCGGTCCCAGCGTCTGGCTCAGGCAGATACTGTGCGCTTGGTTACTGCTGATCTTCCAGTCTCAGCCATTGTAACCAGCTGTAATACTATTATAGGAACTCGAGGATTCTGGTAGCGTGGGGCAATGAACAGACAGAGACGGGTTTCTTTAGTGCAAATAGTGTATTTGTACAACAGCAATAACACCCAAAACAATATACTGATAACCCGCAATAAAACAAGTGCTTGAAACATATACAGCAAATCGGCAGAGTTCTTAAGGCAGAGTCCTCGGCAAGGTAATCAAAAGGTGAGTGTGACAGGTGACGTGGTACAGATCCAAAACACTGTTGGTGCAGAAAGAGTCAAATCCAGGTATGTAGTAAACACAGGGAAGTCCATAACAAGTCCACAGGTTAATCCCAGGTGTGGCATGAACATGGGTAAGTCCAGAAACTAGTTCACAAGTTGATCTCAGTTGTGGCATAAACACGGGTAAGTCCAGAAACAAGTTCACATTAAAGTATTATACTGGTGTTGTTTCCAACAGCTTCCACCGGGGGGAGTAAATGAAGGATTAAGTAGCAAAACATAGTCCAGCAACTTAGTTCAAAAACACAGTTCAGAAACAGAGTTCTTACCAGGAGGAGTGAACCAAGGGTTAAGTTCCAAAGTCAACAGACTAAAGATAACTTAGAGAGTATAGCTTACATACGCAGAGAATGTCCAGAGTCATGGGTAGAAGTACAGTAGAACAAGCAGCTGAGCTGAAGGGGAACGGAAGCAGAATACTCCAGCAAGGCAGCTGACACCTGAGTCGGGTCTTAAACAAACGAACAGGAAATAGGGCAGACAAAAACAGCAAACTCCATCTTAACAAAGGGCAAGATCATTCACAAGGTGACTTGGAAAACCTGGAATACTGACATTACTCCCCCCCCGGAAATGGCCTCAGGACGATGCTGGACCAGGCTTGTCTGGGTATCTACGATGAAATTGAGCAATCTTCAGGGGAGCATTGATGTTACTTACTGGTTCCCAAGAATCGTTTTCAGGAGAGTAACCCTGCCATCTAACTAGATACTGAAGCCGGTTCCTATGAAGTCTTGAATCAATAATGTCCTGTACCACAAATTGTTCTTCGCCATCAACCAATACTGGTGGAGGAGGAGGTACGATACATCCCTGAAATGTGTTAAGAGAAACTGGTTTTAATAAAGAAACATGAATACTGGGTGTACCTTTAGAGTTCGTGGTAGCTTCAGCCGACAAGCAACAGAGCTCACAATCCCGGTAATCTTGAATGGTCCGATGAACTTCTGTCTCAGTTTCTGTGAAGGAACACCCATTTTGAAAGACAAGATTCACATTGTCAGGTGGGGGCAGCAAGAAATACGTCACCATCATAGGCCAGCTTGATCTCCTCCCACAAGTCTCGGTTCTGAAGCACGCCTATGAAATTGGCATCAGACAAGATGGTCTTAGACAGGGTCCCAGGCATGGAGTCCATCGTATGGATTTGGGATAATGCATCGGCTTTCCCATTACGTGAATCTGAGCGGTACGAGATAGTAAAATCAAACTGATTCAAGAACAAACTCCACCTAGCTTGTCGAGGAGAGAGACATCTGGTGGACTTAAGGAATTCCAAATTACGGTGATCTGTGAGCACTACTACCTGTTGAGTTGCTCCCTGCAAATGATGTCTCCATTCCTTAAAGGTGGAAATGATTGCCAAAAGTTCCTTATCTGCAATATCATAGTTCAGTTCAGCAGATGATAACCTGCAAGAAAAGAAGGCACACGGGTGCAGCAAACCTTTGTCTCCAGTTCGTTGTGAGAGGATTGCTCCCAGTGCACAGTCAGAAGCGTCCACCTCCACGACAAAAGGCAGTGCAGGATCCAGGTGCATCAATATCGGAGCTGTGATAAAACAAACTTTGAGGCAGTCAAAGGCTCCCTGGTTTTGTGAAGACCATACAAACTTCTTCCCCTTCTTAGTGAGAAGAGTGATGGGAAGAACAATTTCCGAAAAATTCCGGATAAAGCCTCTATAAAAGTTAGCAAAACCAATGAATCGTTGTACCTCTTTAATGTTTCCTGGTACCGGCCAATCTACGATCGCCTGGATCTTGCTGGACTCCATATTCAATCCCTGAGGAGAAATAACATAGCCTAAAAATTGAATTTTGGAGCAATAAAATTCACACTTTTCGAGTTTGATGTACAAATGATTATCTCTCAAACGTCTGAGCACGGTCTTGACATGTTCCTGATGTTTCTGTAGGGAATCATAGAAAATCAAGATGTCATCCAGGTAAATTACTACATAATGATCCAGTAAATCCCTGAAAATATTGTTGGCTAAGTGTAGGAAAGCAGCAGGAGCATTACAGAGTCTGAATGGCATCACTAAATATTCAAAATGTCCATACCGGCATCTGAAAGCTGTCTTCCATTCGTCTCCGAGACGTATACGGAGTAAATTATATGCCCCCGAAGATCTAATTTGGTAAATATTTTAGCTTGACGAACTCTCTCCAACAATTCAGGAATTAGCGGCAATGGGTACCTGCTACGAATGGTTACCTTATTTAGCTCCCGGTAGTCAATGCAAGGTCTTAGAGTCCCATCTTTCTTCTTTACAAAGAATATGGGGGCTCCTACTGGTGAAAAAGATGGACAGATAAATCCCTTGGCTAAATTCTCATCTATATATTCTCGTAATGTCTTTAATTCTGGAGCTGCCAACGGGTAAACATGGCCGAAAGGAATCGCTGCCCCAGGAAGCAGTTCTATGGGGCAGTCATATGGTCTATGTGGAGGGAGTTGGTCTGCCTTCCTCTTGTCACAAACGACCAAGAATTCCTGGTAAACCAGAGGGAGAGTAGATACTTGTATTGTTTCCTCCAAATTCTGGGTAACTGGAGCCGTTACCGTTAGACTGATGGTAGAACTACACTTCGGGAGGAAGGATATCACCTTGGTTTCCCAATTGATGTTTGGATTTTGTGACCATAACCAGGGAATTCCTAAAATTACAGGAAAATGAGGAGAAGATATTAACATAAATGAAAGGGTTTCCTGATGGTCTGGTTCCATCTTACACTTCAGAAGCACTGTCTCCCGGTCTACTGGTCCGAAAACTAACGGAGAACCATCCACCGTTTCCATGGTGACTGGTGAGGCTTTTAGTTGTGTCTTAATACCATGTTCCCTGGCAAAAGAAGAATCTATGAAATTCCCGCCTGCTCCAGAGTCTATCATAGCAGAACTTGATATCCACTGTCCCTCCCACTGAATCTGAACAGGAAGAGAACAATGTGAATATTTCTCCCCTTGATCTTTAGGGGAAGTCGACATCACTGTTAGGGGAACCACAGCATCTAGATGTAAACTGGTCTCCGAAACCTCTGACTCAGTGTCCGTATTGTCATAATCCCCTACTGCCGCCAACACCTTATTAGGTCGCCTGGGACATTTAGGACAATTAATGAGGAAATGATCCGATTGAACGCAATAAAAACATGAGCGCTCACGAAAATGATATTCACGGCGTTCATTACTCTCACGTTTTTGTAGTGAGTCCACTTGCATAGGCACCTCCTCAGCCTCTCGCGGGTTCTTACTGGTAGTTTCCTAGACAGAAGAGCACAATTAGTGATGCGATTTAAAGCTGCCCATTTCTCTTGTCTGAATTCAGTTAGGTGGATATCAATACGCACACAGTGTTGTAAAAATAATTCAAACTTCTGTGGAGACTCTGAGCGAGCTAGCTCATCCTTGATTGTACTGGACAACCCTTTCTTAAAAATTGGCATAAAGGCATTGTTATCCCAGTTGGTATCCACTAATAACCTCTTAAATTCAGTAACAGGTGCGGACTGGGGATGAAATTGAGTCCTGGCATTTGAAATCACACAGGCCCATGTTATCCCTATCCCCTAGCACCAGATGGGGATATATTACTAATATTACGCTGGATGGAGTAAGGGAAGATTTAGTACAAAACCAATATTTCTAATGATACTTCCGTCACAACTCTTAACTGGGTGTCTTGAGAACACCGATTCTGATAACAATGTAGCAAACAAGGTGGCCCACGACCAGACAGGCCCTTCTGGCATTTGCCAGAATTGCCAGATGGCCAGTCCGGCCCTGTTCAGTAATATATTCTATGACTGAACGGTTCCCCTGGTGTAAGGAAAGCAAGGCAGTTTCAGCGGAGGCACGGCGGTTGGGATCATCAAACATCTGCGCCATAGCTGCCAGACAATCAACCAAATTATTTAGATGGACATCACAACTTTCAACCTTAGGATTTGCCCAAGCCAGTGCCCGTGATGTCAACAACGTAATAAAAACATATTACCTTAGATCTATCAGACTGATAGTAGGAGGCATGTACATCACAGAATAATATGCACTGATTAACAAACCCGTGGAATTGACTTCGGTCACCATTAAACCGGAATGGAGGCAATTTAGGCATACTGGTGGGTGGTGTATGCCGAGCAGGTGAGGTCTCCTGAGCTTCTATCAAAGTACGCAAATCTTGGAGAGCCTGACCAAACACCTGCACATTGTGGCCAGCCCGGGAGTCCATTTCTCTAATCTTATTTTGTACAGCCTCTACCTCCTGCTGCAAGGAGTTAATCACAGCAAACAGTTTGTCTACCCATGTCTCAGTCATTGCCCCAGCAGAATCCTCTGTAGGCTGGAGTATCCTGTAATACTATTGTAGGAACTCGAGGATTCTGGTAGCGTGGGGCAATGAACAGACAGAGATGGGTTTCTTTAGTGCAAATAGTGTATTTGTACAACAGCAATAACACCCAAAACAATATACTGATAACCCGCAATGAAACAAGTCCTTGAAACATATACAGCAAATCGGCAGAGTTCTTAAGGCAGAGTCCTCGGCAAGGTAATCAAAAGGTGAGTGTGACAGAAACTAGTTCACAAGTTGATCTCAGTTGTGGCATAAACACGGGTAAGTCCAGAAACAAGTTCACATTAAAGTATTATACTGGTGTTGTTTCCAACAGCTCCCACTGGGGGAGTAAATGAAGGATTAAGTAGCAAAACATAGTCCAGCAACTTAGTTCAAAAACACAGTTCAGAAACAGAGTTCTTACCAGGAGGAGTGAACCAAGGGTTAAGTTCCAAAGTCAACAGACTAAATATAACTTAGAGAGTATAGCTTACATATGCAGAGAATGTCCAGAGCCACGGGTAGAAGCACAGTAGAACAAGCAGCTGAGCTGAAGGGGAACAGAAGCAGAATACTCCAGCAAGGCAGCTGACACCTGAGTCGGGTCTTAAACAAACGAAC
Source organism: Ranitomeya variabilis (assembly GCF_051348905.1). Taxonomy (NCBI): domain Eukaryota; kingdom Metazoa; phylum Chordata; class Amphibia; order Anura; family Dendrobatidae; genus Ranitomeya; species Ranitomeya variabilis. The sequence goes on from NC_135236.1 coordinate 385,128,670, forward strand.
AGGAAATAGGGCAGACAAAAACAGCAAACTCAATCTTAACAAAGGGCAAGATCATTCACAAGGTGACTTGGAAAACCCGGAATACTGACAATACCCCCCCCCCCCCTAGAAATGGCCTCAGGACGATCCTGGACCAGGCTTGTCTGGGTATCTACGATGAAACTGAGCAATCTTCAAGGGATCATTGATGTTACTTACTGGTTCCCAAGAATCATTTTCAGGAGAGTAACCCTGCCATCTAACTAGATACTGAAGCCGGTTCCTATGAAGTCTTGAATCAATAATGTCCTGTACCACAAATTGTTCTTCGCCATCAACCAACACTGGTGGAGGAGGAGGTACGATACGTCCCTGAAATGTGTTAAGAGAAACTGGTTTTAATAAAGAAACATGAAATACTGGGTGTACCTTTAGAGTTCGTGGTAGCTTTAGCCGACAAGCAACAGAGCTCACAATCCCGGTGATCTTGAATGGTCCGATGAACTTCTGTCCCAGTTTCTGTGAAGGAATACCCGATCTTAAATTCTTGGTGAACAACCAAACCGAGTCTCCTACCTTATACAAAGGTGCCGATTTCCAGACTCTATCGGCCAACGTCTTGTAACGCTCCTGTGCTACGGTCAGGGAGTCTTTCAAACCTTCAAGATTATGTTGCAACACTGCCACTCTGTCTTGAACTGCTGGTACCGAAGTAGCAACCGGAGACCTAGGCAAAATATTTGGATGATATCCCAGATTGGCAAAAAAAGGTGTTACCTTCGTGGAACTGATCTGTGAATTGTTATACGAAAATCCCGCTAACGGAAGTAACTTCAGCCAATCATCTTGCAAATGACTGATGTAACAGCATAGATATTGGAAAACCCAGAATACTGACACCAGCACTGTTCTGCGGCGAGCAGATGCCCATGGAACTAAGTCCTGCTTTTCCGCCACTGAGCATGAACAGGGGATGACCTCTCATTGGATGTCGGGGGTCACATGCTCTGGTCCTGAAGCGGTTCCTATTGGACCACTAGGAAGGTCCTGGAGAGCTCTCTCTATAAAAGGTTATGAGCTTAACTACCTTGTGGTCTGTGTCTTCATGTGTTCAGGGTCGGCTGTATAGCCACTAGAATTCTAGCACCTCTGGAGAGGAGTTGGTGTATGTGAATTTAGGGCTGGCGTATAGCCACTAGAATTCAGGCACCTCCGGAGAGGAGTTGTTTTTGTGCTATGCTGACTGTATGACCACTGTATGCTACCTGCTCTGTTAGTTAGCTGTGAACCTCTGTGAGGTTAACAGGGCACAGCATTATCCTAATCCCGGGGACTCTGTGAAGCAACAGAGCTCACTCCTATGTAGACTGGGTGACTTAACCCGTGTCTATTCAGGCCTTGTACCGCCATATAGTGCCACCATATACTAGCCGCAGGTTCCACTCCTGCACGGTGGACCCCGGGCTGCGAATGCACCTATATTATCTCAATATTTACTCAGTGCGTTCTGCCAGCCCTAACAGTATACTAGCTTCAGGGTCTGGCTAGTATGGCAGACGAACAGCGACTGCAGTGGTACATCCAGCAGCTGGAGGGCAGGTGGGCATCTCTCAAGCGCACAACCTCAGCTGTGGATGTTACTGCAGTAGCTGTTCAGGCTGCTAGCATGGCTGCAGCTAGTTTGTCCATTGCCACCTCTGTTCCATCCTTATCCCACCTCCCACTGCCAGATAGGTACTTTGGTGATAGCAAGTCATGCAAGGGATTCGTGAACCAGTGTGAGATACACCTTGAGCTCCTGGCTGCACATTTCCCCTCAGAGCGGGCTAAAGTGGAATTCATTATATCCCCCTTGTCGGACAGGGCATTGGAGTGGGCTACGCCACTGTGGGAGCTCGACAATCATGTGGTGCAGAGTGCTCTGTTATTTCTGAGCACTCTGGAACAGGTCTTTTTAGGACCTCGAGTCACCCATGATACGGTGCTCCAACTGCTGGCATTGACCCAGGGCTCATCCATGGTCAGCCATTTTGCCGTCCACTTTCGAACTTTAGCATCTGAGCAACAGTGGCCGGAAAAAGCCCTCATCCCTATATTTTGGAGGGGGCTGGCTGACCATGTGAAGGACACTTTGGAGGTTAGAGCGAGCCCAGTGTAGGCACAGGTTTCCGCTGGCTCCCACCTTCGCCAAACCTTTGGAATTTCCGGTCTGGGCATCCTAGTCAAATGAGGCCATGGAGGTGTCACGAGCGGGATCTAAGTCTCGGACCGCTCGTGCACTCAAGCTCTGTCATGTTTGCTGGCAGTCAGGACATCTTGCCTCCAGATATTCCCAGCGGTCGGGAAAACGTCAGGGTCTAGTGGTTGTTTACCTTCAAACTGTCCTTCAAGGGGACAATTACCATAGGCCCATCCACTCTTACAGTCAAGCTTTGCGTGGATTCTCTGCCTTCGGCCAACGCCACGCAATACCCCTGGTGATGCTCGCCAAGCCGGTGACTGTACGAGTGGTGAATGGGTCGACACTGCCCTCACAAATAACACACCAGACCATCCCATTTTCATTATCTATGTCTCTATCTCATCAGGAGATTATTTCCCTTCTTGTCATTCCTGAGGGAAAAGACGAGATTCTGCTAGGGCTACCCTGGTTACGTTACCACTCCCCTCATATAGAGTGGTCCTCAGGGAGAATTTTGGGATGGAGTGAATCTTGTGAGGGCAGATGTCTGAGGGAGTGCATTCAGGTTGCTGCTACTGAGGTACCCTCAGATCTTTCCTCTCTCCCCTTGCACTATTGGCCCTATGTGGACGTATTCTCCAAGAGGGCTGTGGAGACCCTTCCGCCCCACTGCCCCTATGACTGTCCTATTGACCTCTTGCCTGGTGCAGAGCCTCCCCGGGGTCGAGTCTATCCCCAGTCTCTCCCGGAGACAGAGGCGATGTCCCAATACATCCAGGATAATCTGGCAAGAGGATTCATTAGGAAGACAGTGTCACCTGCAGGAGCTGGGTTCTTCTTCGTGCAGAAGAAGAACGGAGAACTACGTCATTGCATTGATTACAGGGGTCTTAATGCCATCACCGTTAAGAACAAATACCCTCTGCCTCTGATATCAGAGCTATTCGATAGGTTGTGGGGAGCGAGCGTATTTACTAAACTTGATCTGAGGGGGGCTTACTACCTGATTCGTATCCGTGAGGGGGACGAATGGAAGACGGCATTTAACACCAGGGACGGGCACTATGAATAACTGGTGATGCCCTTCAGGCTCTGTAATGCTCCTGCCATTTTCCAAGACTTTGTGAATGATATCTTCCGGGATACCGGGATGTGCTCTCCACCTCGGTTGTAGTCTACCTGAATGATACTCTCATCTAACCTCCAGATATAGACTCCCACCAGAGAGATGTTTGCAAAGTCTTCGACCTCCTATGCGCAAACTTCCTGTATGCCAAGTTGGAGCAGTGTGTGTTTGAGCAGGAGTCCTTGCCTTTTCTTGGCTAAATCATCTCCGCCCAGTGATTGGCTATGGATCCTGCCAAGCTTCAGGCTGTGATTGACTGGCAGGAACCCCATTCTCTCAAAGCGGTGCAGCACTTTATGGGGTTCATTAATTACTATTGCCAGTTCATTACCCACTTCTCAACTTTGGTAGCTCCTTTGGTTGCCCTCACCAAAAAGGGAGCAAATCCCAAATTGTGGTCGGAGGAGGTCTCCAAGGCTTTCATCTCTATTAAGTCCCACTTTGCTAGCGCTTCCATTCTACATCGCCCCGATGTAGATAAACCTTTCATAATGGAGGTGGATGCCTCATCTGTTGGTGCTGGAGCAGTCCTATTCCAAAAGGATGCTCAAGGTCGGAAGCATCCTTGCTTCTTTTTCTCTAAGACCTTCACACCGGCTGAGAGGAATTATTCCATCGGTGACAGGGAGTTGCTAGCCATGAAGTTGGCCTTCTCGGAGTGGAGACACCTTCTGGAGGGGGCTCACTTTCCCTTCCAAGTTCACACCGACCACAAGAATTTGGTATATATACAGACTGCCCAGCAGCTAAATTCTCGCCAGGCCAGATGGTCCCTGTTCTTCTCCCGGTTCCATTTCACCCTCCATTTTCTCTCCAGGGAGAAGAACATTCGTGCAAATGCTTTCTCCCGCTCCACAGTGTTATCAGCGGAGGAGGAGGAACCTCAACATATTGCCCCTTCTGAGAGCCTGAGGACCGTGGCTCTGGTTTCGCTAGAGTCTGTGCCCCCGGGCAAGACTTTTGTGCCATCAAATTTGTGACCAGAAGTCCTCCCTTGGGCTCACTCATCCAGGGTGGGTGGACACTTTGGGACCAAAAGGACATCTGAGTTTCTGGCGAGGACGTACTGGTGGCCACATATGGCCCGTGACGTTGGAGACTATATTTGGGCATGTGTCTTCTGCGCCAAGAATAAGTCTCCTTGACAACGGACAGCTGGGTTACTTTCCCCCCTACTGGTGGCAGACAGGCCCTGGGAAATGGTCGGGATGGACTTTGTGGTAGGCTTACCCAACTCCCGAGGCTGCACCATCATTTGGGTAATCACCGACCATTTTTCTAAAATCGTGCATTTGGTGCCTCTTCCACGACTACCTTCTGCATGGGCCTTGGCAGCATTGTTTATAAAACACATTTTCCGCCTACACGATATGCCAGAAAAAATTGTCAGTGACCGGGGTCCCCAGTTTGTGTCTCGGTTCTGGAGAGAGCTCTGTCGTCTACTCAGCGTCGAGCTGAATCTCTCTTCAGCATACCATCCCGAGATGAATGGGTTGGTAGAGAGGGCCAACCAGACCTTGGTCACATATCTGCGACATTTTGTTTTGTTCTGTAGGCAGGATGACTGTGCATGCTTGCTACCGTGGGCAGAGTTTGCACTAAACAACGCCGTAGCTGACTCCACTGGTCAGACCCCATTCATCCTTAATTACGGCCAGCATCCACGGGTTCCTCTGACTATGCCCGTGTCTTCAGCCGATTTCAGTGTAGCAGACTGGGCTGTGGAGGCACGGGACATTTGGGACCGCACTCAGAATGGAATCTGGGCCTCCAAGGAGAGAATGAGGTCCTCCGCCGATGCACATCGGCTCCCCACTACGACCTTTTCTCCTGGCGACTTAGTGTGGCTCTCCGCCCGTAACATCAGGCTGCGAGTTGAGTACACTAAGTTTGCACCTCGCTACTTGGGTCCCTTCAAGGTCCTGGAACAGGTTAACCCTGTGGTCTGCCGTCTGGCCCTTCATCCACCTTTCATGTGTCTCTTATAAAGCCCGTTCACATGTCCCGCTTTTCTGTGTCATCTGCCGGGACATCAGGTTCATCTACGGATGATTATGAAGTGAACGCTATCTTGGGGTGTAAGGTGGTACGTGGCAGAAAATTTTATTTGGTGGACTTGAAGGACTATGGCCCAGAGGACAGGTCCTGGGAGCCTGCTGAGCACATTCGGGCTCTGAAACTCATTGCTGCCTTTGAGAGTAGCGAGGCCCAAGGAGGGGGGCCTAGGAGGGGGGTAAAGTTAGGTGTCAAGTTCCCGTCGCTGAACAAGGGGAATCTCGAGCCACCTCCACTGCGGTCTCCCATTCTTCCTCAGCCTCAGTGGAGCCTGCTCAGTGGAGACGTTGGTCCCAGCGTCTGGCTCAGGCAGATACTGTGCGCTTGGTTACTGCTGATCTTCCAGGCTCAGCCATTGTGACCAGCATTGTTCTGCGGCGAGCAGATGCCCCTGGGACTAAGTCCTGCTTTTCCGCTACTAAGCATGCCCAGGGGACGACCTCTCATTGGAGGTCGGGGGTCACATGCTCAGGTCCTGAAGCGGTTCCCATTGGACCACTAGGAAGGTCCTGGAGAACTCTCTCTATAAAAGGTTCGCATGGCCGCACGGCCATGTGCTAGTATCAACCTATGTTTATGAGCTTAGCTACCTTGTGGTCTGTGTCTGCATGTGTTCAGGGTCGGCTGTATAGCCACTAGAATTCCGGCACCTCCGGAGAGGAGTTTGTGTATGTGAATTTAGGGCTGGCGTATAGCCACTAGAATTCCGGCACCTCCAGAGAGGAGTTGTTTGTGTGCTATGCTGACTGTATGACCACTGTTTGCTACCTGCTCTGTTAGTTAGCTGTGATCCTCTGTGAGGTTAACAGGGCACAGCGTTATTCTAATCCCGGCGACTCTGTGAAGCAACAGAGCTCACTCCTATATAGACCGGGTGACTGAACCCATGTCTATTCAGGCGTTGTACCACCATATTGTGCCGCCATATACTAGCAGCAGGTTCCACACGGTGGACCCCGGGTTGCGAACGCACCTACATTATCTCAATATTTACTCTGTGCGTTCCGCCAGCCCTAACACCAAGATATGCTCTGCTGTTCAGCTGGGCTGAATTTGCCCTATAACTGGGGCTATTATTCCAGACCTAGTTAAAGGGAAATCACATATAAAAAATGTATTTAAATGTTGAGATTTGCCAAACCCTGCCAGTCCAAATCACTGTTTTAGCCCTGCTCCTGTAAAATAAAATCATAAAAATATAATTTCTAATAATAAAATAATTGTTATGGAAAAGGTAAAAAAAAAATTAAATGTAGCTTACTGGCCATTTGTGGTCCTAAAACAAAAATCAAAGAAATATGAAATGCAGACACTTATTTCCCTACTCCCCACTCCTATATCACAGAAAAATCATCAAGAAAAAACACAATGTGCAAATAGCATATAAAATAGGTCCCACGTATTACAAAAGAAAGATGCAAAATTATTTGAACATCTGAAGGGGAAAATTTTTGAGAGCTCTTAAAACCACACGTGTGAAACCCCCACACAAAAATGTTCCTTCTCCGGAATGGAGGAAAATGGTCATGGTTGCACTGGTTAAGAGACTATTTGTCCTGGGGAACCCCTGTAATGTTTTCTCTGTAAATGTGATGCTATGTTTATTGAGTTAATAAATAACCATTACAGAGCAGATTCCTATTATGTTGCGCTCGAGGTTAAGACTGTTTTTACATTTTACTCCAGGAAAAGCACTTCATTATCGACATTTACACTTCTCAATACAGGTGGTCTTCTTCCAGCATCTGCCCGACTCCTTGTTTTTATTTGAAATAAGTAACAAGTTCTTGTGGCCTAGAGCAGATGGGGTTTCTGGTCATGAGCCAAAGGGTTGGGTTTAAGAATTTAATATTTTACTCATTTAACAAATAGTTGGATAGAATTCAAGTTCTCAGCTCAGGTTATTTACTTATAACTTTTGTAGTGCTAAAGTATGATTACTGATATGATAGCATTGATACTAATGTATATATTGCATGAATATATTGCATTTACATCTATTAGTCTAAGTACTAGAGAAAGGAAGGTGCGTGCTAAAGGTACCCATATTGAGCATTTAATGTGCAGTAAGCCCTGCAGTGGATATCTTAAGTCCCAGGCCCATGTTGTGTGGCTTGTGGCTGTCTGCCAACTTGATGCATTAGCCCCAGGTCTGGCAAACAGCTACAGTGGCTAGTAAAAGTTTGGTCAAAATTACTGTTGTTGTGAACAGTTAAGCAAGCTGAAGATGAAATGATCTCTAAAGGGCCAAAAGTTAAAGATGACACATTTCTTTGGCTCTTAGGCCCCTAAAATTGTCACTTTTTACATTTTAAAAATTGCAAAAAGAAAATGGAGCGATGCAAAAGTTTGGGCACTTTTCATGGTTAGTACCTAGTAGCACTCTCTTTTTGAAAGTATCACAGCTTGTAAATGTTTTTTGTAGTTAGCCATGAGTCTCTCAATTCTTGTTTGAGGGATTTTCAGCCATTTTTCCTTTGAAAATTCTTCCAGTTCTTTGAGATTTCTGGGTCGCCTTGTATTTGAGGTCTAGCCACAGATTTTTCAATGATGTTCAGATCAGGGGACAGTGAGGGCCATTGTAAAACCTTCAGCTTGCATCTTTCAAGGTAGTCTATTGTGGATTTTGACGTGTGTTTAGGATCATTATCCAATTGTAGAAGAGATCCTGTTTTCAACTTCAGCCTTTTTACAGATGGTACTATGCTTGCATCAAGAATTTGTTGAAATTTCATTGAATCCATTCTTCCCTCTACCCATGAAATATTCCCCATGCCATTAGCTGCAACACAACCCCAAAGCAGTGCCCTTTTTTCCACACATACCTTTGATCAATGTGGCCAAAGAGTTCTATTTTAACCTCATTTGTCCACAGGACTTGTTTCCAAAATGCATCAGGCTTGTTTAAATGTTCTTTTGCATACTTCTGAAGCTGAAGTTTTTTGTGAGGATTTTTTCATTTTTTCATCTGATGACTCTCCAATAAAGGCCATATTTGTGCAGTTGTCTCTGAACAGTTTAACAATGTATCACAACTCCAGAGTCTGCAAAATCTTCCTGAAGGTCTTTTGCAGCCAAGTGAGGGTTCTGATTTGCCTTCCTAGCAATCCTACGAGGAGCTCTCAGTGAAATTTTGCTTGGTCTTCCAGACCTTATCTTGACCTCCACTGTTGCTGTTAACTTCCCTATGTGCAATTACATTTTGAACTAGGAAAAGGGCAACTTGAAAATGCTTGCTATCTTCTTATAGCCTTCTCCTGCTCCACCATTTTTATTTTCAGAATGCTAGGCAGTTGCTTAGAAGAACCCATGGCTGCTGTTTTTTGGCACAAGGTTATTAGAAGAGGCTGTGTTTTTATAAAGCTGAGAAATTTGCATCAACAAACCATAACCCTAAAAGGCTAATTAAAGTCTGATACTTTGGTCAAAGTTATCTAAGCACACAAATCTCCAAGGGTGCCCAAACTTTTGCATTGGCCCATTTTATTTTTTTTTTATTTTTTAATTTTTAACATGTAAACAATGACAATATATACACTGCTCAAAAAAATAAAGGGAACACTAAAATACCACATACTAGATATCAGTGAATTAAATATTTTAGTTGCAAACCTTTATTCATTACATAGTGGAATGTGTTGAGAACAATAAAACATAAAAATTATCAATATAAATCAAAACTAATAACCCATGGAGGTCTGGATTTGGAATGATACTCAAAATCAAAGTGGAAAATCAAATTACAGACTGGTCCAGCTTAAGTGGAAATGCCTCAAGACAAGGAAATGATGTTCTGTTGTGTGTGTGTGGCCTCCACGTGACTGTATGACCTCCCTACAACATGCATGCTCCTGATGAGGCAGCAGATGGTCTCCTGAGGGATCTCCTCCCAGACCTGAACTAAAGCATCCGCCAACTCCTTAACAGTCTGTGGTGCAACGTGACGTTGGTGGATGGTGCGAGACATGATGTCCCAGATGTGTTCAATCGGATTCAGGTCTGGGGAACGGGAGGGCCAGTCCATAGCTTCAATGCCTTCATCTTGTAGGAACTGCTGACACACTCCAGCCACATGAGGTCTGGCATTGTCCTGCATTAGGAGGAACCCAGGACCAACCGCATCAGCATATGGTCTCACAAGGGGACAGGTCTGAGGATCTCATCTCTGTACCTAATGGCAGTCAGGCTACCTCTGGCAAGCACATGGAGGGCTGTGCGGCCCTCCAAAGAAATTCCATCCCACACCATTACTGACCCACTGCCAAACCGTTCATGCTGAAGGATGTCGCAGGCAGCAAATTGCCCTTCACGGCGTCTCTCGACTCTGTCATGTCTGTCACATGTGCTCAGTGTGAACCTGCTTTCATCTCTGAAGAGCACAGGACGCCAGTGGTGAATTTGCCAATCTTGGTGTTCTGTGGCAAATGCCAATCGTCCTGCACGGTGTTGGGCTGTGAGCACAACCCCCATCTGTGGACATCGGGCACTCAGACCATCCTCATGGAGTCGTTTCTAACCGTTTGTGCAGACACGTGCACATTTGTGGCCTGCTGGAGGTCATTTTGCAGGGTTCTGTCAGTGCTCCTCCTGTTCCTCCTTGCACAAAGTCTTAGGTAGCGGTCCTGCTGCTGGGTTGTTGCCCTCCTACGGCCCCCTCCACTTCTCCTAGTCTACTGGTCTGTCTCCTGGTAGCGCCTCCAGCCTCTGGACACTACGCTGATAGACACAGCAAACCTTCTCGCCACAGCTCGCATTGATGTGCCATCCTCGATTAGCTGCACTACCTGAGCCACTTGTGTGGGTTGTAGAGTCCGTGCCATGCTATCACGAGTGTGAAAGCACAACCAACATTCAAAAGTAACCAAAACATCAGCCAGAAAGCATTGGTACTGAGATGTGGTCTGTGGTCCCCACCTGCAGAACCTCTCCTTTATTGAGGGTGTCTTGATA